>NC_084954.1:0-344767 GCF_949316205.1 Platichthys flesus
CTAACCCTAACCCTAACCCTAACCCTAACCCTAACCCTAACCCTAACCCTAACCCTAACCCTAACCCTAACCCTAACCCTAACCCTAACCCTAACCCTAACCCTAACCCTAACCCTAACCCTAACCCTAACCCTAACCCTAACCCTAACCCTAACCCTAACCCTAACCCTAACCCTAACCCTAACCCTAACCCTAACCCTAACCCTAACCCTAACCCTAACCCTAACCCTAACCCTAACCCTAACCCTAACCCTAACCCTAACCCTAACCCTAACCCTAACCCTAACCCTAACCCTAACCCTAACCCTAACCCTACCCTAACCCTAACCCTAACCCTAACCCTAACCCTAACCCTAACCCTAACCCTAACCCTAACCCTAACCCTAACCCTAACCCTAACCCTAACCCTAACCCTAACCCTAACCCTAACCCTAACCCTAACCCTAACCCTAACCCTAACCCTAACCCTAACCCTAACCCTAACCCTAACCCTAACCCTAACCCTAACCCTAACCCTAACCCTAACCCTAACCCTAACCCTAACCCTAACCCTAACCCTAACCCTAACCCTAACCCTAACCCTAACCCTAACCCTAACCCTAACCCTAACCCTAACCCTAACCCTAACCCTAACCCTAACCCTAACCCTAACCCTAACCCTAACCCTAACCCTAACCCTAACCCTAACCCTAACCCTAACCCTAACCCTAACCCTAACCCTAACCCTAACCCTAACCCTAACCCTAACCCTAACCCTAACCCTAACCCTAACCCTAACCCTAACCCTAACCCTAACCCTAACCCTAACCCTAACCCTAACCCTAACCCTAACCCTAACCCTAACCCTAACCCTAACCCTAACCCTAACCCTAACCCTAACCCTAACCCTAACCCTAACCCTAACCCTAACCCTAACCCTAACCCTAACCCTAACCCTAACCCTAACCCTAACCCTAACCCTAACCCTAACCCTAACCCTAACCCTAACCCTAACCCTAACCCTAACCCTAACCCTAACCCTAACCCTAACCCTAACCCTAACCCTAACCCTAACCCTAACCCTAACCCTAACCCTAACCCTAACCCTAACCCTAACCCTAACCCTAACCCTAACCCTAACCCTAACCCTAACCCTAACCCTAACCCTAACCCTAACCCTAACCCTAACCCTAACCCTAACCCTAACCCTAACCCTAACCCTAACCCTAACCCTAACCCTAACCCTAACCCTAACCCTAACCCTAACCCTAACCCTAACCCTAACCCTAACCCTAACCCTAACCCTAACCCTAACCCTAACCCTAACCCTAACCCTAACCCTAACCCTAACCCTAACCCTAACCCTAACCCTAACCCTAACCCTAACCCTAACCCTAACCCTAACCCTAACCCTAACCCTAACCCTAACCCTAACCCTAACCCTAACCCTAACCCTAACCCTAACCCTAACCCTAACCCTAACCCTAACCCTAACCCTAACCCTAACCCTAACCCTAACCCTAACCCTAACCCTAACCCTAACCCTAACCCTAACCCTAACCCTAACCCTAACCCTAACCCTAACCCTAACCCTAACCCTAACCCTAACCCTAACCCTAACCCTAACCCTAACCCTAACCCTAACCCTAACCCTAACCCTAACCCTAACCCTAACCCTAACCCTAACCCTAACCCTAACCCTAACCCTAACCCTAACCCTAACCCTAACCCTAACCCTAACCCTAACCCTAACCCTAACCCTAACCCTAACCCTAACCCTAACCCTAACCCTAACCCTAACCCTAACCCTAACCCTAACCCTAACCCTAACCCTAACCCTAACCCTAACCCTAACCCTAACCCTAACCCTAACCCTAACCCTAACCCTAACCCTAACCCTAACCCTAACCCTAACCCTAACCCTAACCCTAACCCTAACCCTAACCCTAACCCTAACCCTAACCCTAACCCTAACCCTAACCCTAACCCTAACCCTAACCCTAACCCTAACCCTAACCCTAACCCTAACCCTAACCCTAACCCTAACCCTAACCCTAACCCTAACCCTAACCCTAACCCTAACCCTAACCCTAACCCTAACCCTAACCCTAACCCTAACCCTAACCCTAACCCTAACCCTAACCCTAACCCTAACCCTAACCCTAACCCTAACCCTAACCCTAACCCTAACCCTAACCCTAACCCTAACCCTAACCCTAACCCTAACCCTAACCCTAACCCTAACCCTAACCCTAACCCTAACCCTAACCCTAACCCTAACCCTAACCCTAACCCTAACCCTAACCCTAACCCTAACCCTAACCCTAACCCTAACCCTAACCCTAACCCTAACCCTAACCCTAACCCTAACCCTAACCCTAACCCTAACCCTAACCCTAACCCTAACCCTAACCCTAACCCTAACCCTAACCCTAACCCTAACCCTAACCCTAACCCTAACCCTAACCCTAACCCTAACCCTAACCCTAACCCTAACCCTAACCCTAACCCTAACCCTAACCCTAACCCTAACCCTAACCCTAACCCTAACCCTAACCCTAACCCTAACCCTAACCCTAACCCTAACCCTAACCCTAACCCTAACCCTAACCCTAACCCTAACCCTAACCCTAACCCTAACCCTAACCCTAACCCTAACCCTAACCCTAACCCTAACCCTAACCCTAACCCTAACCCTAACCCTAACCCTAACCCTAACCCTAACCCTAACCCTAACCCTAACCCTAACCCTAACCCTAACCCTAACCCTAACCCTAACCCTAACCCTAACCCTAACCCTAACCCTAACCCTAACCCTAACCCTAACCCTAACCCTAACCCTAACCCTAACCCTAACCCTAACCCTAACCCTAACCCTAACCCTAACCCTAACCCTAACCCTAACCCTAACCCTAACCCTAACCCTAACCCTAACCCTAACCCTAACCCTAACCCTAACCCTAACCCTAACCCTAACCCTAACCCTAACCCTAACCCTAACCCTAACCCTAACCCTAACCCTAACCCTAACCCTAACCCTAACCCTAACCCTAACCCTAACCCTAACCCTAACCCTAACCCTAACCCTAACCCTAACCCTAACCCTAACCCTAACCCTAACCCTAACCCTAACCCTAACCCTAACCCTAACCCTAACCCTAACCCTAACCCTAACCCTAACCCTAACCCTAACCCTAACCCTAACCCTAACCCTAACCCTAACCCTAACCCTAACCCTAACCCTAACCCTAACCCTAACCCTAACCCTAACCCTAACCCTAACCCTAACCCTAACCCTAACCCTAACCCTAACCCTAACCCTAACCCTAACCCTAACCCTAACCCTAACCCTAACCCTAACCCTAACCCTAACCCTAACCCTAACCCTAACCCTAACCCTAACCCTAACCCTAACCCTAACCCTAACCCTAACCCTAACCCTAACCCTAACCCTAACCCTAACCCTAACCCTAACCCTAACCCTAACCCTAACCCTAACCCTAACCCTAACCCTAACCCTAACCCTAACCCTAACCCTAACCCTAACCCTAACCCTAACCCTAACCCTAACCCTAACCCTAACCCTAACCCTAACCCTAACCCTAACCCTAACCCTAACCCTAACCCTAACCCTAACCCTAACCCTAACCCTAACCCTAACCCTAACCCTAACCCTAACCCTAACCCTAACCCTAACCCTAACCCTAACCCTAACCCTAACCCTAACCCTAACCCTAACCCTAACCCTAACCCTAACCCTAACCCTAACCCTAACCCTAACCCTAACCCTAACCCTAACCCTAACCCTAACCCTAACCCTAACCCTAACCCTAACCCTAACCCTAACCCTAACCCTAACCCTAACCCTAACCCTAACCCTAACCCTAACCCTAACCCTAACCCTAACCCTAACCCTAACCCTAACCCTAACCCTAACCCTAACCCTAACCCTAACCCTAACCCTAACCCTAACCCTAACCCTAACCCTAACCCTAACCCTAACCCTAACCCTAACCCTAACCCTAACCCTAACCCTAACCCTAACCCTAACCCTAACCCTAACCCTAACCCTAACCCTAACCCTAACCCTAACCCTAACCCTAACCCTAACCCTAACCCTAACCCTAACCCTAACCCTAACCCTAACCCTAACCCTAACCCTAACCCTAACCCTAACCCTAACCCTAACCCTAACCCTAACCCTAACCCTAACCCTAACCCTAACCCTAACCCTAACCCTAACCCTAACCCTAACCCTAACCCTAACCCTAACCCTAACCCTAACCCTAACCCTAACCCTAACCCTAACCCTAACCCTAACCCTAACCCTAACCCTAACCCTAACCCTAACCCTAACCCTAACCCTAACCCTAACCCTAACCCTAACCCTAACCCTAACCCTAACCCTAACCCTAACCCTAACCCTAACCCTAACCCTAACCCTAACCCTAACCCTAACCCTAACCCTAACCCTAACCCTAACCCTAACCCTAACCCTAACCCTAACCCTAACCCTAACCCTAACCCTAACCCTAACCCTAACCCTAACCCTAACCCTAACCCTAACCCTAACCCTAACCCTAACCCTAACCCTAACCCTAACCCTAACCCTAACCCTAACCCTAACCCTAACCCTAACCCTAACCCTAACCCTAACCCTAACCCTAACCCTAACCCTAACCCTAACCCTAACCCTAACCCTAACCCTAACCCTAACCCTAACCCTAACCCTAACCCTAACCCTAACCCTAACCCTAACCCTAACCCTAACCCTAACCCTAACCCTAACCCTAACCCTAACCCTAACCCTAACCCTAACCCTAACCCTAACCCTAACCCTAACCCTAACCCTAACCCTAACCCTAACCCTAACCCTAACCCTAACCCTAACCCTAACCCTAACCCTAACCCTAACCCTAACCCTAACCCTAACCCTAACCCTAACCCTAACCCTAACCCTAACCCTAACCCTAACCCTAACCCTAACCCTAACCCTAACCCTAACCCTAACCCTAACCCTAACCCTAACCCTAACCCTAACCCTAACCCTAACCCTAACCCTAACCCTAACCCTAACCCTAACCCTAACCCTAACCCTAACCCTAACCCTAACCCTAACCCTAACCCTAACCCTAACCCTAACCCTAACCCTAACCCTAACCCTAACCCTAACCCTAACCCTAACCCTAACCCTAACCCTAACCCTAACCCTAACCCTAACCCTAACCCTAACCCTAACCCTAACCCTAACCCTAACCCTAACCCTAACCCTAACCCTAACCCTAACCCTAACCCTAACCCTAACCCTAACCCTAACCCTAACCCTTATCAAAACCCAAACCGGGCTTAAATACAGTCCCATCCAACTTACATCTTAACATAACGCCCCTTACTGACCCCGCACCTGATTTGGGGTGGAGCTCCACATCAAATATCCTCAATCTATCTACACTATTCACCCCAACCGCAGAACAAATTCAGATATTGGAAAGGGGTCTTTCATTCATTCCACGCCCTACACATTTTGACTGGGAGGAACTTCATAGGGACCTACATCAATACAATAGACGCCTCAAAATTATCAGCCACTTTTTCAATAAACCACAACACATACAGATACCCTTCACCAATAAATCCAGCTGGGAACCCACTATAGAACAGTCACACAAAAATACCATAACCCTGTTGCAAAAGAACAAACAGGCCCTGCGTCAGTACCGGCCCCCTGGGGACGTGGCAGACAACCTCTCGGGGCCGGAGCGCAGGGCCTTAGAACAACTCATCAAAAATCCAAATATAATTATAAAACCAGCTGACAAAGGATCAAAAACAGTTATAATGGACAGACAGCAATATTTACTGGAGGCAAATAGATTATTATCCAACACTACACATTACAAACTCATCCAATCTGACCAACAAAATCAAACTCAACCCCTCCTCAGAAATATTATCCAAAATCTATATGACCAAAAAATCATCACACACAAACAAAAACACTATCTATTTGGCCCCGATCACCCACGACCTAGACTTTTTTATCTACTTCCAAAAGTACATAAAGAACCCCAAACCTGGACCATACCCTATGAAGTTCCCCCCGGTAGACCAATAGTTTCCGACTGCAACAGCACATCTTACCATATATCAGAATATATAGAATATTTCCTTGGACCCCTTTCCAACAAACACCCGGCCTACATAAAAGATACATATCACTTCATAGACCTCATCCGACCCATGGTTGTTCCAAATCAGTCATTTTTATTTACAATAGATATAGACAGCTTATACACTAACATTAACACAAACATAGGCATTAAAGCGATTACATCCATCTTTAATAAATATCCCGACATTAATAGACCGGACAAACAGATAATTGAACTCCTCAACATTTGCCTCAACAATAATGATTTTACATTTAATAACAAACAATACCTCCAAATTCACGGAACAGCCATGGGTCAGAGATACGCGCCATCATATGCGAACATTTATATGAGCGAGTGGGAGCGAGAGGCATTGGCCAAATGCACCCGACAACCACTTCTTTATCTCCGTTTTTTAGACGACATATTTGGCATTTGGCACCACGACATCACTTTATTTTCTGATTTTATCAACACACTCAATAACCACCACCCATCTATAAAAGTAAAATACACCATAGACCCCTCTCATGTTAATTTCCTGGACACTACAGTTTTTTTTGATAATTCCATTAATTCGGCTCCTCACAAACTTCTCACTAAAGTCTTTTTCAAAACTACTGATACACACGCACTACTACATAAAAAAAGTTACCATCCGAAACATACATTTAAAGGCTTAATAAAATCACAAATCATCCGTTTCTATAGACTATCTTCGACACCCTCAGATCTTCACGAATCAATTGCAATTCTATTCTCCGCACTCAGACACAGGGGCTACTCTAAACGATTCCTCCGCCACATTAAAAATAATACTTTGGCCTCCCTCGCCCTCACTCGCTCCAACAACACAGATGCTCCACCCCAGCCTCCGGTCTCGGAGGGACTCCCAACCACAGGGCCCCCAACAATAAAATCCACCTATCTCCCTAGTTTAAGCCCTAACCCTAACCCTACTAACCCTACTAACCCTAACCTAGGCCCCAATCCTAATCCTAACCCAACCCAGAACCTAAACCCTAACCCTAACCTAGGCCCCAATCCTAACCCTAACCCAACCCAGTTCCTAAACCCTAACCCTAACCCTATTAACCCTACTAACCCTAACCTAGGCCCCAATCCTAAACCTAACTCAACCCAGTACCTAAACCCTAACCCTAACCCTAACCTAGGCCCTAACCCTAACCATAACCCTAACCCTCTCTCCGAGACCACAACCAATCATCCTCCCAATAACCTGGAAATCAAACCCATATTAATTCCATTCATATCTACATTCTCTCATCAAACAACCAGACTCCATAACCTCATTAAACAAAACTTCTCCCACACCCAAACAATACATCCGGCCTTCCATAACCACAACACAATTTCAGCATATAGAAAAAATCAAAGTCTCCATAGCCTCCTCATAAAATCCAAATTTACAGACAATAGACCCCCCATTCAAATACAATATATTACACATTACAAAAATAGAAAATTTATATCCAACCCCCACAGCACCACAGCATTTCCAACACTCGGCACATTCTCCCTTAACACTACTAACGTAATATACATTATCACATGCACCACTTGCCATAAACACTATATAGGAGAGACGAAACATACAATACTTACACGCCTCAAACAACATATGTATAGCATTGGGGAAGGCAAATTAACCACCCACCTGGTCAAACATTTCCAGCAACACCCCACCAATAAACTAATAATCTCAGGTTTGGAGAGCAACGACCAATGGACTGTTGGGCAGAGAAAGAGGGCAGAAAAATTATGGATCCATAAAATGAACACCATTGTGCCTACGGGCCTGAATGATGACACCATCCAGTTGCGACAGGCCCGTAGAGTATCCTGACCTGCCCCTTTCTCTGCCCCATGGTCCTGACTGTTGTGCTCTGCCTGGGGATTGAACCCTGGTCCCCGGGATGGTGGAGCTGTACTCTACCAACCTGACTATCACCACATTGTCAAATTTCCAACCGGTTTGAACGAAATAGGTCAGTAGGCCAGTGCCACAAAAATCAAACCCCTGAATCCTAAACCCCAACCCTAACCCTAACCCAAACCTAACCCTAACCCTAACCCTAACCCTAACCCTAACCCTAACCCTAACCCTAACCCTAACCCTAACCCTAACCCTAACCCTAACCCTAACCCTAACCCTAATTTGCATAAATAAAAACAGGGGGGCTAGTGGGGGATTCCTCCAAAAAAAGTGAAAAACGAAACCATGACTGTAACAGATCATCAGGAGGATGACCTCTCTGCCAAATTGTCTGATTGTTTGAGCATATCCTGTAGTTGTGCGTTGTAATAGGAACACAGGTATGTCTCGGAGATTTCTGTAGTTGTGCGGTGTATTGGAACACAGATTTCTCAGATAGACTCCAGGGTGTCTGGAAGGATCAAGTAGGCAAAAGCTCCGGCGCAAAAAAAACTTGATTTTTTTCAGCCCTCAGAGTGACTAGAAAGGCAATGCTTGTCATGGCTGGTTCTGGTTACCTCTGGGGGTGACATCTTAATGGAAGCTATGGAGAGTCAAGGAGGCAGAGCTCTGGCGAAAAATTCCTTGTTTCCTCCAAACCCTCATGATAACTGGGAAGGCAATGCTTGTCATGGCTGGTTCTGGTTTTTTTTGTGGGAGCTTCCTATGGTTTCTATTTGTGTAAAACTGTAAAACTTAAAAACCTTTCCGGAGGAAAACAAGCCCGATTCTCAGAACCTGACTGGCCAGACTAGGGATACCTTGCGGTGATAACGAATAGTCTGTGCTGAGCAGGTGGTAAGTATGCGGCCCCCCCAGGTCCGACTTTAGGACAGCACGTGGGGTGTGGTGGTCTAGGGCATCAAGACCTTAAACGTTGCCCAGTCTTCTATGAGGTATAGCCTCACCCATACAACGAAACATTTCTGCTCTACACACGCCGAACCAGAATCTTTTCTCCAAAAATAACCAGACAAATTGGACTCCTTCAAATTGTCACTTTCCTCCAAATTTCCATCCCCTGGTCCAACTTAGTGACCAGCCCGTGGATGCATCGGGACCCAGGAGCTCCTCTCACCACCTCCATAAAGACGATAAAATTATTTTTTCTCATCTGACTCTGATTAGTATTAACATGGACACAAAAATATAAATTCCTTTGGAAAAAACTAGAACGAAAACTCTTATTTATTTAAATATCATATTTAATTGTTAATTTTTCCTTTGAAAAATCCTACCTCAACTATTTATCTTAGAAATTATAATTCTACACCAAATTAAATACTTATATCTAACCAATTCACCTTATTACTAGATTCAATCCTAGGCCTAAACAATTTAAATATTTAACCAATACCGAACAACAAAAAAAACCTTACCTATTTAACTTTATACTTACACAGAACTCTTATCGTTACAAATTAAACCTATTCCTAAAACATTAACCACTAACCTTAACCCAACCTTAAACAGCTTTCATTTAGATGTAGACATGACCTTAAATACTAACCCTAACCATTTAAACCCAGACCTAAACCTAAATCTCTAACCCTAGCCCTAAACCTAACCCTAAACCACTTAAACTCTAGATCTGGACAGGATCCTAAACCCTAACCCTAACCACTCAACCCTACGCCTAAACCTAACCACTTGTCCCCAATCCTAAACCTAACCCTAAATCTAACCACTTTATATGACCTTAATCCCTAAAAAGCGACAAACAAGAATCCTTCCTAAAAATACCTTAGATCTAGATTACTCTAAACTTAGTGGGACACACCCTGGGGTTTGATCAACCTCAGCGGGGCCTTCCTTGGGAGAGGGTGTCTGGTGGTAATGGCCGAAACATCCAATGACCCTGAGGTACACTACTGATGATGTGTCACCTAATATATAGATTTAGAAAAACACAAAATAGCTAAAAATAGTCCAAATTGTTTTTTACAAACAAAACAATACAAAGACATGGAGTCAAAACAACTCCTTAATAAACTTTAATACAGGACAAAAAAGAAAAACCAAAGCCTATCAAATAAATAAAAAATCACTTTCATCTAAAGACCAAACCTAACTTACATTTTAAAAGAACAATACAAAAGCAAGTACACTGAAACTACGGTTTAAAACCAATTCGGTAAAGGGGATATGTGAAGAAAGGAGAGTATTGATGACGTGCGTGGGCCAGTGCATTGCCTTTGGCTCCCTATTCCAAACCGCCCAGTCGTTGGATGAAGCGGGGGGAGTCATCGAGATAACTTCAAAAACCTAACCCAGCCCGTGCCATCGGATGAGCAAGCTCTCTTACAAAAAACGGTTTACATATCCCTACCAAATTTATTCAGATCGGTGCTCTACCTTCCAACCTGAAAAGGGATGAGAAATAAGTCTGTGGAAAATAATACAGTAAAAATAACCTGGATATACAGAAATATTAAGAACAATTTTAATCCTGCTTCTCCTTCATAGCATTTTACTATTTCTTCAAAAACCGTCAGAAGGATGAACCCGTGGCTCCAATTCCAGCTGACTCCTGAACACAGTATGAATATTACCCAGCTGTCCTATTAAAGTTGAACAACTAAAGAGGCTTAAACCTTAAAGGATGTTAACTCCTGAGTCTCTATTAGGACTGGAACTCAAGGCCAGAGCCCGCTGAGTTTTACTAAGCCGAGTCTTACCCAGGTGTCCTCTCAAAGTCGAAAAACAGAAGTGGCTCAAACCTCAAAGGATGCTAACTCCAGAGTCTCTACTAGGACTGGTACTCAGGGCCAGAGCCCTCAACCTAGCTTTATAGCATGTAGCTATCTCTCCAAAAACCGACAGAAGGATAAACCCATTGCTCCAACTCCAGCTGACTCCTGAACAGAGTATGAATATTACCCAGCTGTCCTATTAAAGTTGAACAACTAAAGAGGCTTAAACCTTAAAGGATGTTAACTCCTGAGTCTCTATTAGGACTGGAACTCAAGGCCAGAGCCCGCTGAGTTTTACTAAGCCGAGTCTTACCCAGGTGTCCTCTCAAAGTCGAAAAACAGAAGTGGCTCAAACCTTAAAGGATGCTAACTCCAGAGTCTCTACTAGGACTGGTACTCAGGGCCAGAGCCCTCAACCTAGCTTTATAGCATGTAGCTATCTCTCCAAAAACCGACAGAAGGATAAACCCGTTGCTCCAACTCCAGCTGACTCCTGAACAGTATGTGAATATCAATTCTCAATTTTTAAAGAATTAAAATGATTTAAAATCCACAAACAGAGAAGATAGATGTTGGAATTAGATCCCTTTTCCTCTCTAATTACCAATCTTTTAAAGAATATTCGGAAAGGTGTTTTATCATGGGCACCTCCCATCCTAATTTTAAACTCTTAAAAATGTACCCTTTAAATATTGAAGGAAAGACAATAATTTCAGACACACACAAACAGAGAAAATAGACACGAGGTTTTGATCCTTTTTCCTCTCCTCTCCTCTCATAGAGATGAGAGAGTAGGGGGAGGCAGGGTGTACGGCCCGGACAGGCGGGGGAGAGCTTAGCCCGGACAGGCTTCTCTCCCTGGCCCTGCTTCCCTTGAAAGAAATTTTCATATTGGAATTATAACTTACCAATTTTTTTAAATAATATTTAGAAAGGTGTTTTATTATGGGCACCTCCCAATCTGTATACACATACTCATTTGGAAATTGTCTGTCTTACAAGAATAAATATACCCACCCCAACAATGAAGAGAGCGGGTGTATACACACATAACAATATAAAAAAAAAAAAAAAAAAAAAAAATATATTCATTTTTTATTTTAGAAAAATATAAAAAATTTTTATTTAAATAGGCCACCCCTTTTCTTTGGGTACACTTGGTTCAAATATCATTAATTTTAAACTCTTAAAAATATATCCTTTAAATATTGAAGGAAAGACAATTATTTCAGACACACACAAACAGAGAAAATAGACACGAGATTTTGATCCTTTTTCCTCTCCTCTCTTCTCTCATAGAGATGAGAGAGTAGGGGGAGGCAGGGTGTACGGCCCGGACAGGCGGGGGAGAGCTTAGCCCGGACAGGCTTCTCTCCCTGGCCCTGCTTCCCTTGAAAGAAATTTTTATATTGGAATTATAACTTACCAATTTTTTAAATAATATTTAGAAAGGTGTTTTATTATGGGCACCTCCCAATCTGTATACACATAATCGTTTGGAAATTGTCTATCTTACAAGAATAAATATATCCACGCCAACAATAATGATAGCGGGTTTATACACACATAACAATAAAAAAATATTCATTTTTTATTTTTGAAAAATATGAAAAAATTTATTTAAAATAGGCCACCCCTTTTCTTTAGATACACTTTTTTTCTTGAATTTTTTGTATTTCAGGATAACTAGAAAACTTACCCTAACCTCAAACAGGAAGTTAAAAACTCCAACCAGGAAGTAAATTAAAAAACGAAAGTTGAGGTTTCCGCGATAATAACACATTTACCTGGTTAAAGTAGTATCCCAAAATTTTACAAACAGGCATAGTGACTTGGGACTGGCTACAGAACCTGACAAAACACTCATTTATGGTATTAAAAACGGATTTTAAAATTCGCTAATTTGCATAAATAAAAACAGGGGGGCTAGTGGGGGATTCCTCCAAAAAAAGTGAAAAACGAAACCATGACTGTAACAGATCATCAGGAGGATGACCTCTCTGCCAAATTGTCTGATTGTTTGAGCATATCCTGTAGTTGTGCGTTGTAATAGGAACACAGGTATGTCTCGGAGATTTCTGTAGTTGTGCGGTGTATTGGAACACAGATTTCTCAGATAGACTCCAGGGTGTCTGGAAGGATCAAGTAGGCAAAAGCTCCGGCGCAAAAAAAACTTGATTTTTTTCAGCCCTCAGAGTGACTAGAAAGGCAATGCTTGTCATGGCTGGTTCTGGTTACCTCTGGGGGTGACATCTTAATGGAAGCTATGGAGAGTCAAGGAGGCAGAGCTCTGGCGAAAAATTCCTTGTTTCCTCCAAACCCTCATGATAACTGGGAAGGCAATGCTTGTCATGGCTGGTTCTGGTTTTTTTTGTGGGAGCTTCCTATGGTTTCTATTTGTGTAAAACTGTAAAACTTAAAAACCTTTCCGGAGGAAAACAAGCCCGATTCTCAGAACCTGACTGGCCAGACTAGGGATACCTTGCGGTGATAACGAATAGTCTGTGCTGAGCAGGTGGTAAGTATGCGGCCCCCCCAGGTCCGACTTTAGGACAGCACGTGGGGTGTGGTGGTCTAGGGCATCAAGACCTTAAACGTTGCCCAGTCTTCTATGAGGTATAGCCTCACCCATACAACGAAACATTTCTGCTCTACACACGCCGAACCAGAATCTTTTCTCCAAAAATAACCAGACAAATTGGACTCCTTCAAATTGTCACTTTCCTCCAAATTTCCATCCCCTGGTCCAACTTAGTGACCAGCCCGTGGATGCATCGGGACCCAGGAGCTCCTCTCACCACCTCCATAAAGACGATAAAATTATTTTTTCTCATCTGACTCTGATTAGTATTAACATGGACACAAAAATATAAATTCCTTTGGAAAAAACTAGAACGAAAACTCTTATTTATTTAAATATCATATTTAATTGTTAATTTTTCCTTTGAAAAATCCTACCTCAACTATTTATCTTAGAAATTATAATTCTACACCAAATTAAATACTTATATCTAACCAATTCACCTTATTACTAGATTCAATCCTAGGCCTAAACAATTTAAATATTTAACCAATACCGAACAACAAAAAAAACCTTACCTATTTAACTTTATACTTACACAGAACTCTTATCGTTACAAATTAAACCTATTCCTAAAACATTAACCACTAACCTTAACCCAACCTTAAACAGCTTTCATTTAGATGTAGACATGACCTTAAATACTAACCCTAACCATTTAAACCCAGACCTAAACCTAAATCTCTAACCCTAGCCCTAAACCTAACCCTAAACCACTTAAACTCTAGATCTGGACAGGATCCTAAACCCTAACCCTAACCACTCAACCCTACGCCTAAACCTAACCACTTGTCCCCAATCCTAAACCTAACCCTAAATCTAACCACTTTATATGACCTTAATCCCTAAAAAGCGACAAACAAGAATCCTTCCTAAAAATACCTTAGATCTAGATTACTCTAAACTTAGTGGGACACACCCTGGGGTTTGATCAACCTCAGCGGGGCCTTCCTTGGGAGAGGGTGTCTGGTGGTAATGGCCGAAACATCCAATGACCCTGAGGTACACTACTGATGATGTGTCACCTAATATATAGATTTAGAAAAACACAAAATAGCTAAAAATAGTCCAAATTGTTTTTTACAAACAAAACAATACAAAGACATGGAGTCAAAACAACTCCTTAATAAACTTTAATACAGGACAAAAAAGAAAAACCAAAGCCTATCAAATAAATAAAAAATCACTTTCATCTAAAGACCAAACCTAACTTACATTTTAAAAGAACAATACAAAAGCAAGTACACTGAAACTACGGTTTAAAACCAATTCGGTAAAGGGGATATGTGAAGAAAGGAGAGTATTGATGACGTGCGTGGGCCAGTGCATTGCCTTTGGCTCCCTATTCCAAACCGCCCAGTCGTTGGATGAAGCGGGGGGAGTCATCGAGATAACTTCAAAAACCTAACCTCAGCGGGGCCATCCTTGGGAGAGGGTGTCTGGTGGTAATGGCCGAAACATCCAATGACCCTGAGGTACACTACTGATGATGTGTCACCTAATATATAGATTTAGAAAAACAAAAAATAGCTAAAAATAGTCCAAATTGCTTTTAACAAACAAAATAAAACAAAAGCATGAAGTCAAAACAACTCCTTAAAAACTTCAATTTAGGACAAAAACAAAAAAAGAAAATCAAAACCTATCAAATAAATAAAAAAGCACTTTCATCTAGAGACCAAACCTAAACTTACATTAGAAAACGAATAAGAAAGCTATTACACGAAAACTACGGTTTAAAACCAATTCGGTAAAGGGGATATGTGAAGAAGGGGGAGTATTGATGACGTGCGTGGGCCAGTGCATTGCCTTTGGCTCCCTATTCCAAACCGCCCAGTCGTTGGATGAAGCGGGGGGAGTCATCGAGATAACTCCAAAAACCTAACCCTAACCCTAACCCTAACCCTAACCCTAACCCTAACCCTAACCCTAACCCTAACCCTAACCCTAACCCAGTTCTATCTTTTACCCAAAATCCACAAGGAACCCCCATCATGGACCATTCCCTATGAGGTTCCTCCCGGCAGACCAATAGTCTCAGATTGTAATAGTACATCATACCATATTTCAGAATACATCGAACACTTCCTAGGACCCCTTTCCAATAAACATCCAAGCTACATCAAGGACACTTATCATTTTATAGATACTATCCGGCCCATGGTTGTTCCAAATCAGTCTCATTTATTTACAATAGACATAGACAGTTTGTACACAAATATCAATACACAAATCGGTATCAAGGCTATCATATCCACTTTCAATAACAACCCCGACAACAATAGACCGGACAATGCAATTATTCAACTTCTTACCATCTGCCTCAACAATAACGACTTTTCATTCAATAACAAACAATTCCTGCAAATCCACGGAACAGCCATGGGCCAACGATACGCCCCGTCATACGCTAATATTTACCTGAGCGAGTGGGAGCGAGAGGCATTAGCCAAGTGCACCCATAAACCCCTCACCTACCTCAGATTCTTAGATGACATTTTTGGAATATGGCAACACGACATTTCTTTATTTTCTGATTTCATTGACACATTGAATAGCCACCACCCGTCCATTAAGGTTAAGTACATCATAGATCCATTACAAGTTAATTTTTTAGATACAACTGTTTTTTTTGACCGGTCAAATAATTTGTCATACTCAAAACTACTTACCAAGGTTTACTTTAAAACAACAGACACACACGCCCTTCTTCATAAAACTAGCTACCATCCGAAACATACATTTAAAGGCATTATTAAATCACAAATCATCCGTTTTTATAGAATATCATCCCGTGTAATAGACCTGCATTCTTCCATTTCCATCCTGTTTTTTAGTCTCAGATCTAGGGGCTATTCTAAACGCTTCCTCCGCCAAATCAAGACCAGCACTTTGGCGTCTCTCGCTCCTACTCGTTCCATTCCCCGTATTGCTCCACCCCAGGTCCCGGTACCATTCATATCTACCTTCTCACACAAAATCAAAGGACTACATAACATCATCAAACAGAACTTCATCCATACTCAAACCCTACAGCCGGCTTTCAAAAATCACATCACCATATCAGCGTACAGGAAAAACAAAAACCTCCACAGTTTACTAATACGGTCTAAATATTCAGATAACAAACCACCAACACAAACCCAATACCACACACACTATAAGAACAGAAAATTTATCTCAAACCTTCACAGCAATACAGCATTTCCCACATTAGGCACATTTACACTCCACACCACCAACGTCATTTACATCATTACATGCACCACCTGCAATAAACATTATATCGGCGAAACAAAACATTCCATACTCACCCGACTAAAACAACACATATATAACATTGGGGAAGGCAAGTTGACCACCCCCCTCATTAACCACTTTCAGCTCCACTCCGTCAATAACCTCATAATTTCCGGTCTGGAATCTGAAGACCATTGGACCATTGGGCAGAGAAAGAGGGCCGAAAAATTATGGATTTTTAAGTTAGGCACAATCACGCCAGCAGGCCTCAACGATAACTAATCATACTCATAGGACACCCACCCGACAATCCGTTCAAAGTTCTCGCTCATGTAGTCTTCCTTCTCAGCTCCCCCGTTCGTTTTCCCCCCCCCTTTTTGGTTTTTCTCCCCTCTATGGCTACCCATGCTGCCTGGGTCCACTCAGGCCCCCCAAGGCACCACTTTAACACACATGCCTCGGGGGGAATCGATCAAGGGTTCTTTGGACCAGGGGCGTCATCTCTGCCACTACGCTACTATTCATTTTACATTTTTGGTTTCATAAATCCCCATTTTCTATTCTATTCACTAATATATGATATTACAGTATTAAATAAAATCACTTTCATAGTTAAAATTAATCCCTAACCGCGTCCACCTAGTCTTTTATTTTACTTTTATTTATTTGTCCTTCCATAAATTATTCAGACAGAATGACGCCCATTATTACTCCAACCCAGGCAGCAACTTTATTTACCCTTTCTCTGTCCCGTGGTCCTTGCAGACGTGCTCTGCCTGGGGATCATACCCTGGTCCCCCGTTAGAGGGAGCGGAGCTCTTCCAACCTTGTCACCACTACTCAACAGATCAATAGGCCAGTGCAAACAAATCATAATCATGAACCCTGAATCCAAACCCAAACCCAACCCTAACCCTAACCCTAACCCTAACCCTAACCCTAACCCTAACCCTAACCCTAACCCTAACCCTAACCCTAACCCTAAACCCTAACCCTAACCCTAACCCTAACCCTAACCCTAACCCTAACCCTAACGTCGCGACAGGGCCAGACTAAAGCTAAATTTGACTTACCTTATACTTACCTGACTAAGCAACGAACCCTCCCTCGGACGAGCGGAGAGACCTAAGCCTCAATTATGTACATTTGTAAATAGTTCGTTTGAATAGTCCACGTATCTATAATCATAGCGTGTAGTAACTAGTGTATTAGTGTGTGAGCACAGGACCTGTGACATATGGGGACCAGGGAGCCCCCTGGTGTGAAGGACCGTGCACTTTCCTCCTCTACGGAGTGGGATTAATTTCCCCTAACCTAACCGGCCAGTGCCTCCACCAGGTTCTCGCTTCCTGGTCCTCAGTCCAGTAGTCTTGTGCTTTCATGACTCTTAGTCAGACGTTCAACTCTAATTTGAGAATAGAGTCATGATATCCCTAATCAGGGACCCTCTACCCTAACCCTAACCAGGTGACCCCTTGCCTGAACCTAACCTTTAAACCCTAAGCAGGGCATTTTTATCTGTATTAACTTCACCCAAGAACTTTATTGTGAGGACTATACGAAGACTCCACACCAGTTGGTTTGATTTAGCTTTAATTGGAGAGTAAAAACAGGATGAATGACCAGAAAAAGGCAAATATTCCCTGAAAGACCCCACCCAACTAGGTGTAGTATGGGCCTATAATAGATTTGACTGGAGCTATTAATTGAAGCCACACAAGAAATCATATTGGATTGTTTCGTGAAAAAGGTAAAACTGTGATGCCAAAGGAACTGGCAAATTCAGAAATGGGAAATTCTGCAAAGAGGAGGAGCTAGATGGGGTATAAAAGTGGGTGCGATGTCCCAGCAGTCTCAGACTGACACCACCACTGGGATGACATGACTTAATTCAAACTGACATACTTACCTGCCCTTGCCTGAAGAAGAAACAAAAGATTTCGAAACGTCGCGACAGGGCCAGACTAAAGCTAAATTTGACTTACCTTATACTTACCTGACTAAGCAACGAACCCTCCCTCGGACGAGCGGAGAGACCTAAGCCTCAATTATGTACATTTGTAAATAGTTCGTTTGAATAGTCCACGTATCTATAATCATAGCGTGTAGTAACTAGTGTATTAGTGTGTGAGCACAGGACCTGTGACATATGGGGACCAGGGAGCCCCCTGGTGTGAAGGACCGTGCACTTTCCTCCTCTACGGAGTGGGATTAATTTCCCCTAACCTAACCGGCCAGTGCCTCCACCAGGTTCTCGCTTCCTGGTCCTCAGTCCAGTAGTCTTGTGCTTTCATGACTCTTAGTCAGACGTTCAACTCTAATTTGAGAATAGAGTCATGATATCCCTAATCAGGGACCCTCTACCCTAACCCTAACCAGGTGACCCCTTGCCTGAACCTAACCTTTAAACCCTAAGCAGGGCATTTTTATCTGTATTAACTTCACCCAAGAACTTTATTGTGAGGACTATACGAAGACTCCACACCAGTTGGTTTGATTTAGCTTTAATTGGAGAGTAAAAACAGGATGAATGACCAGAAAAAGGCAAATATTCCCTGAAAGACCCCACCCAACTAGGTGTAGTATGGGCCTATAATAGATTTGACTGGAGCTATTAATTGAAGCCACACAAGAAATCATATTGGATTGTTTCGTGAAAAAGGTAAAACTGTGATGCCAAAGGAACTGGCAAATTCAGAAATGGGAAATTCTGCAAAGAGGAGGAGCTAGATGGGGTATAAAAGTGGGTGCGATGTCCCAGCAGTCTCAGACTGACACCACCACTGGGATGACATGACTTAATTCAAACTGACATACTTACCTGCCCTTGCCTGAAGAAGAAACAAAAGATTTCGAAACGTCGCGACAGGGCCAGACTAAAGCTAAATTTGACTTACCTTATACTTACCTGACTAAGCAACGAACCCTCCCTCGGACGAGCGGAGAGACCTAAGCCTCAATTATGTACATTTGTAAATAGTTCGTTTGAATAGTCCACGTATCTATAATCATAGCGTGTAGTAACTAGTGTATTAGTGTGTGAGCACAGGACCTGTGACATATGGGGACCAGGGAGCCCCCTGGTGTGAAGGACCGTGCACTTTCCTCCTCTACGGAGTGGGATTAATTTCCCCTAACCTAACCGGCCAGTGCCTCCACCAGGTTCTCGCTTCCTGGTCCTCAGTCCAGTAGTCTTGTGCTTTCATGACTCTTAGTCAGACGTTCAACTCTAATTTGAGAATAGAGTCATGATATCCCTAATCAGGGACCCTCTACCCTAACCCTAACCAGGTGACCCCTTGCCTGAACCTAACCTTTAAACCCTAAGCAGGGCATTTTTATCTGTATTAACTTCACCCAAGAACTTTATTGTGAGGACTATACGAAGACTCCACACCAGTTGGTTTGATTTAGCTTTAATTGGAGAGTAAAAACAGGATGAATGACCAGAAAAAGGCAAATATTCCCTGAAAGACCCCACCCAACTAGGTGTAGTATGGGCCTATAATAGATTTGACTGGAGCTATTAATTGAAGCCACACAAGAAATCATATTGGATTGTTTCGTGAAAAAGGTAAAACTGTGATGCCAAAGGAACTGGCAAATTCAGAAATGGGAAATTCTGCAAAGAGGAGGAGCTAGATGGGGTATAAAAGTGGGTGCGATGTCCCAGCAGTCTCAGACTGACACCACCACTGGGATGACATGACTTAATTCAAACTGACATACTTACCTGCCCTTGCCTGAAGAAGAAACAAAAGATTTCGAAACGTCGCGACAGGGCCAGACTAAAGCTAAATTTGACTTACCTTATACTTACCTGACTAAGCAACGAACCCTCCCTCGGACGAGCGGAGAGACCTAAGCCTCAATTATGTACATTTGTAAATAGTTCGTTTGAATAGTCCACGTATCTATAATCATAGCGTGTAGTAACTAGTGTATTAGTGTGTGAGCACAGGACCTGTGACATATGGGGACCAGGGAGCCCCCTGGTGTGAAGGACCGTGCACTTTCCTCCTCTACGGAGTGGGATTAATTTCCCCTAACCTAACCGGCCAGTGCCTCCACCAGGTTCTCGCTTCCTGGTCCTCAGTCCAGTAGTCTTGTGCTTTCATGACTCTTAGTCAGACGTTCAACTCTAATTTGAGAATAGAGTCATGATATCCCTAATCAGGGACCCTCTACCCTAACCCTAACCAGGTGACCCCTTGCCTGAACCTAACCTTTAAACCCTAAGCAGGGCATTTTTATCTGTATTAACTTCACCCAAGAACTTTATTGTGAGGACTATACGAAGACTCCACACCAGTTGGTTTGATTTAGCTTTAATTGGAGAGTAAAAACAGGATGAATGACCAGAAAAAGGCAAATATTCCCTGAAAGACCCCACCCAACTAGGTGTAGTATGGGCCTATAATAGATTTGACTGGAGCTATTAATTGAAGCCACACAAGAAATCATATTGGATTGTTTCGTGAAAAAGGTAAAACTGTGATGCCAAAGGAACTGGCAAATTCAGAAATGGGAAATTCTGCAAAGAGGAGGAGCTAGATGGGGTATAAAAGTGGGTGCGATGTCCCAGCAGTCTCAGACTGACACCACCACTGGGATGACATGACTTAATTCAAACTGACATACTTACCTGCCCTTGCCTGAAGAAGAAACAAAAGATTTCGAAACGTCGCGACAGGGCCAGACTAAAGCTAAATTTGACTTACCTTATACTTACCTGACTAAGCAACGAACCCTCCCTCGGACGAGCGGAGAGACCTAAGCCTCAATTATGTACATTTGTAAATAGTTCGTTTGAATAGTCCACGTATCTATAATCATAGCGTGTAGTAACTAGTGTATTAGTGTGTGAGCACAGGACCTGTGACATATGGGGACCAGGGAGCCCCCTGGTGTGAAGGACCGTGCACTTTCCTCCTCTACGGAGTGGGATTAATTTCCCCTAACCTAACCGGCCAGTGCCTCCACCAGGTTCTCGCTTCCTGGTCCTCAGTCCAGTAGTCTTGTGCTTTCATGACTCTTAGTCAGACGTTCAACTCTAATTTGAGAATAGAGTCATGATATCCCTAATCAGGGACCCTCTACCCTAACCCTAACCAGGTGACCCCTTGCCTGAACCTAACCTTTAAACCCTAAGCAGGGCATTTTTATCTGTATTAACTTCACCCAAGAACTTTATTGTGAGGACTATACGAAGACTCCACACCAGTTGGTTTGATTTAGCTTTAATTGGAGAGTAAAAACAGGATGAATGACCAGAAAAAGGCAAATATTCCCTGAAAGACCCCACCCAACTAGGTGTAGTATGGGCCTATAATAGATTTGACTGGAGCTATTAATTGAAGCCACACAAGAAATCATATTGGATTGTTTCGTGAAAAAGGTAAAACTGTGATGCCAAAGGAACTGGCAAATTCAGAAATGGGAAATTCTGCAAAGAGGAGGAGCTAGATGGGGTATAAAAGTGGGTGCGATGTCCCAGCAGTCTCAGACTGACACCACCACTGGGATGACATGACTTAATTCAAACTGACATACTTACCTGCCCTTGCCTGAAGAAGAAACAAAAGATTTCGAAACGTCGCGACAGGGCCAGACTAAAGCTAAATTTGACTTACCTTATACTTACCTGACTAAGCAACGAACCCTCCCTCGGACGAGCGGAGAGACCTAAGCCTCAATTATGTACATTTGTAAATAGTTCGTTTGAATAGTCCACGTATCTATAATCATAGCGTGTAGTAACTAGTGTATTAGTGTGTGAGCACAGGACCTGTGACATATGGGGACCAGGGAGCCCCCTGGTGTGAAGGACCGTGCACTTTCCTCCTCTACGGAGTGGGATTAATTTCCCCTAACCTAACCGGCCAGTGCCTCCACCAGGTTCTCGCTTCCTGGTCCTCAGTCCAGTAGTCTTGTGCTTTCATGACTCTTAGTCAGACGTTCAACTCTAATTTGAGAATAGAGTCATGATATCCCTAATCAGGGACCCTCTACCCTAACCCTAACCAGGTGACCCCTTGCCTGAACCTAACCTTTAAACCCTAAGCAGGGCATTTTTATCTGTATTAACTTCACCCAAGAACTTTATTGTGAGGACTATACGAAGACTCCACACCAGTTGGTTTGATTTAGCTTTAATTGGAGAGTAAAAACAGGATGAATGACCAGAAAAAGGCAAATATTCCCTGAAAGACCCCACCCAACTAGGTGTAGTATGGGCCTATAATAGATTTGACTGGAGCTATTAATTGAAGCCACACAAGAAATCATATTGGATTGTTTCGTGAAAAAGGTAAAACTGTGATGCCAAAGGAACTGGCAAATTCAGAAATGGGAAATTCTGCAAAGAGGAGGAGCTAGATGGGGTATAAAAGTGGGTGCGATGTCCCAGCAGTCTCAGACTGACACCACCACTGGGATGACATGACTTAATTCAAACTGACATACTTACCTGCCCTTGCCTGAAGAAGAAACAAAAGATTTCGAAACGTCGCGACAGGGCCAGACTAAAGCTAAATTTGACTTACCTTATACTTACCTGACTAAGCAACGAACCCTCCCTCGGACGAGCGGAGAGACCTAAGCCTCAATTATGTACATTTGTAAATAGTTCGTTTGAATAGTCCACGTATCTATAATCATAGCGTGTAGTAACTAGTGTATTAGTGTGTGAGCACAGGACCTGTGACATATGGGGACCAGGGAGCCCCCTGGTGTGAAGGACCGTGCACTTTCCTCCTCTACGGAGTGGGATTAATTTCCCCTAACCTAACCGGCCAGTGCCTCCACCAGGTTCTCGCTTCCTGGTCCTCAGTCCAGTAGTCTTGTGCTTTCATGACTCTTAGTCAGACGTTCAACTCTAATTTGAGAATAGAGTCATGATATCCCTAATCAGGGACCCTCTACCCTAACCCTAACCAGGTGACCCCTTGCCTGAACCTAACCTTTAAACCCTAAGCAGGGCATTTTTATCTGTATTAACTTCACCCAAGAACTTTATTGTGAGGACTATACGAAGACTCCACACCAGTTGGTTTGATTTAGCTTTAATTGGAGAGTAAAAACAGGATGAATGACCAGAAAAAGGCAAATATTCCCTGAAAGACCCCACCCAACTAGGTGTAGTATGGGCCTATAATAGATTTGACTGGAGCTATTAATTGAAGCCACACAAGAAATCATATTGGATTGTTTCGTGAAAAAGGTAAAACTGTGATGCCAAAGGAACTGGCAAATTCAGAAATGGGAAATTCTGCAAAGAGGAGGAGCTAGATGGGGTATAAAAGTGGGTGCGATGTCCCAGCAGTCTCAGACTGACACCACCACTGGGATGACATGACTTAATTCAAACTGACATACTTACCTGCCCTTGCCTGAAGAAGAAACAAAAGATTTCGAAACGTCGCGACAGGGCCAGACTAAAGCTAAATTTGACTTACCTTATACTTACCTGACTAAGCAACGAACCCTCCCTCGGACGAGCGGAGAGACCTAAGCCTCAATTATGTACATTTGTAAATAGTTCGTTTGAATAGTCCACGTATCTATAATCATAGCGTGTAGTAACTAGTGTATTAGTGTGTGAGCACAGGACCTGTGACATATGGGGACCAGGGAGCCCCCTGGTGTGAAGGACCGTGCACTTTCCTCCTCTACGGAGTGGGATTAATTTCCCCTAACCTAACCGGCCAGTGCCTCCACCAGGTTCTCGCTTCCTGGTCCTCAGTCCAGTAGTCTTGTGCTTTCATGACTCTTAGTCAGACGTTCAACTCTAATTTGAGAATAGAGTCATGATATCCCTAATCAGGGACCCTCTACCCTAACCCTAACCAGGTGACCCCTTGCCTGAACCTAACCTTTAAACCCTAAGCAGGGCATTTTTATCTGTATTAACTTCACCCAAGAACTTTATTGTGAGGACTATACGAAGACTCCACACCAGTTGGTTTGATTTAGCTTTAATTGGAGAGTAAAAACAGGATGAATGACCAGAAAAAGGCAAATATTCCCTGAAAGACCCCACCCAACTAGGTGTAGTATGGGCCTATAATAGATTTGACTGGAGCTATTAATTGAAGCCACACAAGAAATCATATTGGATTGTTTCGTGAAAAAGGTAAAACTGTGATGCCAAAGGAACTGGCAAATTCAGAAATGGGAAATTCTGCAAAGAGGAGGAGCTAGATGGGGTATAAAAGTGGGTGCGATGTCCCAGCAGTCTCAGACTGACACCACCACTGGGATGACATGACTTAATTCAAACTGACATACTTACCTGCCCTTGCCTGAAGAAGAAACAAAAGATTTCGAAACGTCGCGACAGGGCCAGACTAAAGCTAAATTTGACTTACCTTATACTTACCTGACTAAGCAACGAACCCTCCCTCGGACGAGCGGAGAGACCTAAGCCTCAATTATGTACATTTGTAAATAGTTCGTTTGAATAGTCCACGTATCTATAATCATAGCGTGTAGTAACTAGTGTATTAGTGTGTGAGCACAGGACCTGTGACATATGGGGACCAGGGAGCCCCCTGGTGTGAAGGACCGTGCACTTTCCTCCTCTACGGAGTGGGATTAATTTCCCCTAACCTAACCGGCCAGTGCCTCCACCAGGTTCTCGCTTCCTGGTCCTCAGTCCAGTAGTCTTGTGCTTTCATGACTCTTAGTCAGACGTTCAACTCTAATTTGAGAATAGAGTCATGATATCCCTAATCAGGGACCCTCTACCCTAACCCTAACCAGGTGACCCCTTGCCTGAACCTAACCTTTAAACCCTAAGCAGGGCATTTTTATCTGTATTAACTTCACCCAAGAACTTTATTGTGAGGACTATACGAAGACTCCACACCAGTTGGTTTGATTTAGCTTTAATTGGAGAGTAAAAACAGGATGAATGACCAGAAAAAGGCAAATATTCCCTGAAAGACCCCACCCAACTAGGTGTAGTATGGGCCTATAATAGATTTGACTGGAGCTATTAATTGAAGCCACACAAGAAATCATATTGGATTGTTTCGTGAAAAAGGTAAAACTGTGATGCCAAAGGAACTGGCAAATTCAGAAATGGGAAATTCTGCAAAGAGGAGGAGCTAGATGGGGTATAAAAGTGGGTGCGATGTCCCAGCAGTCTCAGACTGACACCACCACTGGGATGACATGACTTAATTCAAACTGACATACTTACCTGCCCTTGCCTGAAGAAGAAACAAAAGATTTCGAAACGTCGCGACAGGGCCAGACTAAAGCTAAATTTGACTTACCTTATACTTACCTGACTAAGCAACGAACCCTCCCTCGGACGAGCGGAGAGACCTAAGCCTCAATTATGTACATTTGTAAATAGTTCGTTTGAATAGTCCACGTATCTATAATCATAGCGTGTAGTAACTAGTGTATTAGTGTGTGAGCACAGGACCTGTGACATATGGGGACCAGGGAGCCCCCTGGTGTGAAGGACCGTGCACTTTCCTCCTCTACGGAGTGGGATTAATTTCCCCTAACCTAACCGGCCAGTGCCTCCACCAGGTTCTCGCTTCCTGGTCCTCAGTCCAGTAGTCTTGTGCTTTCATGACTCTTAGTCAGACGTTCAACTCTAATTTGAGAATAGAGTCATGATATCCCTAATCAGGGACCCTCTACCCTAACCCTAACCAGGTGACCCCTTGCCTGAACCTAACCTTTAAACCCTAAGCAGGGCATTTTTATCTGTATTAACTTCACCCAAGAACTTTATTGTGAGGACTATACGAAGACTCCACACCAGTTGGTTTGATTTAGCTTTAATTGGAGAGTAAAAACAGGATGAATGACCAGAAAAAGGCAAATATTCCCTGAAAGACCCCACCCAACTAGGTGTAGTATGGGCCTATAATAGATTTGACTGGAGCTATTAATTGAAGCCACACAAGAAATCATATTGGATTGTTTCGTGAAAAAGGTAAAACTGTGATGCCAAAGGAACTGGCAAATTCAGAAATGGGAAATTCTGCAAAGAGGAGGAGCTAGATGGGGTATAAAAGTGGGTGCGATGTCCCAGCAGTCTCAGACTGACACCACCACTGGGATGACATGACTTAATTCAAACTGACATACTTACCTGCCCTTGCCTGAAGAAGAAACAAAAGATTTCGAAACGTCGCGACAGGGCCAGACTAAAGCTAAATTTGACTTACCTTATACTTACCTGACTAAGCAACGAACCCTCCCTCGGACGAGCGGAGAGACCTAAGCCTCAATTATGTACATTTGTAAATAGTTCGTTTGAATAGTCCACGTATCTATAATCATAGCGTGTAGTAACTAGTGTATTAGTGTGTGAGCACAGGACCTGTGACATATGGGGACCAGGGAGCCCCCTGGTGTGAAGGACCGTGCACTTTCCTCCTCTACGGAGTGGGATTAATTTCCCCTAACCTAACCGGCCAGTGCCTCCACCAGGTTCTCGCTTCCTGGTCCTCAGTCCAGTAGTCTTGTGCTTTCATGACTCTTAGTCAGACGTTCAACTCTAATTTGAGAATAGAGTCATGATATCCCTAATCAGGGACCCTCTACCCTAACCCTAACCAGGTGACCCCTTGCCTGAACCTAACCTTTAAACCCTAAGCAGGGCATTTTTATCTGTATTAACTTCACCCAAGAACTTTATTGTGAGGACTATACGAAGACTCCACACCAGTTGGTTTGATTTAGCTTTAATTGGAGAGTAAAAACAGGATGAATGACCAGAAAAAGGCAAATATTCCCTGAAAGACCCCACCCAACTAGGTGTAGTATGGGCCTATAATAGATTTGACTGGAGCTATTAATTGAAGCCACACAAGAAATCATATTGGATTGTTTCGTGAAAAAGGTAAAACTGTGATGCCAAAGGAACTGGCAAATTCAGAAATGGGAAATTCTGCAAAGAGGAGGAGCTAGATGGGGTATAAAAGTGGGTGCGATGTCCCAGCAGTCTCAGACTGACACCACCACTGGGATGACATGACTTAATTCAAACTGACATACTTACCTGCCCTTGCCTGAAGAAGAAACAAAAGATTTCGAAACGTCGCGACAGGGCCAGACTAAAGCTAAATTTGACTTACCTTATACTTACCTGACTAAGCAACGAACCCTCCCTCGGACGAGCGGAGAGACCTAAGCCTCAATTATGTACATTTGTAAATAGTTCGTTTGAATAGTCCACGTATCTATAATCATAGCGTGTAGTAACTAGTGTATTAGTGTGTGAGCACAGGACCTGTGACATATGGGGACCAGGGAGCCCCCTGGTGTGAAGGACCGTGCACTTTCCTCCTCTACGGAGTGGGATTAATTTCCCCTAACCTAACCGGCCAGTGCCTCCACCAGGTTCTCGCTTCCTGGTCCTCAGTCCAGTAGTCTTGTGCTTTCATGACTCTTAGTCAGACGTTCAACTCTAATTTGAGAATAGAGTCATGATATCCCTAATCAGGGACCCTCTACCCTAACCCTAACCAGGTGACCCCTTGCCTGAACCTAACCTTTAAACCCTAAGCAGGGCATTTTTATCTGTATTAACTTCACCCAAGAACTTTATTGTGAGGACTATACGAAGACTCCACACCAGTTGGTTTGATTTAGCTTTAATTGGAGAGTAAAAACAGGATGAATGACCAGAAAAAGGCAAATATTCCCTGAAAGACCCCACCCAACTAGGTGTAGTATGGGCCTATAATAGATTTGACTGGAGCTATTAATTGAAGCCACACAAGAAATCATATTGGATTGTTTCGTGAAAAAGGTAAAACTGTGATGCCAAAGGAACTGGCAAATTCAGAAATGGGAAATTCTGCAAAGAGGAGGAGCTAGATGGGGTATAAAAGTGGGTGCGATGTCCCAGCAGTCTCAGACTGACACCACCACTGGGATGACATGACTTAATTCAAACTGACATACTTACCTGCCCTTGCCTGAAGAAGAAACAAAAGATTTCGAAACGTCGCGACAGGGCCAGACTAAAGCTAAATTTGACTTACCTTATACTTACCTGACTAAGCAACGAACCCTCCCTCGGACGAGCGGAGAGACCTAAGCCTCAATTATGTACATTTGTAAATAGTTCGTTTGAATAGTCCACGTATCTATAATCATAGCGTGTAGTAACTAGTGTATTAGTGTGTGAGCACAGGACCTGTGACATATGGGGACCAGGGAGCCCCCTGGTGTGAAGGACCGTGCACTTTCCTCCTCTACGGAGTGGGATTAATTTCCCCTAACCTAACCGGCCAGTGCCTCCACCAGGTTCTCGCTTCCTGGTCCTCAGTCCAGTAGTCTTGTGCTTTCATGACTCTTAGTCAGACGTTCAACTCTAATTTGAGAATAGAGTCATGATATCCCTAATCAGGGACCCTCTACCCTAACCCTAACCAGGTGACCCCTTGCCTGAACCTAACCTTTAAACCCTAAGCAGGGCATTTTTATCTGTATTAACTTCACCCAAGAACTTTATTGTGAGGACTATACGAAGACTCCACACCAGTTGGTTTGATTTAGCTTTAATTGGAGAGTAAAAACAGGATGAATGACCAGAAAAAGGCAAATATTCCCTGAAAGACCCCACCCAACTAGGTGTAGTATGGGCCTATAATAGATTTGACTGGAGCTATTAATTGAAGCCACACAAGAAATCATATTGGATTGTTTCGTGAAAAAGGTAAAACTGTGATGCCAAAGGAACTGGCAAATTCAGAAATGGGAAATTCTGCAAAGAGGAGGAGCTAGATGGGGTATAAAAGTGGGTGCGATGTCCCAGCAGTCTCAGACTGACACCACCACTGGGATGACATGACTTAATTCAAACTGACATACTTACCTGCCCTTGCCTGAAGAAGAAACAAAAGATTTCGAAACGTCGCGACAGGGCCAGACTAAAGCTAAATTTGACTTACCTTATACTTACCTGACTAAGCAACGAACCCTCCCTCGGACGAGCGGAGAGACCTAAGCCTCAATTATGTACATTTGTAAATAGTTCGTTTGAATAGTCCACGTATCTATAATCATAGCGTGTAGTAACTAGTGTATTAGTGTGTGAGCACAGGACCTGTGACATATGGGGACCAGGGAGCCCCCTGGTGTGAAGGACCGTGCACTTTCCTCCTCTACGGAGTGGGATTAATTTCCCCTAACCTAACCGGCCAGTGCCTCCACCAGGTTCTCGCTTCCTGGTCCTCAGTCCAGTAGTCTTGTGCTTTCATGACTCTTAGTCAGACGTTCAACTCTAATTTGAGAATAGAGTCATGATATCCCTAATCAGGGACCCTCTACCCTAACCCTAACCAGGTGACCCCTTGCCTGAACCTAACCTTTAAACCCTAAGCAGGGCATTTTTATCTGTATTAACTTCACCCAAGAACTTTATTGTGAGGACTATACGAAGACTCCACACCAGTTGGTTTGATTTAGCTTTAATTGGAGAGTAAAAACAGGATGAATGACCAGAAAAAGGCAAATATTCCCTGAAAGACCCCACCCAACTAGGTGTAGTATGGGCCTATAATAGATTTGACTGGAGCTATTAATTGAAGCCACACAAGAAATCATATTGGATTGTTTCGTGAAAAAGGTAAAACTGTGATGCCAAAGGAACTGGCAAATTCAGAAATGGGAAATTCTGCAAAGAGGAGGAGCTAGATGGGGTATAAAAGTGGGTGCGATGTCCCAGCAGTCTCAGACTGACACCACCACTGGGATGACATGACTTAATTCAAACTGACATACTTACCTGCCCTTGCCTGAAGAAGAAACAAAAGATTTCGAAACGTCGCGACAGGGCCAGACTAAAGCTAAATTTGACTTACCTTATACTTACCTGACTAAGCAACGAACCCTCCCTCGGACGAGCGGAGAGACCTAAGCCTCAATTATGTACATTTGTAAATAGTTCGTTTGAATAGTCCACGTATCTATAATCATAGCGTGTAGTAACTAGTGTATTAGTGTGTGAGCACAGGACCTGTGACATATGGGGACCAGGGAGCCCCCTGGTGTGAAGGACCGTGCACTTTCCTCCTCTACGGAGTGGGATTAATTTCCCCTAACCTAACCGGCCAGTGCCTCCACCAGGTTCTCGCTTCCTGGTCCTCAGTCCAGTAGTCTTGTGCTTTCATGACTCTTAGTCAGACGTTCAACTCTAATTTGAGAATAGAGTCATGATATCCCTAATCAGGGACCCTCTACCCTAACCCTAACCAGGTGACCCCTTGCCTGAACCTAACCTTTAAACCCTAAGCAGGGCATTTTTATCTGTATTAACTTCACCCAAGAACTTTATTGTGAGGACTATACGAAGACTCCACACCAGTTGGTTTGATTTAGCTTTAATTGGAGAGTAAAAACAGGATGAATGACCAGAAAAAGGCAAATATTCCCTGAAAGACCCCACCCAACTAGGTGTAGTATGGGCCTATAATAGATTTGACTGGAGCTATTAATTGAAGCCACACAAGAAATCATATTGGATTGTTTCGTGAAAAAGGTAAAACTGTGATGCCAAAGGAACTGGCAAATTCAGAAATGGGAAATTCTGCAAAGAGGAGGAGCTAGATGGGGTATAAAAGTGGGTGCGATGTCCCAGCAGTCTCAGACTGACACCACCACTGGGATGACATGACTTAATTCAAACTGACATACTTACCTGCCCTTGCCTGAAGAAGAAACAAAAGATTTCGAAACGTCGCGACAGGGCCAGACTAAAGCTAAATTTGACTTACCTTATACTTACCTGACTAAGCAACGAACCCTCCCTCGGACGAGCGGAGAGACCTAAGCCTCAATTATGTACATTTGTAAATAGTTCGTTTGAATAGTCCACGTATCTATAATCATAGCGTGTAGTAACTAGTGTATTAGTGTGTGAGCACAGGACCTGTGACATATGGGGACCAGGGAGCCCCCTGGTGTGAAGGACCGTGCACTTTCCTCCTCTACGGAGTGGGATTAATTTCCCCTAACCTAACCGGCCAGTGCCTCCACCAGGTTCTCGCTTCCTGGTCCTCAGTCCAGTAGTCTTGTGCTTTCATGACTCTTAGTCAGACGTTCAACTCTAATTTGAGAATAGAGTCATGATATCCCTAATCAGGGACCCTCTACCCTAACCCTAACCAGGTGACCCCTTGCCTGAACCTAACCTTTAAACCCTAAGCAGGGCATTTTTATCTGTATTAACTTCACCCAAGAACTTTATTGTGAGGACTATACGAAGACTCCACACCAGTTGGTTTGATTTAGCTTTAATTGGAGAGTAAAAACAGGATGAATGACCAGAAAAAGGCAAATATTCCCTGAAAGACCCCACCCAACTAGGTGTAGTATGGGCCTATAATAGATTTGACTGGAGCTATTAATTGAAGCCACACAAGAAATCATATTGGATTGTTTCGTGAAAAAGGTAAAACTGTGATGCCAAAGGAACTGGCAAATTCAGAAATGGGAAATTCTGCAAAGAGGAGGAGCTAGATGGGGTATAAAAGTGGGTGCGATGTCCCAGCAGTCTCAGACTGACACCACCACTGGGATGACATGACTTAATTCAAACTGACATACTTACCTGCCCTTGCCTGAAGAAGAAACAAAAGATTTCGAAACGTCGCGACAGGGCCAGACTAAAGCTAAATTTGACTTACCTTATACTTACCTGACTAAGCAACGAACCCTCCCTCGGACGAGCGGAGAGACCTAAGCCTCAATTATGTACATTTGTAAATAGTTCGTTTGAATAGTCCACGTATCTATAATCATAGCGTGTAGTAACTAGTGTATTAGTGTGTGAGCACAGGACCTGTGACATATGGGGACCAGGGAGCCCCCTGGTGTGAAGGACCGTGCACTTTCCTCCTCTACGGAGTGGGATTAATTTCCCCTAACCTAACCGGCCAGTGCCTCCACCAGGTTCTCGCTTCCTGGTCCTCAGTCCAGTAGTCTTGTGCTTTCATGACTCTTAGTCAGACGTTCAACTCTAATTTGAGAATAGAGTCATGATATCCCTAATCAGGGACCCTCTACCCTAACCCTAACCAGGTGACCCCTTGCCTGAACCTAACCTTTAAACCCTAAGCAGGGCATTTTTATCTGTATTAACTTCACCCAAGAACTTTATTGTGAGGACTATACGAAGACTCCACACCAGTTGGTTTGATTTAGCTTTAATTGGAGAGTAAAAACAGGATGAATGACCAGAAAAAGGCAAATATTCCCTGAAAGACCCCACCCAACTAGGTGTAGTATGGGCCTATAATAGATTTGACTGGAGCTATTAATTGAAGCCACACAAGAAATCATATTGGATTGTTTCGTGAAAAAGGTAAAACTGTGATGCCAAAGGAACTGGCAAATTCAGAAATGGGAAATTCTGCAAAGAGGAGGAGCTAGATGGGGTATAAAAGTGGGTGCGATGTCCCAGCAGTCTCAGACTGACACCACCACTGGGATGACATGACTTAATTCAAACTGACATACTTACCTGCCCTTGCCTGAAGAAGAAACAAAAGATTTCGAAACGTCGCCACAGGGCCAGACTAAAGCTAAATTTGACTTACCTTATACTTACCTGACTAAGCAACGAACCCTCCCTCGGACGAGCGGAGAGACCTAAGCCTCAATTATGTACATTTGTAAATAGTTCGTTTGAATAGTCCACGTATCTATAATCATAGCGTGTAGTAACTAGTGTATTAGTGTGTGAGCACAGGACCTGTGACATATGGGGACCAGGGAGCCCCCTGGTGTGAAGGACCGTGCACTTTCCTCCTCTACGGAGTGGGATTAATTTCCCCTAACCTAACCGGCCAGTGCCTCCACCAGGTTCTCGCTTCCTGGTCCTCAGTCCAGTAGTCTTGTGCTTTCATGACTCTTAGTCAGACGTTCAACTCTAATTTGAGAATAGAGTCATGATATCCCTAATCAGGGACCCTCTACCCTAACCCTAACCAGGTGACCCCTTGCCTGAACCTAACCTTTAAACCCTAAGCAGGGCATTTTTATCTGTATTAACTTCACCCAAGAACTTTATTGTGAGGACTATACGAAGACTCCACACCAGTTGGTTTGATTTAGCTTTAATTGGAGAGTAAAAACAGGATGAATGACCAGAAAAAGGCAAATATTCCCTGAAAGACCCCACCCAACTAGGTGTAGTATGGGCCTATAATAGATTTGACTGGAGCTATTAATTGAAGCCACACAAGAAATCATATTGGATTGTTTCGTGAAAAAGGTAAAACTGTGATGCCAAAGGAACTGGCAAATTCAGAAATGGGAAATTCTGCAAAGAGGAGGAGCTAGATGGGGTATAAAAGTGGGTGCGATGTCCCAGCAGTCTCAGACTGACACCACCACTGGGATGACATGACTTAATTCAAACTGACATACTTACCTGCCCTTGCCTGAAGAAGAAACAAAAGATTTCGAAACGTCGCGACAGGGCCAGACTAAAGCTAAATTTGACTTACCTTATACTTACCTGACTAAGCAACGAACCCTCCCTCGGACGAGCGGAGAGACCTAAGCCTCAATTATGTACATTTGTAAATAGTTCGTTTGAATAGTCCACGTATCTATAATCATAGCGTGTAGTAACTAGTGTATTAGTGTGTGAGCACAGGACCTGTGACATATGGGGACCAGGGAGCCCCCTGGTGTGAAGGACCGTGCACTTTCCTCCTCTACGGAGTGGGATTAATTTCCCCTAACCTAACCGGCCAGTGCCTCCACCAGGTTCTCGCTTCCTGGTCCTCAGTCCAGTAGTCTTGTGCTTTCATGACTCTTAGTCAGACGTTCAACTCTAATTTGAGAATAGAGTCATGATATCCCTAATCAGGGACCCTCTACCCTAACCCTAACCAGGTGACCCCTTGCCTGAACCTAACCTTTAAACCCTAAGCAGGGCATTTTTATCTGTATTAACTTCACCCAAGAACTTTATTGTGAGGACTATACGAAGACTCCACACCAGTTGGTTTGATTTAGCTTTAATTGGAGAGTAAAAACAGGATGAATGACCAGAAAAAGGCAAATATTCCCTGAAAGACCCCACCCAACTAGGTGTAGTATGGGCCTATAATAGATTTGACTGGAGCTATTAATTGAAGCCACACAAGAAATCATATTGGATTGTTTCGTGAAAAAGGTAAAACTGTGATGCCAAAGGAACTGGCAAATTCAGAAATGGGAAATTCTGCAAAGAGGAGGAGCTAGATGGGGTATAAAAGTGGGTGCGATGTCCCAGCAGTCTCAGACTGACACCACCACTGGGATGACATGACTTAATTCAAACTGACATACTTACCTGCCCTTGCCTGAAGAAGAAACAAAAGATTTCGAAACGTCGCGACAGGGCCAGACTAAAGCTAAATTTGACTTACCTTATACTTACCTGACTAAGCAACGAACCCTCCCTCGGACGAGCGGAGAGACCTAAGCCTCAATTATGTACATTTGTAAATAGTTCGTTTGAATAGTCCACGTATCTATAATCATAGCGTGTAGTAACTAGTGTATTAGTGTGTGAGCACAGGACCTGTGACATATGGGGACCAGGGAGCCCCCTGGTGTGAAGGACCGTGCACTTTCCTCCTCTACGGAGTGGGATTAATTTCCCCTAACCTAACCGGCCAGTGCCTCCACCAGGTTCTCGCTTCCTGGTCCTCAGTCCAGTAGTCTTGTGCTTTCATGACTCTTAGTCAGACGTTCAACTCTAATTTGAGAATAGAGTCATGATATCCCTAATCAGGGACCCTCTACCCTAACCCTAACCAGGTGACCCCTTGCCTGAACCTAACCTTTAAACCCTAAGCAGGGCATTTTTATCTGTATTAACTTCACCCAAGAACTTTATTGTGAGGACTATACGAAGACTCCACACCAGTTGGTTTGATTTAGCTTTAATTGGAGAGTAAAAACAGGATGAATGACCAGAAAAAGGCAAATATTCCCTGAAAGACCCCACCCAACTAGGTGTAGTATGGGCCTATAATAGATTTGACTGGAGCTATTAATTGAAGCCACACAAGAAATCATATTGGATTGTTTCGTGAAAAAGGTAAAACTGTGATGCCAAAGGAACTGGCAAATTCAGAAATGGGAAATTCTGCAAAGAGGAGGAGCTAGATGGGGTATAAAAGTGGGTGCGATGTCCCAGCAGTCTCAGACTGACACCACCACTGGGATGACATGACTTAATTCAAACTGACATACTTACCTGCCCTTGCCTGAAGAAGAAACAAAAGATTTCGAAACGTCGCGACAGGGCCAGACTAAAGCTAAATTTGACTTACCTTATACTTACCTGACTAAGCAACGAACCCTCCCTCGGACGAGCGGAGAGACCTAAGCCTCAATTATGTACATTTGTAAATAGTTCGTTTGAATAGTCCACGTATCTATAATCATAGCGTGTAGTAACTAGTGTATTAGTGTGTGAGCACAGGACCTGTGACATATGGGGACCAGGGAGCCCCCTGGTGTGAAGGACCGTGCACTTTCCTCCTCTACGGAGTGGGATTAATTTCCCCTAACCTAACCGGCCAGTGCCTCCACCAGGTTCTCGCTTCCTGGTCCTCAGTCCAGTAGTCTTGTGCTTTCATGACTCTTAGTCAGACGTTCAACTCTAATTTGAGAATAGAGTCATGATATCCCTAATCAGGGACCCTCTACCCTAACCCTAACCAGGTGACCCCTTGCCTGAACCTAACCTTTAAACCCTAAGCAGGGCATTTTTATCTGTATTAACTTCACCCAAGAACTTTATTGTGAGGACTATACGAAGACTCCACACCAGTTGGTTTGATTTAGCTTTAATTGGAGAGTAAAAACAGGATGAATGACCAGAAAAAGGCAAATATTCCCTGAAAGACCCCACCCAACTAGGTGTAGTATGGGCCTATAATAGATTTGACTGGAGCTATTAATTGAAGCCACACAAGAAATCATATTGGATTGTTTCGTGAAAAAGGTAAAACTGTGATGCCAAAGGAACTGGCAAATTCAGAAATGGGAAATTCTGCAAAGAGGAGGAGCTAGATGGGGTATAAAAGTGGGTGCGATGTCCCAGCAGTCTCAGACTGACACCACCACTGGGATGACATGACTTAATTCAAACTGACATACTTACCTGCCCTTGCCTGAAGAAGAAACAAAAGATTTCGAAACGTCGCGACAGGGCCAGACTAAAGCTAAATTTGACTTACCTTATACTTACCTGACTAAGCAACGAACCCTCCCTCGGACGAGCGGAGAGACCTAAGCCTCAATTATGTACATTTGTAAATAGTTCGTTTGAATAGTCCACGTATCTATAATCATAGCGTGTAGTAACTAGTGTATTAGTGTGTGAGCACAGGACCTGTGACATATGGGGACCAGGGAGCCCCCTGGTGTGAAGGACCGTGCACTTTCCTCCTCTACGGAGTGGGATTAATTTCCCCTAACCTAACCGGCCAGTGCCTCCACCAGGTTCTCGCTTCCTGGTCCTCAGTCCAGTAGTCTTGTGCTTTCATGACTCTTAGTCAGACGTTCAACTCTAATTTGAGAATAGAGTCATGATATCCCTAATCAGGGACCCTCTACCCTAACCCTAACCAGGTGACCCCTTGCCTGAACCTAACCTTTAAACCCTAAGCAGGGCATTTTTATCTGTATTAACTTCACCCAAGAACTTTATTGTGAGGACTATACGAAGACTCCACACCAGTTGGTTTGATTTAGCTTTAATTGGAGAGTAAAAACAGGATGAATGACCAGAAAAAGGCAAATATTCCCTGAAAGACCCCACCCAACTAGGTGTAGTATGGGCCTATAATAGATTTGACTGGAGCTATTAATTGAAGCCACACAAGAAATCATATTGGATTGTTTCGTGAAAAAGGTAAAACTGTGATGCCAAAGGAACTGGCAAATTCAGAAATGGGAAATTCTGCAAAGAGGAGGAGCTAGATGGGGTATAAAAGTGGGTGCGATGTCCCAGCAGTCTCAGACTGACACCACCACTGGGATGACATGACTTAATTCAAACTGACATACTTACCTGCCCTTGCCTGAAGAAGAAACAAAAGATTTCGAAACGTCGCGACAGGGCCAGACTAAAGCTAAATTTGACTTACCTTATACTTACCTGACTAAGCAACGAACCCTCCCTCGGACGAGCGGAGAGACCTAAGCCTCAATTATGTACATTTGTAAATAGTTCGTTTGAATAGTCCACGTATCTATAATCATAGCGTGTAGTAACTAGTGTATTAGTGTGTGAGCACAGGACCTGTGACATATGGGGACCAGGGAGCCCCCTGGTGTGAAGGACCGTGCACTTTCCTCCTCTACGGAGTGGGATTAATTTCCCCTAACCTAACCGGCCAGTGCCTCCACCAGGTTCTCGCTTCCTGGTCCTCAGTCCAGTAGTCTTGTGCTTTCATGACTCTTAGTCAGACGTTCAACTCTAATTTGAGAATAGAGTCATGATATCCCTAATCAGGGACCCTCTACCCTAACCCTAACCAGGTGACCCCTTGCCTGAACCTAACCTTTAAACCCTAAGCAGGGCATTTTTATCTGTATTAACTTCACCCAAGAACTTTATTGTGAGGACTATACGAAGACTCCACACCAGTTGGTTTGATTTAGCTTTAATTGGAGAGTAAAAACAGGATGAATGACCAGAAAAAGGCAAATATTCCCTGAAAGACCCCACCCAACTAGGTGTAGTATGGGCCTATAATAGATTTGACTGGAGCTATTAATTGAAGCCACACAAGAAATCATATTGGATTGTTTCGTGAAAAAGGTAAAACTGTGATGCCAAAGGAACTGGCAAATTCAGAAATGGGAAATTCTGCAAAGAGGAGGAGCTAGATGGGGTATAAAAGTGGGTGCGATGTCCCAGCAGTCTCAGACTGACACCACCACTGGGATGACATGACTTAATTCAAACTGACATACTTACCTGCCCTTGCCTGAAGAAGAAACAAAAGATTTCGAAACGTCGCCACAGGGCCAGACTAAAGCTAAATTTGACTTACCTTATACTTACCTGACTAAGCAACGAACCCTCCCTCGGACGAGCGGAGAGACCTAAGCCTCAATTATGTACATTTGTAAATAGTTCGTTTGAATAGTCCACGTATCTATAATCATAGCGTGTAGTAACTAGTGTATTAGTGTGTGAGCACAGGACCTGTGACATATGGGGACCAGGGAGCCCCCTGGTGTGAAGGACCGTGCACTTTCCTCCTCTACGGAGTGGGATTAATTTCCCCTAACCTAACCGGCCAGTGCCTCCACCAGGTTCTCGCTTCCTGGTCCTCAGTCCAGTAGTCTTGTGCTTTCATGACTCTTAGTCAGACGTTCAACTCTAATTTGAGAATAGAGTCATGATATCCCTAATCAGGGACCCTCTACCCTAACCCTAACCAGGTGACCCCTTGCCTGAACCTAACCTTTAAACCCTAAGCAGGGCATTTTTATCTGTATTAACTTCACCCAAGAACTTTATTGTGAGGACTATACGAAGACTCCACACCAGTTGGTTTGATTTAGCTTTAATTGGAGAGTAAAAACAGGATGAATGACCAGAAAAAGGCAAATATTCCCTGAAAGACCCCACCCAACTAGGTGTAGTATGGGCCTATAATAGATTTGACTGGAGCTATTAATTGAAGCCACACAAGAAATCATATTGGATTGTTTCGTGAAAAAGGTAAAACTGTGATGCCAAAGGAACTGGCAAATTCAGAAATGGGAAATTCTGCAAAGAGGAGGAGCTAGATGGGGTATAAAAGTGGGTGCGATGTCCCAGCAGTCTCAGACTGACACCACCACTGGGATGACATGACTTAATTCAAACTGACATACTTACCTGCCCTTGCCTGAAGAAGAAACAAAAGATTTCGAAACGTCGCGACAGGGCCAGACTAAAGCTAAATTTGACTTACCTTATACTTACCTGACTAAGCAACGAACCCTCCCTCGGACGAGCGGAGAGACCTAAGCCTCAATTATGTACATTTGTAAATAGTTCGTTTGAATAGTCCACGTATCTATAATCATAGCGTGTAGTAACTAGTGTATTAGTGTGTGAGCACAGGACCTGTGACATATGGGGACCAGGGAGCCCCCTGGTGTGAAGGACCGTGCACTTTCCTCCTCTACGGAGTGGGATTAATTTCCCCTAACCTAACCGGCCAGTGCCTCCACCAGGTTCTCGCTTCCTGGTCCTCAGTCCAGTAGTCTTGTGCTTTCATGACTCTTAGTCAGACGTTCAACTCTAATTTGAGAATAGAGTCATGATATCCCTAATCAGGGACCCTCTACCCTAACCCTAACCAGGTGACCCCTTGCCTGAACCTAACCTTTAAACCCTAAGCAGGGCATTTTTATCTGTATTAACTTCACCCAAGAACTTTATTGTGAGGACTATACGAAGACTCCACACCAGTTGGTTTGATTTAGCTTTAATTGGAGAGTAAAAACAGGATGAATGACCAGAAAAAGGCAAATATTCCCTGAAAGACCCCACCCAACTAGGTGTAGTATGGGCCTATAATAGATTTGACTGGAGCTATTAATTGAAGCCACACAAGAAATCATATTGGATTGTTTCGTGAAAAAGGTAAAACTGTGATGCCAAAGGAACTGGCAAATTCAGAAATGGGAAATTCTGCAAAGAGGAGGAGCTAGATGGGGTATAAAAGTGGGTGCGATGTCCCAGCAGTCTCAGACTGACACCACCACTGGGATGACATGACTTAATTCAAACTGACATACTTACCTGCCCTTGCCTGAAGAAGAAACAAAAGATTTCGAAACGTCGCGACAGGGCCAGACTAAAGCTAAATTTGACTTACCTTATACTTACCTGACTAAGCAACGAACCCTCCCTCGGACGAGCGGAGAGACCTAAGCCTCAATTATGTACATTTGTAAATAGTTCGTTTGAATAGTCCACGTATCTATAATCATAGCGTGTAGTAACTAGTGTATTAGTGTGTGAGCACAGGACCTGTGACATATGGGGACCAGGGAGCCCCCTGGTGTGAAGGACCGTGCACTTTCCTCCTCTACGGAGTGGGATTAATTTCCCCTAACCTAACCGGCCAGTGCCTCCACCAGGTTCTCGCTTCCTGGTCCTCAGTCCAGTAGTCTTGTGCTTTCATGACTCTTAGTCAGACGTTCAACTCTAATTTGAGAATAGAGTCATGATATCCCTAATCAGGGACCCTCTACCCTAACCCTAACCAGGTGACCCCTTGCCTGAACCTAACCTTTAAACCCTAAGCAGGGCATTTTTATCTGTATTAACTTCACCCAAGAACTTTATTGTGAGGACTATACGAAGACTCCACACCAGTTGGTTTGATTTAGCTTTAATTGGAGAGTAAAAACAGGATGAATGACCAGAAAAAGGCAAATATTCCCTGAAAGACCCCACCCAACTAGGTGTAGTATGGGCCTATAATAGATTTGACTGGAGCTATTAATTGAAGCCACACAAGAAATCATATTGGATTGTTTCGTGAAAAAGGTAAAACTGTGATGCCAAAGGAACTGGCAAATTCAGAAATGGGAAATTCTGCAAAGAGGAGGAGCTAGATGGGGTATAAAAGTGGGTGCGATGTCCCAGCAGTCTCAGACTGACACCACCACTGGGATGACATGACTTAATTCAAACTGACATACTTACCTGCCCTTGCCTGAAGAAGAAACAAAAGATTTCGAAACGTCGCGACAGGGCCAGACTAAAGCTAAATTTGACTTACCTTATACTTACCTGACTAAGCAACGAACCCTCCCTCGGACGAGCGGAGAGACCTAAGCCTCAATTATGTACATTTGTAAATAGTTCGTTTGAATAGTCCACGTATCTATAATCATAGCGTGTAGTAACTAGTGTATTAGTGTGTGAGCACAGGACCTGTGACATATGGGGACCAGGGAGCCCCCTGGTGTGAAGGACCGTGCACTTTCCTCCTCTACGGAGTGGGATTAATTTCCCCTAACCTAACCGGCCAGTGCCTCCACCAGGTTCTCGCTTCCTGGTCCTCAGTCCAGTAGTCTTGTGCTTTCATGACTCTTAGTCAGACGTTCAACTCTAATTTGAGAATAGAGTCATGATATCCCTAATCAGGGACCCTCTACCCTAACCCTAACCAGGTGACCCCTTGCCTGAACCTAACCTTTAAACCCTAAGCAGGGCATTTTTATCTGTATTAACTTCACCCAAGAACTTTATTGTGAGGACTATACGAAGACTCCACACCAGTTGGTTTGATTTAGCTTTAATTGGAGAGTAAAAACAGGATGAATGACCAGAAAAAGGCAAATATTCCCTGAAAGACCCCACCCAACTAGGTGTAGTATGGGCCTATAATAGATTTGACTGGAGCTATTAATTGAAGCCACACAAGAAATCATATTGGATTGTTTCGTGAAAAAGGTAAAACTGTGATGCCAAAGGAACTGGCAAATTCAGAAATGGGAAATTCTGCAAAGAGGAGGAGCTAGATGGGGTATAAAAGTGGGTGCGATGTCCCAGCAGTCTCAGACTGACACCACCACTGGGATGACATGACTTAATTCAAACTGACATACTTACCTGCCCTTGCCTGAAGAAGAAACAAAAGATTTCGAAACGTCGCGACAGGGCCAGACTAAAGCTAAATTTGACTTACCTTATACTTACCTGACTAAGCAACGAACCCTCCCTCGGACGAGCGGAGAGACCTAAGCCTCAATTATGTACATTTGTAAATAGTTCGTTTGAATAGTCCACGTATCTATAATCATAGCGTGTAGTAACTAGTGTATTAGTGTGTGAGCACAGGACCTGTGACATATGGGGACCAGGGAGCCCCCTGGTGTGAAGGACCGTGCACTTTCCTCCTCTACGGAGTGGGATTAATTTCCCCTAACCTAACCGGCCAGTGCCTCCACCAGGTTCTCGCTTCCTGGTCCTCAGTCCAGTAGTCTTGTGCTTTCATGACTCTTAGTCAGACGTTCAACTCTAATTTGAGAATAGAGTCATGATATCCCTAATCAGGGACCCTCTACCCTAACCCTAACCAGGTGACCCCTTGCCTGAACCTAACCTTTAAACCCTAAGCAGGGCATTTTTATCTGTATTAACTTCACCCAAGAACTTTATTGTGAGGACTATACGAAGACTCCACACCAGTTGGTTTGATTTAGCTTTAATTGGAGAGTAAAAACAGGATGAATGACCAGAAAAAGGCAAATATTCCCTGAAAGACCCCACCCAACTAGGTGTAGTATGGGCCTATAATAGATTTGACTGGAGCTATTAATTGAAGCCACACAAGAAATCATATTGGATTGTTTCGTGAAAAAGGTAAAACTGTGATGCCAAAGGAACTGGCAAATTCAGAAATGGGAAATTCTGCAAAGAGGAGGAGCTAGATGGGGTATAAAAGTGGGTGCGATGTCCCAGCAGTCTCAGACTGACACCACCACTGGGATGACATGACTTAATTCAAACTGACATACTTACCTGCCCTTGCCTGAAGAAGAAACAAAAGATTTCGAAACGTCGCGACAGGGCCAGACTAAAGCTAAATTTGACTTACCTTATACTTACCTGACTAAGCAACGAACCCTCCCTCGGACGAGCGGAGAGACCTAAGCCTCAATTATGTACATTTGTAAATAGTTCGTTTGAATAGTCCACGTATCTATAATCATAGCGTGTAGTAACTAGTGTATTAGTGTGTGAGCACAGGACCTGTGACATATGGGGACCAGGGAGCCCCCTGGTGTGAAGGACCGTGCACTTTCCTCCTCTACGGAGTGGGATTAATTTCCCCTAACCTAACCGGCCAGTGCCTCCACCAGGTTCTCGCTTCCTGGTCCTCAGTCCAGTAGTCTTGTGCTTTCATGACTCTTAGTCAGACGTTCAACTCTAATTTGAGAATAGAGTCATGATATCCCTAATCAGGGACCCTCTACCCTAACCCTAACCAGGTGACCCCTTGCCTGAACCTAACCTTTAAACCCTAAGCAGGGCATTTTTATCTGTATTAACTTCACCCAAGAACTTTATTGTGAGGACTATACGAAGACTCCACACCAGTTGGTTTGATTTAGCTTTAATTGGAGAGTAAAAACAGGATGAATGACCAGAAAAAGGCAAATATTCCCTGAAAGACCCCACCCAACTAGGTGTAGTATGGGCCTATAATAGATTTGACTGGAGCTATTAATTGAAGCCACACAAGAAATCATATTGGATTGTTTCGTGAAAAAGGTAAAACTGTGATGCCAAAGGAACTGGCAAATTCAGAAATGGGAAATTCTGCAAAGAGGAGGAGCTAGATGGGGTATAAAAGTGGGTGCGATGTCCCAGCAGTCTCAGACTGACACCACCACTGGGATGACATGACTTAATTCAAACTGACATACTTACCTGCCCTTGCCTGAAGAAGAAACAAAAGATTTCGAAACGTCGCGACAGGGCCAGACTAAAGCTAAATTTGACTTACCTTATACTTACCTGACTAAGCAACGAACCCTCCCTCGGACGAGCGGAGAGACCTAAGCCTCAATTATGTACATTTGTAAATAGTTCGTTTGAATAGTCCACGTATCTATAATCATAGCGTGTAGTAACTAGTGTATTAGTGTGTGAGCACAGGACCTGTGACATATGGGGACCAGGGAGCCCCCTGGTGTGAAGGACCGTGCACTTTCCTCCTCTACGGAGTGGGATTAATTTCCCCTAACCTAACCGGCCAGTGCCTCCACCAGGTTCTCGCTTCCTGGTCCTCAGTCCAGTAGTCTTGTGCTTTCATGACTCTTAGTCAGACGTTCAACTCTAATTTGAGAATAGAGTCATGATATCCCTAATCAGGGACCCTCTACCCTAACCCTAACCAGGTGACCCCTTGCCTGAACCTAACCTTTAAACCCTAAGCAGGGCATTTTTATCTGTATTAACTTCACCCAAGAACTTTATTGTGAGGACTATACGAAGACTCCACACCAGTTGGTTTGATTTAGCTTTAATTGGAGAGTAAAAACAGGATGAATGACCAGAAAAAGGCAAATATTCCCTGAAAGACCCCACCCAACTAGGTGTAGTATGGGCCTATAATAGATTTGACTGGAGCTATTAATTGAAGCCACACAAGAAATCATATTGGATTGTTTCGTGAAAAAGGTAAAACTGTGATGCCAAAGGAACTGGCAAATTCAGAAATGGGAAATTCTGCAAAGAGGAGGAGCTAGATGGGGTATAAAAGTGGGTGCGATGTCCCAGCAGTCTCAGACTGACACCACCACTGGGATGACATGACTTAATTCAAACTGACATACTTACCTGCCCTTGCCTGAAGAAGAAACAAAAGATTTCGAAACGTCGCGACAGGGCCAGACTAAAGCTAAATTTGACTTACCTTATACTTACCTGACTAAGCAACGAACCCTCCCTCGGACGAGCGGAGAGACCTAAGCCTCAATTATGTACATTTGTAAATAGTTCGTTTGAATAGTCCACGTATCTATAATCATAGCGTGTAGTAACTAGTGTATTAGTGTGTGAGCACAGGACCTGTGACATATGGGGACCAGGGAGCCCCCTGGTGTGAAGGACCGTGCACTTTCCTCCTCTACGGAGTGGGATTAATTTCCCCTAACCTAACCGGCCAGTGCCTCCACCAGGTTCTCGCTTCCTGGTCCTCAGTCCAGTAGTCTTGTGCTTTCATGACTCTTAGTCAGACGTTCAACTCTAATTTGAGAATAGAGTCATGATATCCCTAATCAGGGACCCTCTACCCTAACCCTAACCAGGTGACCCCTTGCCTGAACCTAACCTTTAAACCCTAAGCAGGGCATTTTTATCTGTATTAACTTCACCCAAGAACTTTATTGTGAGGACTATACGAAGACTCCACACCAGTTGGTTTGATTTAGCTTTAATTGGAGAGTAAAAACAGGATGAATGACCAGAAAAAGGCAAATATTCCCTGAAAGACCCCACCCAACTAGGTGTAGTATGGGCCTATAATAGATTTGACTGGAGCTATTAATTGAAGCCACACAAGAAATCATATTGGATTGTTTCGTGAAAAAGGTAAAACTGTGATGCCAAAGGAACTGGCAAATTCAGAAATGGGAAATTCTGCAAAGAGGAGGAGCTAGATGGGGTATAAAAGTGGGTGCGATGTCCCAGCAGTCTCAGACTGACACCACCACTGGGATGACATGACTTAATTCAAACTGACATACTTACCTGCCCTTGCCTGAAGAAGAAACAAAAGATTTCGAAACGTCGCGACAGGGCCAGACTAAAGCTAAATTTGACTTACCTTATACTTACCTGACTAAGCAACGAACCCTCCCTCGGACGAGCGGAGAGACCTAAGCCTCAATTATGTACATTTGTAAATAGTTCGTTTGAATAGTCCACGTATCTATAATCATAGCGTGTAGTAACTAGTGTATTAGTGTGTGAGCACAGGACCTGTGACATATGGGGACCAGGGAGCCCCCTGGTGTGAAGGACCGTGCACTTTCCTCCTCTACGGAGTGGGATTAATTTCCCCTAACCTAACCGGCCAGTGCCTCCACCAGGTTCTCGCTTCCTGGTCCTCAGTCCAGTAGTCTTGTGCTTTCATGACTCTTAGTCAGACGTTCAACTCTAATTTGAGAATAGAGTCATGATATCCCTAATCAGGGACCCTCTACCCTAACCCTAACCAGGTGACCCCTTGCCTGAACCTAACCTTTAAACCCTAAGCAGGGCATTTTTATCTGTATTAACTTCACCCAAGAACTTTATTGTGAGGACTATACGAAGACTCCACACCAGTTGGTTTGATTTAGCTTTAATTGGAGAGTAAAAACAGGATGAATGACCAGAAAAAGGCAAATATTCCCTGAAAGACCCCACCCAACTAGGTGTAGTATGGGCCTATAATAGATTTGACTGGAGCTATTAATTGAAGCCACACAAGAAATCATATTGGATTGTTTCGTGAAAAAGGTAAAACTGTGATGCCAAAGGAACTGGCAAATTCAGAAATGGGAAATTCTGCAAAGAGGAGGAGCTAGATGGGGTATAAAAGTGGGTGCGATGTCCCAGCAGTCTCAGACTGACACCACCACTGGGATGACATGACTTAATTCAAACTGACATACTTACCTGCCCTTGCCTGAAGAAGAAACAAAAGATTTCGAAACGTCGCGACAGGGCCAGACTAAAGCTAAATTTGACTTACCTTATACTTACCTGACTAAGCAACGAACCCTCCCTCGGACGAGCGGAGAGACCTAAGCCTCAATTATGTACATTTGTAAATAGTTCGTTTGAATAGTCCACGTATCTATAATCATAGCGTGTAGTAACTAGTGTATTAGTGTGTGAGCACAGGACCTGTGACATATGGGGACCAGGGAGCCCCCTGGTGTGAAGGACCGTGCACTTTCCTCCTCTACGGAGTGGGATTAATTTCCCCTAACCTAACCGGCCAGTGCCTCCACCAGGTTCTCGCTTCCTGGTCCTCAGTCCAGTAGTCTTGTGCTTTCATGACTCTTAGTCAGACGTTCAACTCTAATTTGAGAATAGAGTCATGATATCCCTAATCAGGGACCCTCTACCCTAACCCTAACCAGGTGACCCCTTGCCTGAACCTAACCTTTAAACCCTAAGCAGGGCATTTTTATCTGTATTAACTTCACCCAAGAACTTTATTGTGAGGACTATACGAAGACTCCACACCAGTTGGTTTGATTTAGCTTTAATTGGAGAGTAAAAACAGGATGAATGACCAGAAAAAGGCAAATATTCCCTGAAAGACCCCACCCAACTAGGTGTAGTATGGGCCTATAATAGATTTGACTGGAGCTATTAATTGAAGCCACACAAGAAATCATATTGGATTGTTTCGTGAAAAAGGTAAAACTGTGATGCCAAAGGAACTGGCAAATTCAGAAATGGGAAATTCTGCAAAGAGGAGGAGCTAGATGGGGTATAAAAGTGGGTGCGATGTCCCAGCAGTCTCAGACTGACACCACCACTGGGATGACATGACTTAATTCAAACTGACATACTTACCTGCCCTTGCCTGAAGAAGAAACAAAAGATTTCGAAACGTCGCGACAGGGCCAGACTAAAGCTAAATTTGACTTACCTTATACTTACCTGACTAAGCAACGAACCCTCCCTCGGACGAGCGGAGAGACCTAAGCCTCAATTATGTACATTTGTAAATAGTTCGTTTGAATAGTCCACGTATCTATAATCATAGCGTGTAGTAACTAGTGTATTAGTGTGTGAGCACAGGACCTGTGACATATGGGGACCAGGGAGCCCCCTGGTGTGAAGGACCGTGCACTTTCCTCCTCTACGGAGTGGGATTAATTTCCCCTAACCTAACCGGCCAGTGCCTCCACCAGGTTCTCGCTTCCTGGTCCTCAGTCCAGTAGTCTTGTGCTTTCATGACTCTTAGTCAGACGTTCAACTCTAATTTGAGAATAGAGTCATGATATCCCTAATCAGGGACCCTCTACCCTAACCCTAACCAGGTGACCCCTTGCCTGAACCTAACCTTTAAACCCTAAGCAGGGCATTTTTATCTGTATTAACTTCACCCAAGAACTTTATTGTGAGGACTATACGAAGACTCCACACCAGTTGGTTTGATTTAGCTTTAATTGGAGAGTAAAAACAGGATGAATGACCAGAAAAAGGCAAATATTCCCTGAAAGACCCCACCCAACTAGGTGTAGTATGGGCCTATAATAGATTTGACTGGAGCTATTAATTGAAGCCACACAAGAAATCATATTGGATTGTTTCGTGAAAAAGGTAAAACTGTGATGCCAAAGGAACTGGCAAATTCAGAAATGGGAAATTCTGCAAAGAGGAGGAGCTAGATGGGGTATAAAAGTGGGTGCGATGTCCCAGCAGTCTCAGACTGACACCACCACTGGGATGACATGACTTAATTCAAACTGACATACTTACCTGCCCTTGCCTGAAGAAGAAACAAAAGATTTCGAAACGTCGCGACAGGGCCAGACTAAAGCTAAATTTGACTTACCTTATACTTACCTGACTAAGCAACGAACCCTCCCTCGGACGAGCGGAGAGACCTAAGCCTCAATTATGTACATTTGTAAATAGTTCGTTTGAATAGTCCACGTATCTATAATCATAGCGTGTAGTAACTAGTGTATTAGTGTGTGAGCACAGGACCTGTGACATATGGGGACCAGGGAGCCCCCTGGTGTGAAGGACCGTGCACTTTCCTCCTCTACGGAGTGGGATTAATTTCCCCTAACCTAACCGGCCAGTGCCTCCACCAGGTTCTCGCTTCCTGGTCCTCAGTCCAGTAGTCTTGTGCTTTCATGACTCTTAGTCAGACGTTCAACTCTAATTTGAGAATAGAGTCATGATATCCCTAATCAGGGACCCTCTACCCTAACCCTAACCAGGTGACCCCTTGCCTGAACCTAACCTTTAAACCCTAAGCAGGGCATTTTTATCTGTATTAACTTCACCCAAGAACTTTATTGTGAGGACTATACGAAGACTCCACACCAGTTGGTTTGATTTAGCTTTAATTGGAGAGTAAAAACAGGATGAATGACCAGAAAAAGGCAAATATTCCCTGAAAGACCCCACCCAACTAGGTGTAGTATGGGCCTATAATAGATTTGACTGGAGCTATTAATTGAAGCCACACAAGAAATCATATTGGATTGTTTCGTGAAAAAGGTAAAACTGTGATGCCAAAGGAACTGGCAAATTCAGAAATGGGAAATTCTGCAAAGAGGAGGAGCTAGATGGGGTATAAAAGTGGGTGCGATGTCCCAGCAGTCTCAGACTGACACCACCACTGGGATGACATGACTTAATTCAAACTGACATACTTACCTGCCCTTGCCTGAAGAAGAAACAAAAGATTTCGAAACGTCGCGACAGGGCCAGACTAAAGCTAAATTTGACTTACCTTATACTTACCTGACTAAGCAACGAACCCTCCCTCGGACGAGCGGAGAGACCTAAGCCTCAATTATGTACATTTGTAAATAGTTCGTTTGAATAGTCCACGTATCTATAATCATAGCGTGTAGTAACTAGTGTATTAGTGTGTGAGCACAGGACCTGTGACATATGGGGACCAGGGAGCCCCCTGGTGTGAAGGACCGTGCACTTTCCTCCTCTACGGAGTGGGATTAATTTCCCCTAACCTAACCGGCCAGTGCCTCCACCAGGTTCTCGCTTCCTGGTCCTCAGTCCAGTAGTCTTGTGCTTTCATGACTCTTAGTCAGACGTTCAACTCTAATTTGAGAATAGAGTCATGATATCCCTAATCAGGGACCCTCTACCCTAACCCTAACCAGGTGACCCCTTGCCTGAACCTAACCTTTAAACCCTAAGCAGGGCATTTTTATCTGTATTAACTTCACCCAAGAACTTTATTGTGAGGACTATACGAAGACTCCACACCAGTTGGTTTGATTTAGCTTTAATTGGAGAGTAAAAACAGGATGAATGACCAGAAAAAGGCAAATATTCCCTGAAAGACCCCACCCAACTAGGTGTAGTATGGGCCTATAATAGATTTGACTGGAGCTATTAATTGAAGCCACACAAGAAATCATATTGGATTGTTTCGTGAAAAAGGTAAAACTGTGATGCCAAAGGAACTGGCAAATTCAGAAATGGGAAATTCTGCAAAGAGGAGGAGCTAGATGGGGTATAAAAGTGGGTGCGATGTCCCAGCAGTCTCAGACTGACACCACCACTGGGATGACATGACTTAATTCAAACTGACATACTTACCTGCCCTTGCCTGAAGAAGAAACAAAAGATTTCGAAACGTCGCGACAGGGCCAGACTAAAGCTAAATTTGACTTACCTTATACTTACCTGACTAAGCAACGAACCCTCCCTCGGACGAGCGGAGAGACCTAAGCCTCAATTATGTACATTTGTAAATAGTTCGTTTGAATAGTCCACGTATCTATAATCATAGCGTGTAGTAACTAGTGTATTAGTGTGTGAGCACAGGACCTGTGACATATGGGGACCAGGGAGCCCCCTGGTGTGAAGGACCGTGCACTTTCCTCCTCTACGGAGTGGGATTAATTTCCCCTAACCTAACCGGCCAGTGCCTCCACCAGGTTCTCGCTTCCTGGTCCTCAGTCCAGTAGTCTTGTGCTTTCATGACTCTTAGTCAGACGTTCAACTCTAATTTGAGAATAGAGTCATGATATCCCTAATCAGGGACCCTCTACCCTAACCCTAACCAGGTGACCCCTTGCCTGAACCTAACCTTTAAACCCTAAGCAGGGCATTTTTATCTGTATTAACTTCACCCAAGAACTTTATTGTGAGGACTATACGAAGACTCCACACCAGTTGGTTTGATTTAGCTTTAATTGGAGAGTAAAAACAGGATGAATGACCAGAAAAAGGCAAATATTCCCTGAAAGACCCCACCCAACTAGGTGTAGTATGGGCCTATAATAGATTTGACTGGAGCTATTAATTGAAGCCACACAAGAAATCATATTGGATTGTTTCGTGAAAAAGGTAAAACTGTGATGCCAAAGGAACTGGCAAATTCAGAAATGGGAAATTCTGCAAAGAGGAGGAGCTAGATGGGGTATAAAAGTGGGTGCGATGTCCCAGCAGTCTCAGACTGACACCACCACTGGGATGACATGACTTAATTCAAACTGACATACTTACCTGCCCTTGCCTGAAGAAGAAACAAAAGATTTCGAAACGTCGCGACAGGGCCAGACTAAAGCTAAATTTGACTTACCTTATACTTACCTGACTAAGCAACGAACCCTCCCTCGGACGAGCGGAGAGACCTAAGCCTCAATTATGTACATTTGTAAATAGTTCGTTTGAATAGTCCACGTATCTATAATCATAGCGTGTAGTAACTAGTGTATTAGTGTGTGAGCACAGGACCTGTGACATATGGGGACCAGGGAGCCCCCTGGTGTGAAGGACCGTGCACTTTCCTCCTCTACGGAGTGGGATTAATTTCCCCTAACCTAACCGGCCAGTGCCTCCACCAGGTTCTCGCTTCCTGGTCCTCAGTCCAGTAGTCTTGTGCTTTCATGACTCTTAGTCAGACGTTCAACTCTAATTTGAGAATAGAGTCATGATATCCCTAATCAGGGACCCTCTACCCTAACCCTAACCAGGTGACCCCTTGCCTGAACCTAACCTTTAAACCCTAAGCAGGGCATTTTTATCTGTATTAACTTCACCCAAGAACTTTATTGTGAGGACTATACGAAGACTCCACACCAGTTGGTTTGATTTAGCTTTAATTGGAGAGTAAAAACAGGATGAATGACCAGAAAAAGGCAAATATTCCCTGAAAGACCCCACCCAACTAGGTGTAGTATGGGCCTATAATAGATTTGACTGGAGCTATTAATTGAAGCCACACAAGAAATCATATTGGATTGTTTCGTGAAAAAGGTAAAACTGTGATGCCAAAGGAACTGGCAAATTCAGAAATGGGAAATTCTGCAAAGAGGAGGAGCTAGATGGGGTATAAAAGTGGGTGCGATGTCCCAGCAGTCTCAGACTGACACCACCACTGGGATGACATGACTTAATTCAAACTGACATACTTACCTGCCCTTGCCTGAAGAAGAAACAAAAGATTTCGAAACGTCGCGACAGGGCCAGACTAAAGCTAAATTTGACTTACCTTATACTTACCTGACTAAGCAACGAACCCTCCCTCGGACGAGCGGAGAGACCTAAGCCTCAATTATGTACATTTGTAAATAGTTCGTTTGAATAGTCCACGTATCTATAATCATAGCGTGTAGTAACTAGTGTATTAGTGTGTGAGCACAGGACCTGTGACATATGGGGACCAGGGAGCCCCCTGGTGTGAAGGACCGTGCACTTTCCTCCTCTACGGAGTGGGATTAATTTCCCCTAACCTAACCGGCCAGTGCCTCCACCAGGTTCTCGCTTCCTGGTCCTCAGTCCAGTAGTCTTGTGCTTTCATGACTCTTAGTCAGACGTTCAACTCTAATTTGAGAATAGAGTCATGATATCCCTAATCAGGGACCCTCTACCCTAACCCTAACCAGGTGACCCCTTGCCTGAACCTAACCTTTAAACCCTAAGCAGGGCATTTTTATCTGTATTAACTTCACCCAAGAACTTTATTGTGAGGACTATACGAAGACTCCACACCAGTTGGTTTGATTTAGCTTTAATTGGAGAGTAAAAACAGGATGAATGACCAGAAAAAGGCAAATATTCCCTGAAAGACCCCACCCAACTAGGTGTAGTATGGGCCTATAATAGATTTGACTGGAGCTATTAATTGAAGCCACACAAGAAATCATATTGGATTGTTTCGTGAAAAAGGTAAAACTGTGATGCCAAAGGAACTGGCAAATTCAGAAATGGGAAATTCTGCAAAGAGGAGGAGCTAGATGGGGTATAAAAGTGGGTGCGATGTCCCAGCAGTCTCAGACTGACACCACCACTGGGATGACATGACTTAATTCAAACTGACATACTTACCTGCCCTTGCCTGAAGAAGAAACAAAAGATTTCGAAACGTCGCGACAGGGCCAGACTAAAGCTAAATTTGACTTACCTTATACTTACCTGACTAAGCAACGAACCCTCCCTCGGACGAGCGGAGAGACCTAAGCCTCAATTATGTACATTTGTAAATAGTTCGTTTGAATAGTCCACGTATCTATAATCATAGCGTGTAGTAACTAGTGTATTAGTGTGTGAGCACAGGACCTGTGACATATGGGGACCAGGGAGCCCCCTGGTGTGAAGGACCGTGCACTTTCCTCCTCTACGGAGTGGGATTAATTTCCCCTAACCTAACCGGCCAGTGCCTCCACCAGGTTCTCGCTTCCTGGTCCTCAGTCCAGTAGTCTTGTGCTTTCATGACTCTTAGTCAGACGTTCAACTCTAATTTGAGAATAGAGTCATGATATCCCTAATCAGGGACCCTCTACCCTAACCCTAACCAGGTGACCCCTTGCCTGAACCTAACCTTTAAACCCTAAGCAGGGCATTTTTATCTGTATTAACTTCACCCAAGAACTTTATTGTGAGGACTATACGAAGACTCCACACCAGTTGGTTTGATTTAGCTTTAATTGGAGAGTAAAAACAGGATGAATGACCAGAAAAAGGCAAATATTCCCTGAAAGACCCCACCCAACTAGGTGTAGTATGGGCCTATAATAGATTTGACTGGAGCTATTAATTGAAGCCACACAAGAAATCATATTGGATTGTTTCGTGAAAAAGGTAAAACTGTGATGCCAAAGGAACTGGCAAATTCAGAAATGGGAAATTCTGCAAAGAGGAGGAGCTAGATGGGGTATAAAAGTGGGTGCGATGTCCCAGCAGTCTCAGACTGACACCACCACTGGGATGACATGACTTAATTCAAACTGACATACTTACCTGCCCTTGCCTGAAGAAGAAACAAAAGATTTCGAAACGTCGCGACAGGGCCAGACTAAAGCTAAATTTGACTTACCTTATACTTACCTGACTAAGCAACGAACCCTCCCTCGGACGAGCGGAGAGACCTAAGCCTCAATTATGTACATTTGTAAATAGTTCGTTTGAATAGTCCACGTATCTATAATCATAGCGTGTAGTAACTAGTGTATTAGTGTGTGAGCACAGGACCTGTGACATATGGGGACCAGGGAGCCCCCTGGTGTGAAGGACCGTGCACTTTCCTCCTCTACGGAGTGGGATTAATTTCCCCTAACCTAACCGGCCAGTGCCTCCACCAGGTTCTCGCTTCCTGGTCCTCAGTCCAGTAGTCTTGTGCTTTCATGACTCTTAGTCAGACGTTCAACTCTAATTTGAGAATAGAGTCATGATATCCCTAATCAGGGACCCTCTACCCTAACCCTAACCAGGTGACCCCTTGCCTGAACCTAACCTTTAAACCCTAAGCAGGGCATTTTTATCTGTATTAACTTCACCCAAGAACTTTATTGTGAGGACTATACGAAGACTCCACACCAGTTGGTTTGATTTAGCTTTAATTGGAGAGTAAAAACAGGATGAATGACCAGAAAAAGGCAAATATTCCCTGAAAGACCCCACCCAACTAGGTGTAGTATGGGCCTATAATAGATTTGACTGGAGCTATTAATTGAAGCCACACAAGAAATCATATTGGATTGTTTCGTGAAAAAGGTAAAACTGTGATGCCAAAGGAACTGGCAAATTCAGAAATGGGAAATTCTGCAAAGAGGAGGAGCTAGATGGGGTATAAAAGTGGGTGCGATGTCCCAGCAGTCTCAGACTGACACCACCACTGGGATGACATGACTTAATTCAAACTGACATACTTACCTGCCCTTGCCTGAAGAAGAAACAAAAGATTTCGAAACGTCGCGACAGGGCCAGACTAAAGCTAAATTTGACTTACCTTATACTTACCTGACTAAGCAACGAACCCTCCCTCGGACGAGCGGAGAGACCTAAGCCTCAATTATGTACATTTGTAAATAGTTCGTTTGAATAGTCCACGTATCTATAATCATAGCGTGTAGTAACTAGTGTATTAGTGTGTGAGCACAGGACCTGTGACATATGGGGACCAGGGAGCCCCCTGGTGTGAAGGACCGTGCACTTTCCTCCTCTACGGAGTGGGATTAATTTCCCCTAACCTAACCGGCCAGTGCCTCCACCAGGTTCTCGCTTCCTGGTCCTCAGTCCAGTAGTCTTGTGCTTTCATGACTCTTAGTCAGACGTTCAACTCTAATTTGAGAATAGAGTCATGATATCCCTAATCAGGGACCCTCTACCCTAACCCTAACCAGGTGACCCCTTGCCTGAACCTAACCTTTAAACCCTAAGCAGGGCATTTTTATCTGTATTAACTTCACCCAAGAACTTTATTGTGAGGACTATACGAAGACTCCACACCAGTTGGTTTGATTTAGCTTTAATTGGAGAGTAAAAACAGGATGAATGACCAGAAAAAGGCAAATATTCCCTGAAAGACCCCACCCAACTAGGTGTAGTATGGGCCTATAATAGATTTGACTGGAGCTATTAATTGAAGCCACACAAGAAATCATATTGGATTGTTTCGTGAAAAAGGTAAAACTGTGATGCCAAAGGAACTGGCAAATTCAGAAATGGGAAATTCTGCAAAGAGGAGGAGCTAGATGGGGTATAAAAGTGGGTGCGATGTCCCAGCAGTCTCAGACTGACACCACCACTGGGATGACATGACTTAATTCAAACTGACATACTTACCTGCCCTTGCCTGAAGAAGAAACAAAAGATTTCGAAACGTCGCGACAGGGCCAGACTAAAGCTAAATTTGACTTACCTTATACTTACCTGACTAAGCAACGAACCCTCCCTCGGACGAGCGGAGAGACCTAAGCCTCAATTATGTACATTTGTAAATAGTTCGTTTGAATAGTCCACGTATCTATAATCATAGCGTGTAGTAACTAGTGTATTAGTGTGTGAGCACAGGACCTGTGACATATGGGGACCAGGGAGCCCCCTGGTGTGAAGGACCGTGCACTTTCCTCCTCTACGGAGTGGGATTAATTTCCCCTAACCTAACCGGCCAGTGCCTCCACCAGGTTCTCGCTTCCTGGTCCTCAGTCCAGTAGTCTTGTGCTTTCATGACTCTTAGTCAGACGTTCAACTCTAATTTGAGAATAGAGTCATGATATCCCTAATCAGGGACCCTCTACCCTAACCCTAACCAGGTGACCCCTTGCCTGAACCTAACCTTTAAACCCTAAGCAGGGCATTTTTATCTGTATTAACTTCACCCAAGAACTTTATTGTGAGGACTATACGAAGACTCCACACCAGTTGGTTTGATTTAGCTTTAATTGGAGAGTAAAAACAGGATGAATGACCAGAAAAAGGCAAATATTCCCTGAAAGACCCCACCCAACTAGGTGTAGTATGGGCCTATAATAGATTTGACTGGAGCTATTAATTGAAGCCACACAAGAAATCATATTGGATTGTTTCGTGAAAAAGGTAAAACTGTGATGCCAAAGGAACTGGCAAATTCAGAAATGGGAAATTCTGCAAAGAGGAGGAGCTAGATGGGGTATAAAAGTGGGTGCGATGTCCCAGCAGTCTCAGACTGACACCACCACTGGGATGACATGACTTAATTCAAACTGACATACTTACCTGCCCTTGCCTGAAGAAGAAACAAAAGATTTCGAAACGTCGCGACAGGGCCAGACTAAAGCTAAATTTGACTTACCTTATACTTACCTGACTAAGCAACGAACCCTCCCTCGGACGAGCGGAGAGACCTAAGCCTCAATTATGTACATTTGTAAATAGTTCGTTTGAATAGTCCACGTATCTATAATCATAGCGTGTAGTAACTAGTGTATTAGTGTGTGAGCACAGGACCTGTGACATATGGGGACCAGGGAGCCCCCTGGTGTGAAGGACCGTGCACTTTCCTCCTCTACGGAGTGGGATTAATTTCCCCTAACCTAACCGGCCAGTGCCTCCACCAGGTTCTCGCTTCCTGGTCCTCAGTCCAGTAGTCTTGTGCTTTCATGACTCTTAGTCAGACGTTCAACTCTAATTTGAGAATAGAGTCATGATATCCCTAATCAGGGACCCTCTACCCTAACCCTAACCAGGTGACCCCTTGCCTGAACCTAACCTTTAAACCCTAAGCAGGGCATTTTTATCTGTATTAACTTCACCCAAGAACTTTATTGTGAGGACTATACGAAGACTCCACACCAGTTGGTTTGATTTAGCTTTAATTGGAGAGTAAAAACAGGATGAATGACCAGAAAAAGGCAAATATTCCCTGAAAGACCCCACCCAACTAGGTGTAGTATGGGCCTATAATAGATTTGACTGGAGCTATTAATTGAAGCCACACAAGAAATCATATTGGATTGTTTCGTGAAAAAGGTAAAACTGTGATGCCAAAGGAACTGGCAAATTCAGAAATGGGAAATTCTGCAAAGAGGAGGAGCTAGATGGGGTATAAAAGTGGGTGCGATGTCCCAGCAGTCTCAGACTGACACCACCACTGGGATGACATGACTTAATTCAAACTGACATACTTACCTGCCCTTGCCTGAAGAAGAAACAAAAGATTTCGAAACGTCGCGACAGGGCCAGACTAAAGCTAAATTTGACTTACCTTATACTTACCTGACTAAGCAACGAACCCTCCCTCGGACGAGCGGAGAGACCTAAGCCTCAATTATGTACATTTGTAAATAGTTCGTTTGAATAGTCCACGTATCTATAATCATAGCGTGTAGTAACTAGTGTATTAGTGTGTGAGCACAGGACCTGTGACATATGGGGACCAGGGAGCCCCCTGGTGTGAAGGACCGTGCACTTTCCTCCTCTACGGAGTGGGATTAATTTCCCCTAACCTAACCCTAACCCTAACCCTAACCCTAACCCTAACCCTAACCCTAACCCTAACACCTACTATCAGTACAGGAAGACGGACACAGCAAACAGAAGTCCTAATTCATCCAGTACCAGACACACAAAACAATACCCTAGAACTACAGTCCATATCACTCAACACCCACAGTTATTCAAATGTTTCAACCATCAACCTTGATACCATTTCCTCTCCCCCTTCTACACCCACAGGTGTTGCTGGTCCCCGGACTGGCACAATGGAACAGCGAGGAGCCCCGACAACCATAACGGGAGGGTCACCTAACATGATGAGCGGGCAATTAAAGGCTAATATTGCCACTCAAGCCGTATCTGAGACCTCCCTACCACTTCTCCGCGGAAGTCCACCTCCCACTTGTGCCGTTCGGGGGTCCAGCACACCTCCACCCCCCGAGGATAGCCCCACAGGACCCTCCTCCACCTCCTCCCCATTCAGCCTACCACCACACACTCCCACATCAGGTAAATACCATCCCACATCACACATCGCCCGACACACCAGGAAACTCCAGGACTGGTCTTTCAAAAGCCGTAGACCAGTCCTGGTGTTGGGGGATTCCAACATCAATCGAATCCCCCCCCACAACAACCCAGACTTACAATTAGACAGCTACCCGGGGGCTAACATGTACCACTTTTTAAAGATATGTGAAAAAACGGTACCCAACCCCAACACAAAAATAGTGGTCCTCTCCATTGGGATCAATAATAAGGACCAGGACCCCAGGCAGACTTCCTGCAAACAGTTAAAATCTCTATACAAACAGGCCCAACTTGCCTTCCCTAATGCTGACATCTACTTCCCTATCATAAACTTCTCAGACAACCTCAGCGTTAAACAACAGTACAATTTAAAATACATCAACAACACAATAGCCACATACTTCCCATTTTTAGCAGAGATCCCTCACGACACATTTGTAACAGAAAAGGACAACATCCATTGGAAGCCGGCTACCGCGCAACTCATTTTCGATTACTGGCTCAAACAGTTAAATTTATAGTAAGACCCAAACCCAAACCGGGCACAAACGCCACCCCTAACCCTAACCCTAACCCTAAACCTTCTAATCCCAACCCTAACCCTAACCCTAACCTTAACCCCAACCCCAACCCTAATCCTAACCCTAACCCTAACCCTCCAAACCCTATGCCCCATACTGACCCTGCAGTCGACTTGGGGTGGAGCTCTACAGCAAACATACTTAACTTATCCACACTATTTACTCCAACTTCAGATCAGATCCGGTTATTGGAAAGGGGTCTTTCATTCATCCCACGCCCATTACAGTTTGACTGGGAGGAATTTCATAGGGATTTACACCAATACAACAGAAGGTTAAAGATCATCAGTTATTTCTATAATAAACCGGACCACATTCAGACACCCTTCATTCACAGGTCTAATTGGGAACCCACCACGGCTCAATCACACACAGCCACAATAAACCTGGTGCAAAAGAACAAACAGGCCCTGCGTTATTACCGGCCCCCAGGGGACGTTGTTGACAACCTCTCGGGGCCTGAACGCAGGGCCTTAGAAGAACTTACCCAAAATCCTAATATTATCATTAAACCCGCGGACAAAGGTTCAAAAATAGTCATTATGGATAGACAGCAGTATTTACTGGAGGCAAATAGACAACTCTCAAACACCACACATTATAAACCCATTCCGTCAGACCTACAAAGTCAAACCCAACCACTCCTCCGTAGTATTATACAAACTTTATATGACAATAAAACCATTAACCACAAGCAAAAAATCTACCTGTTTGGCCCCGACCAACCCCGCCCCCGCCAGTTCTATCTATTACCCAAAATCCACAAGGAACCCCCATCATGGACCGTACCCTATGAGGTTCCTCCCGGCAGACCAATAGTCTCAGATTGCAATAGTACATCATACCATATCTCAGAATACATCGAACATTTCCTAGGACCCCTTTCCAATAAACACCCAAGTTACATCAAGGACACTTATCATTTTATAGATACCATCCGGCCCATGGTTGTTCCAAATCAGTCATACTTATTTACAATCGACATAGACAGTCTATACACAAATATCAATACACAAATCGGTATCAAGGCTATAATATCCAACTTCAATAACAACCCCGACAACAATAGACCGGACAAAGAAATTATTCAACTCCTTACCATCTGCCTCAACAATAACGACTTTTCATTCAATAACAAACAATTCCTGCAAATCCACGGAACGGCCATGGGTCAGCGATACGCCCCGTCATATGCAAACATTTACCTGAGCGAGTGGGAGCGAGAGGCATTGGCCAAGTGCACCCACAAACCCCTCACCTACCTCAGATTTTTAGATGACATTTTTGGAATATGGCAACATGACATTTCTTTATTTTCTGATTTCATTGACACATTGAATAGCCACCATCAGTCTATTAAAGTTAAGTACATCATAGATCCACTACAAGTTAATTTTTTAGATACAACTGTTTTTTTTGACCGGTCAAAAAACTTGTCATACTCACAACTACTTACCAAAGTTTACTTTAAAACAACAGACACACACGCCCTTCTCCATAAAACTAGCTATCATCCGAAACACACATTTAAAGGCATTATTAAATCTCAAATCATCCGTTTTCACAGAATATCATCCCGTGTAATAGACCTGCATTCTTCCATCTCCATTCTATTTTGTAGTCTCAGGTCTAGGGGCTACTCCAAACGCTTCCTCCGCCATATCAAGACCAGCACTTTGGCGTCTCTCGCTCCCACTCGCTCCATTCCCCGGATTGCTCCACCCCGTGTCCCGGTACCATTCATATCTACCTTCTCACATAGAATCAAAGGTTTACATAACATCATCAAACAGAACTTCATTCATACTCAAACCCTACAGCCGGCTTTCCAAAATCACGTCATCATATCAGCTTACAGGAAAAACAAAAACCTCCACAGTTTACTAATAAGGTCAAAATACTCTGATAACAAACCACCAACACAAACACAATACCACACACACTATAAAAACAGAAAATTTATTTCAAACCCTCACAGCAATACAGCATTCCCCACATTAGGTACATTTACACTCCACACCACCAACGTCATTTACATCATTACATGCACCACCTGCAATAAACATTATATCGGGGAAACAAAACACTCCATACTCACCCGATTAAAACAACACATATATAACATTGGGGAAGGCAAGTTAACCACCCCCCTCATTAACCATTTTCAGCTCCACTCCGTCAATAATCTTATAATCTCTGGTCTAGAATCAGAAGACCATTGGACCATTGGGCAGAGAAAGAGGACAGAAAAATTATGGATTTTTAAATTAGGTACAATCACGCCAACAGGCCTCAATGACAATTAAGTACAATCATAGGACACCCACCCGACAATCAGTTTAAATTTCCCTCTCATGTAGTCTTCCTTATCAACTCCCCCGTGTTTTCCCCTTTCCCCCTCCCCCCTTTTGTTTTTTTTCCCTCTACAACCAGCCGTGCTGCCTGGGTCCACTCAGGCCCCCCAAGGCACCACTTTAACACACATGCCTCGGGGGGAATCGAACTAGGATTCTCTGGGCCAGTGGCGTCATCTCTGCCACTACACCATTATTCATTTTACAATTTTGTTTCCATAAATCCCCATTTTTCATTAGTCTATGTTACTCCAGGAATAAAATACCACCTTCATAGATAAAATTAATCCCCAACCAGGTTTACTTAGTTTTTTAATTTTATTTTCCTCCATAAAATTTAGACAGAATGACGCCCAACAAATACTCCAACCCAGGCAGCAACCGTATTCATCCTTTCTCTGTCCCATGGTCCTTGCAGACGTGCTCTGCCTGGGGATCATACCCTGGTCCCCCGTTAGAGGGAGCGGAGCTCCTCCAACCGTGCCACCACTTTAAGATCAATAGGCCAGTGCAAATAAACCATACTCATGAACCCTGAACTCTAACCCTAACCCAACCCTAACCCAGCCCGTGCCATTGATCTTGACACACAACCCGCTTTACAACTACTATACATTTTTATTTTTATACATAAAAAAATATATATCGTATTTTCGAAGAAACGACTGTTCAGACAAAAATTGACCCTGGTCCTAGCTCCAGGTCTGGGGGGTTTTGAACCCAGGTCCTCCACATGAGAGACTGAGAGCTATCCTGGTAGGCCAAACACTGTCTTAAAACATCTAGCCAGAATACAGACATTTCTCTCTCTATTTTCCAGCCACCACCCCCTAAGGGAACCAATCGTGTGGGACAACAACTTTCCCTCCAAGATTCAAATATATTGGAGGGAAACCATACAAAATGGCCTACCCTCCTAGCCCTATCACAACAGACCTACTCACAACACTACTTACTGATTGGTGGTTTGAGCCTTGGGGGAGGGGCACACATCCCCTCCTCCAACACTTTATAACCACCAGAGCTGTCGGTCTTGTCCACACATCCTCTGAAGAAGCATCGACCAATGCGAAACGTCAGGATCCTAAATACTACTCAACGGTACGTCAGCTTAGACTCTTTTATCTTTTAAAACTCTGGTTTTAAAGCAGCCTTGCTTTTTAACTATTAGAAGATTTGTTTTTAACTATTAAAGCTAGTTTTTTGAATGTCCTGGGGGGCTGCTGCCTGAGGCCTTCCTTATGCTTAAAACAATTGACTCTTTCCACACTCTGGTATTTAAACAGCCTTGCTTTTAACCAGTTGGGTCTTTTGTTTTTGCCTTTTTAACTAAGCCACTCGTTCCAAAAACACCCTGAGTGGCTTTTGCCTTAAGCCTTTCCCCGTTTTTATTAAGCAATAGACTCCTATCCTCTAAAAAACTCTGGTTTTAAAGCAGCCTGGCTTTTAACCAGTTGGAGTATTGTCTTTTTTTGGTTTTTGGACTAAAAAGCTATCGGTTTTAAACAGAGCTTAGAACATCAAACAATAGACTCCTATCTTCTAAAAACTCTGGTTTTAAAGCAGCCTGGCTTTTTACCAGTTGGAGTATTGTCTTTTTGATTTTTTTGCTTTTTGATTCTTTGTTTTTTGGACTAAAAAGCTACTAGTTTTCAACAAAGCTTAGAGCACTAAACATCCTGAGGGACTTCTGCCTAAGCCTCTCCCCCCATTTTTTTAAACAACACTCCTATCTTTTAAACTCTGGTTTTAAGCGGCCTTGCTTTTACCAGTAGGAGTTTTGTATCTGATATTGCTTTTAATTTATTTTTTTCTTGTGATCCTCCTCCCGGCTGGGACGAGGTTATCAGAGACTTATTTCCTAAAAATCCTTTTTTGGAAAACTTATTAATTAATTATTTTTCTGGAGACCTCCCCCCCGCTCTTGGTTATACTGAGACGTTTTTTTTGGAGTTCCCTTCTTTTACTAGGATACACCTGGAACTCATCCTCATCCTCCTGGACCACTGCCCAACACCAACCCAGCTCCAACTTGGGAGGCCCAGCCAACTACTGGACCAAGGAGACCTACACTACCAGGGATACCCACCAGGCAACAACCAAAGGCACCTGAACCCCATTCTGCTGGACCACTGCCTTAAACGTCACCCCAGCTCCAACTAGGAAGGCCGAGGAACAAGCCATCAGCCATTTACTGGACAAAGGTGACCTCCAACTACACTACCAGGGTAAGAGCCCCCTCCAGTGACTTTTAAAATGTTTTTTAACAGAGCAAAGCCCGTACCGATGAGTGGTCTAGGACACAGGCCACAGCTCACACACACACACACAAACACAGCCCCACAACCCCTGATGTCTGTAAACACACACTCAGCTGCACAATACAAACACAACAATACACGCCGGTTAACAAACATGAACACAGCACCCACCAACACATGGAATCAGGTACCGGACCCAGCCACCCGCACCGCTTCTAAACAAATATTTCAATTAATACAGGCTATACACCACAAACACACAACAGATAATTCAATCACCACCAACACTTTCCCACCTGGGATGATGCGTCAGGTCACCAGACTGACGGACTTCATCAAACCGGCCACACCATCAGACACCACACGTCACAAGATCAAAAACAATACGGACAACTGGATGAAAACAAACATGGCTATATTACGGGAACATTACACCAATACAATACATACCCTCGGCCACACACCACACAACCCCATAGCGTTTCAAATAGCTACCAGATGGGCTAGGAAGCGGTATGGCCAGAGACTCCGGGCGGACACCATCAAGGCAACAGAAGGTATACTGCAACGTAACATCATTAAGAACAATAAAACTTTTCTCAACCCTAAGAGCAGGTTGGAGGGCTCCCTCTCCACCATCCCGGAATTATCCGATGAAGAGGAATTCCCACCACTACCAGTCATCAGTAAGTTACCCCCTGCATTTCAGCCCTTTCCAATTCAACAGCCCCGGACACCACTACTCCCCACCCCCACCCAGTGCCAGACAACACTGGATGGCCTACAACCGCAACCTCAACGACCCAGACATGACCACCCATACCAGACCAACAGACAGAAGACATTCCCCTTACCCCAAACCAGGCCCCCCCTACAACCGACACTACCTGACCACCCCATACCCAAACCAAGACGAAAACCACTGTACGGACTTCCGACCTACCCAATATATAACAAGGGCCCTCTACAAACACAGAGGGCACCTCTACATCTGACTACAAGACAAACCCCTCCTGACCCAAACACCTCCACCCCTCCCTCAGTGAGGGGCAAGAAAGTAGTCTCCTGGGGACCCGAACCGGTCTCCCAGGGGGCAGAAATCATCTCAAAACCCAACCCCAAACTCTCCCCCATCCTACCGACAGTGACTAGACGGAAAACCCCTATGACACGACTACCCCTAAGCCCCAGTACCCCCGACTCACCTACTATCAGTACAGGAAGACGGACACAGCAAACAGAAGTCCTAATTCATCCAGTACCAGACACACAAAACAATACCCTAGAACTACAGTCCATATCACTCAACACCCACAGTTATTCAAATGTTTCAACCATCAACCTTGATACCATTTCCTCTCCCCCTTCTACACCCACAGGTGTTGCTGGTCCCCGGACTGGCACAATGGAACAGCGAGGAGCCCCGACAACCATAACGGGAGGGTCACCTAACATGATGAGCGGGCAATTAAAGGCTAATATTGCCACTCAAGCCGTATCTGAGACCTCCCTACCACTTCTCCGCGGAAGTCCACCTCCCACTTGTGCCGTTCGGGGGTCCAGCACACCTCCACCCCCCGAGGATAGCCCCACAGGACCCTCCTCCACCTCCTCCCCATTCAGCCTACCACCACACACTCCCACATCAGGTAAATACCATCCCACATCACACATCGCCCGACACACCAGGAAACTCCAGGACTGGTCTTTCAAAAGCCGTAGACCAGTCCTGGTGTTGGGGGATTCCAACATCAATCGAATCCCCCCCCACAACAACCCAGACTTACAATTAGACAGCTACCCGGGGGCTAACATGTACCACTTTTTAAAGATATGTGAAAAAACGGTACCCAACCCCAACACAAAAATAGTGGTCCTCTCCATTGGGATCAATAATAAGGACCAGGACCCCAGGCAGACTTCCTGCAAACAGTTAAAATCTCTATACAAACAGGCCCAACTTGCCTTCCCTAATGCTGACATCTACTTCCCTATCATAAACTTCTCAGACAACCTCAGCGTTAAACAACAGTACAATTTAAAATACATCAACAACACAATAGCCACATACTTCCCATTTTTAGCAGAGATCCCTCACGACACATTTGTAACAGAAAAGGACAACATCCATTGGAAGCCGGCTACCGCGCAACTCATTTTCGATTACTGGCTCAAACAGTTAAATTTATAGTAAGACCCAAACCCAAACCGGGCACAAACGCCACCCCTAACCCTAACCCTAACCCTAAACCTTCTAATCCCAACCCTAACCCTAACCCTAACCTTAACCCCAACCCCAACCCTAATCCTAACCCTAACCCTAACCCTCCAAACCCTATGCCCCATACTGACCCTGCAGTCGACTTGGGGTGGAGCTCTACAGCAAACATACTTAACTTATCCACACTATTTACTCCAACTTCAGATCAGATCCGGTTATTGGAAAGGGGTCTTTCATTCATCCCACGCCCATTACAGTTTGACTGGGAGGAATTTCATAGGGATTTACACCAATACAACAGAAGGTTAAAGATCATCAGTTATTTCTATAATAAACCGGACCACATTCAGACACCCTTCATTCACAGGTCTAATTGGGAACCCACCACGGCTCAATCACACACAGCCACAATAAACCTGGTGCAAAAGAACAAACAGGCCCTGCGTTATTACCGGCCCCCAGGGGACGTTGTTGACAACCTCTCGGGGCCTGAACGCAGGGCCTTAGAAGAACTTACCCAAAATCCTAATATTATCATTAAACCCGCGGACAAAGGTTCAAAAATAGTCATTATGGATAGACAGCAGTATTTACTGGAGGCAAATAGACAACTCTCAAACACCACACATTATAAACCCATTCCGTCAGACCTACAAAGTCAAACCCAACCACTCCTCCGTAGTATTATACAAACTTTATATGACAATAAAACCATTAACCACAAGCAAAAAATCTACCTGTTTGGCCCCGACCAACCCCGCCCCCGCCAGTTCTATCTATTACCCAAAATCCACAAGGAACCCCCATCATGGACCGTACCCTATGAGGTTCCTCCCGGCAGACCAATAGTCTCAGATTGCAATAGTACATCATACCATATCTCAGAATACATCGAACATTTCCTAGGACCCCTTTCCAATAAACACCCAAGTTACATCAAGGACACTTATCATTTTATAGATACCATCCGGCCCATGGTTGTTCCAAATCAGTCATACTTATTTACAATCGACATAGACAGTCTATACACAAATATCAATACACAAATCGGTATCAAGGCTATAATATCCAACTTCAATAACAACCCCGACAACAATAGACCGGACAAAGAAATTATTCAACTCCTTACCATCTGCCTCAACAATAACGACTTTTCATTCAATAACAAACAATTCCTGCAAATCCACGGAACGGCCATGGGTCAGCGATACGCCCCGTCATATGCAAACATTTACCTGAGCGAGTGGGAGCGAGAGGCATTGGCCAAGTGCACCCACAAACCCCTCACCTACCTCAGATTTTTAGATGACATTTTTGGAATATGGCAACATGACATTTCTTTATTTTCTGATTTCATTGACACATTGAATAGCCACCATCAGTCTATTAAAGTTAAGTACATCATAGATCCACTACAAGTTAATTTTTTAGATACAACTGTTTTTTTTGACCGGTCAAAAAACTTGTCATACTCACAACTACTTACCAAAGTTTACTTTAAAACAACAGACACACACGCCCTTCTCCATAAAACTAGCTATCATCCGAAACACACATTTAAAGGCATTATTAAATCTCAAATCATCCGTTTTCACAGAATATCATCCCGTGTAATAGACCTGCATTCTTCCATCTCCATTCTATTTTGTAGTCTCAGGTCTAGGGGCTACTCCAAACGCTTCCTCCGCCATATCAAGACCAGCACTTTGGCGTCTCTCGCTCCCACTCGCTCCATTCCCCGGATTGCTCCACCCCGTGTCCCGGTACCATTCATATCTACCTTCTCACATAGAATCAAAGGTTTACATAACATCATCAAACAGAACTTCATTCATACTCAAACCCTACAGCCGGCTTTCCAAAATCACGTCATCATATCAGCTTACAGGAAAAACAAAAACCTCCACAGTTTACTAATAAGGTCAAAATACTCTGATAACAAACCACCAACACAAACACAATACCACACACACTATAAAAACAGAAAATGTATTTCAAACCCTCACAGCAATACAGCATTCCCCACATTAGGTACATTTACACTCCACACCACCAACGTCATTTACATCATTACATGCACCACCTGCAATAAACATTATATCGGGGAAACAAAACACTCCATACTCACCCGATTAAAACAACACATATATAACATTGGGGAAGGCAAGTTAACCACCCCCCTCATTAACCATTTTCAGCTCCACTCCGTCAATAATCTTATAATCTCTGGTCTAGAATCAGAAGACCATTGGACCATTGGGCAGAGAAAGAGGACAGAAAAATTATGGATTTTTAAATTAGGTACAATCACGCCAACAGGCCTCAATGACAATTAAGTACAATCATAGGACACCCACCCGACAATCAGTTTAAATTTCCCTCTCATGTAGTCTTCCTTATCAACTCCCCCGTGTTTTCCCCTTTCCCCCTCCCCCCTTTTGTTTTTTTTCCCTCTACAACCAGCCGTGCTGCCTGGGTCCACTCAGGCCCCCCAAGGCACCACTTTAACACACATGCCTCGGGGGGAATCGAACTAGGATTCTCTGGGCCAGTGGCGTCATCTCTGCCACTACACCATTATTCATTTTACAATTTTGTTTCCATAAATCCCCATTTTTCATTAGTCTATGTTACTCCAGGAATAAAATACCACCTTCATAGATAAAATTAATCCCCAACCAGGTTTACTTAGTTTTTTAATTTTATTTTCCTCCATAAAATTTAGACAGAATGACGCCCAACAAATACTCCAACCCAGGCAGCAACCGTATTCATCCTTTCTCTGTCCCATGGTCCTTGCAGACGTGCTCTGCCTGGGGATCATACCCTGGTCCCCCGTTAGAGGGAGCGGAGCTCCTCCAACCGTGCCACCACTTTAAGATCAATAGGCCAGTGCAAATAAACCATACTCATGAACCCTGAACTCTAACCCTAACCCAACCCTAACCCAGCCCGTGCCATTGATCTTGACACACAACCCGCTTTACAACTACTATACATTTTTATTTTTATACATAAAAAAATATATATCGTATTTTCGAAGAAACGACTGTTCAGACAAAAATTGACCCTGGTCCTAGCTCCAGGTCTGGGGGGTTTTGAACCCAGGTCCTCCACATGAGAGACTGAGAGCTATCCTGGTAGGCCAAACACTGTCTTAAAACATCTAGCCAGAATACAGACATTTCTCTCTCTATTTTCCAGCCACCACCCCCTAAGGGAACCAATCGTGTGGGACAACAACTTTCCCTCCAAGATTCAAATATATTGGAGGGAAACCATACAAAATGGCCTACCCTCCTAGCCCTATCACAACAGACCTACTCACAACACTACTTACTGATTGGTGGTTTGAGCCTTGGGGGAGGGGCACACATCCCCTCCTCCAACACTTTATAACCACCAGAGCTGTCGGTCTTGTCCACACATCCTCTGAAGAAGCATCGACCAATGCGAAACGTCAGGATCCTAAATACTACTCAACGGTACGTCAGCTTAGACTCTTTTATCTTTTAAAACTCTGGTTTTAAAGCAGCCTTGCTTTTTAACTATTAGAAGATTTGTTTTTAACTATTAAAGCTAGTTTTTTGAATGTCCTGGGGGGCTGCTGCCTGAGGCCTTCCTTATGCTTAAAACAATTGACTCTTTCCACACTCTGGTATTTAAACAGCCTTGCTTTTAACCAGTTGGGTCTTTTGTTTTTGCCTTTTTAACTAAGCCACTCGTTCCAAAAACACCCTGAGTGGCTTTTGCCTTAAGCCTTTCCCCGTTTTTATTAAGCAATAGACTCCTATCCTCTAAAAAACTCTGGTTTTAAAGCAGCCTGGCTTTTAACCAGTTGGAGTATTGTCTTTTTTTGGTTTTTGGACTAAAAAGCTATCGGTTTTAAACAGAGCTTAGAACATCAAACAATAGACTCCTATCTTCTAAAAACTCTGGTTTTAAAGCAGCCTGGCTTTTTACCAGTTGGAGTATTGTCTTTTTGATTTTTTTGCTTTTTGATTCTTTGTTTTTTGGACTAAAAAGCTACTAGTTTTCAACAAAGCTTAGAGCACTAAACATCCTGAGGGACTTCTGCCTAAGCCTCTCCCCCCATTTTTTTAAACAACACTCCTATCTTTTAAACTCTGGTTTTAAGCGGCCTTGCTTTTACCAGTAGGAGTTTTGTATCTGATATTGCTTTTAATTTATTTTTTTCTTGTGATCCTCCTCCCGGCTGGGACGAGGTTATCAGAGACTTATTTCCTAAAAATCCTTTTTTGGAAAACTTATTAATTAATTATTTTTCTGGAGACCTCCCCCCCGCTCTTGGTTATACTGAGACGTTTTTTTTGGAGTTCCCTTCTTTTACTAGGATACACCTGGAACTCATCCTCATCCTCCTGGACCACTGCCCAACACCAACCCAGCTCCAACTTGGGAGGCCCAGCCAACTACTGGACCAAGGAGACCTACACTACCAGGGATACCCACCAGGCAACAACCAAAGGCACCTGAACCCCATTCTGCTGGACCACTGCCTTAAACGTCACCCCAGCTCCAACTAGGAAGGCCGAGGAACAAGCCATCAGCCATTTACTGGACAAAGGTGACCTCCAACTACACTACCAGGGTAAGAGCCCCCTCCAGTGACTTTTAAAATGTTTTTTAACAGAGCAAAGCCCGTACCGATGAGTGGTCTAGGACACAGGCCACAGCTCACACACACACACACAAACACAGCCCCACAACCCCTGATGTCTGTAAACACACACTCAGCTGCACAATACAAACACAACAATACACGCCGGTTAACAAACATGAACACAGCACCCACCAACACATGGAATCAGGTACCGGACCCAGCCACCCGCACCGCTTCTAAACAAATATTTCAATTAATACAGGCTATACACCACAAACACACAACAGATAATTCAATCACCACCAACACTTTCCCACCTGGGATGATGCGTCAGGTCACCAGACTGACGGACTTCATCAAACCGGCCACACCATCAGACACCACACGTCACAAGATCAAAAACAATACGGACAACTGGATGAAAACAAACATGGCTATATTACGGGAACATTACACCAATACAATACATACCCTCGGCCACACACCACACAACCCCATAGCGTTTCAAATAGCTACCAGATGGGCTAGGAAGCGGTATGGCCAGAGACTCCGGGCGGACACCATCAAGGCAACAGAAGGTATACTGCAACGTAACATCATTAAGAACAATAAAACTTTTCTCAACCCTAAGAGCAGGTTGGAGGGCTCCCTCTCCACCATCCCGGAATTATCCGATGAAGAGGAATTCCCACCACTACCAGTCATCAGTAAGTTACCCCCTGCATTTCAGCCCTTTCCAATTCAACAGCCCCGGACACCACTACTCCCCACCCCCACCCAGTGCCAGACAACACTGGATGGCCTACAACCGCAACCTCAACGACCCAGACATGACCACCCATACCAGACCAACAGACAGAAGACATTCCCCTTACCCCAAACCAGGCCCCCCCTACAACCGACACTACCTGACCACCCCATACCCAAACCAAGACGAAAACCACTGTACGGACTTCCGACCTACCCAATATATAACAAGGGCCCTCTACAAACACAGAGGGCACCTCTACATCTGACTACAAGACAAACCCCTCCTGACCCAAACACCTCCACCCCTCCCTCAGTGAGGGGCAAGAAAGTAGTCTCCTGGGGACCCGAACCGGTCTCCCAGGGGGCAGAAATCATCTCAAAACCCAACCCCAAACTCTCCCCCATCCTACCGACAGTGACTAGACGGAAAACCCCTATGACACGACTACCCCTAAGCCCCAGTACCCCCGACTCACCTACTATCAGTACAGGAAGACGGACACAGCAAACAGAAGTCCTAATTCATCCAGTACCAGACACACAAAACAATACCCTAGAACTACAGTCCATATCACTCAACACCCACAGTTATTCAAATGTTTCAACCATCAACCTTGATACCATTTCCTCTCCCCCTTCTACACCCACAGGTGTTGCTGGTCCCCGGACTGGCACAATGGAACAGCGAGGAGCCCCGACAACCATAACGGGAGGGTCACCTAACATGATGAGCGGGCAATTAAAGGCTAATATTGCCACTCAAGCCGTATCTGAGACCTCCCTACCACTTCTCCGCGGAAGTCCACCTCCCACTTGTGCCGTTCGGGGGTCCAGCACACCTCCACCCCCCGAGGATAGCCCCACAGGACCCTCCTCCACCTCCTCCCCATTCAGCCTACCACCACACACTCCCACATCAGGTAAATACCATCCCACATCACACATCGCCCGACACACCAGGAAACTCCAGGACTGGTCTTTCAAAAGCCGTAGACCAGTCCTGGTGTTGGGGGATTCCAACATCAATCGAATCCCCCCCCACAACAACCCAGACTTACAATTAGACAGCTACCCGGGGGCTAACATGTACCACTTTTTAAAGATATGTGAAAAAACGGTACCCAACCCCAACACAAAAATAGTGGTCCTCTCCATTGGGATCAATAATAAGGACCAGGACCCCAGGCAGACTTCCTGCAAACAGTTAAAATCTCTATACAAACAGGCCCAACTTGCCTTCCCTAATGCTGACATCTACTTCCCTATCATAAACTTCTCAGACAACCTCAGCGTTAAACAACAGTACAATTTAAAATACATCAACAACACAATAGCCACATACTTCCCATTTTTAGCAGAGATCCCTCACGACACATTTGTAACAGAAAAGGACAACATCCATTGGAAGCCGGCTACCGCGCAACTCATTTTCGATTACTGGCTCAAACAGTTAAATTTATAGTAAGACCCAAACCCAAACCGGGCACAAACGCCACCCCTAACCCTAACCCTAACCCTAAACCTTCTAATCCCAACCCTAACCCTAACCCTAACCTTAACCCCAACCCCAACCCTAATCCTAACCCTAACCCTAACCCTCCAAACCCTATGCCCCATACTGACCCTGCAGTCGACTTGGGGTGGAGCTCTACAGCAAACATACTTAACTTATCCACACTATTTACTCCAACTTCAGATCAGATCCGGTTATTGGAAAGGGGTCTTTCATTCATCCCACGCCCATTACAGTTTGACTGGGAGGAATTTCATAGGGATTTACACCAATACAACAGAAGGTTAAAGATCATCAGTTATTTCTATAATAAACCGGACCACATTCAGACACCCTTCATTCACAGGTCTAATTGGGAACCCACCACGGCTCAATCACACACAGCCACAATAAACCTGGTGCAAAAGAACAAACAGGCCCTGCGTTATTACCGGCCCCCAGGGGACGTTGTTGACAACCTCTCGGGGCCTGAACGCAGGGCCTTAGAAGAACTTACCCAAAATCCTAATATTATCATTAAACCCGCGGACAAAGGTTCAAAAATAGTCATTATGGATAGACAGCAGTATTTACTGGAGGCAAATAGACAACTCTCAAACACCACACATTATAAACCCATTCCGTCAGACCTACAAAGTCAAACCCAACCACTCCTCCGTAGTATTATACAAACTTTATATGACAATAAAACCATTAACCACAAGCAAAAAATCTACCTGTTTGGCCCCGACCAACCCCGCCCCCGCCAGTTCTATCTATTACCCAAAATCCACAAGGAACCCCCATCATGGACCGTACCCTATGAGGTTCCTCCCGGCAGACCAATAGTCTCAGATTGCAATAGTACATCATACCATATCTCAGAATACATCGAACATTTCCTAGGACCCCTTTCCAATAAACACCCAAGTTACATCAAGGACACTTATCATTTTATAGATACCATCCGGCCCATGGTTGTTCCAAATCAGTCATACTTATTTACAATCGACATAGACAGTCTATACACAAATATCAATACACAAATCGGTATCAAGGCTATAATATCCAACTTCAATAACAACCCCGACAACAATAGACCGGACAAAGAAATTATTCAACTCCTTACCATCTGCCTCAACAATAACGACTTTTCATTCAATAACAAACAATTCCTGCAAATCCACGGAACGGCCATGGGTCAGCGATACGCCCCGTCATATGCAAACATTTACCTGAGCGAGTGGGAGCGAGAGGCATTGGCCAAGTGCACCCACAAACCCCTCACCTACCTCAGATTTTTAGATGACATTTTTGGAATATGGCAACATGACATTTCTTTATTTTCTGATTTCATTGACACATTGAATAGCCACCATCAGTCTATTAAAGTTAAGTACATCATAGATCCACTACAAGTTAATTTTTTAGATACAACTGTTTTTTTTGACCGGTCAAAAAACTTGTCATACTCACAACTACTTACCAAAGTTTACTTTAAAACAACAGACACACACGCCCTTCTCCATAAAACTAGCTATCATCCGAAACACACATTTAAAGGCATTATTAAATCTCAAATCATCCGTTTTCACAGAATATCATCCCGTGTAATAGACCTGCATTCTTCCATCTCCATTCTATTTTGTAGTCTCAGGTCTAGGGGCTACTCCAAACGCTTCCTCCGCCATATCAAGACCAGCACTTTGGCGTCTCTCGCTCCCACTCGCTCCATTCCCCGGATTGCTCCACCCCGTGTCCCGGTACCATTCATATCTACCTTCTCACATAGAATCAAAGGTTTACATAACATCATCAAACAGAACTTCATTCATACTCAAACCCTACAGCCGGCTTTCCAAAATCACGTCATCATATCAGCTTACAGGAAAAACAAAAACCTCCACAGTTTACTAATAAGGTCAAAATACTCTGATAACAAACCACCAACACAAACACAATACCACACACACTATAAAAACAGAAAATTTATTTCAAACCCTCACAGCAATACAGCATTCCCCACATTAGGTACATTTACACTCCACACCACCAACGTCATTTACATCATTACATGCACCACCTGCAATAAACATTATATCGGGGAAACAAAACACTCCATACTCACCCGATTAAAACAACACATATATAACATTGGGGAAGGCAAGTTAACCACCCCCCTCATTAACCATTTTCAGCTCCACTCCGTCAATAATCTTATAATCTCTGGTCTAGAATCAGAAGACCATTGGACCATTGGGCAGAGAAAGAGGACAGAAAAATTATGGATTTTTAAATTAGGTACAATCACGCCAACAGGCCTCAATGACAATTAAGTACAATCATAGGACACCCACCCGACAATCAGTTTAAATTTCCCTCTCATGTAGTCTTCCTTATCAACTCCCCCGTGTTTTCCCCTTTCCCCCTCCCCCCTTTTGTTTTTTTTCCCTCTACAACCAGCCGTGCTGCCTGGGTCCACTCAGGCCCCCCAAGGCACCACTTTAACACACATGCCTCGGGGGGAATCGAACTAGGATTCTCTGGGCCAGTGGCGTCATCTCTGCCACTACACCATTATTCATTTTACAATTTTGTTTCCATAAATCCCCATTTTTCATTAGTCTATGTTACTCCAGGAATAAAATACCACCTTCATAGATAAAATTAATCCCCAACCAGGTTTACTTAGTTTTTTAATTTTATTTTCCTCCATAAAATTTAGACAGAATGACGCCCAACAAATACTCCAACCCAGGCAGCAACCGTATTCATCCTTTCTCTGTCCCATGGTCCTTGCAGACGTGCTCTGCCTGGGGATCATACCCTGGTCCCCCGTTAGAGGGAGCGGAGCTCCTCCAACCGTGCCACCACTTTAAGATCAATAGGCCAGTGCAAATAAACCATACTCATGAACCCTGAACTCTAACCCTAACCCAACCCTAACCCAGCCCGTGCCATTGATCTTGACACACAACCCGCTTTACAACTACTATACATTTTTATTTTTATACATAAAAAAATATATATCGTATTTTCGAAGAAACGACTGTTCAGACAAAAATTGACCCTGGTCCTAGCTCCAGGTCTGGGGGGTTTTGAACCCAGGTCCTCCACATGAGAGACTGAGAGCTATCCTGGTAGGCCAAACACTGTCTTAAAACATCTAGCCAGAATACAGACATTTCTCTCTCTATTTTCCAGCCACCACCCCCTAAGGGAACCAATCGTGTGGGACAACAACTTTCCCTCCAAGATTCAAATATATTGGAGGGAAACCATACAAAATGGCCTACCCTCCTAGCCCTATCACAACAGACCTACTCACAACACTACTTACTGATTGGTGGTTTGAGCCTTGGGGGAGGGGCACACATCCCCTCCTCCAACACTTTATAACCACCAGAGCTGTCGGTCTTGTCCACACATCCTCTGAAGAAGCATCGACCAATGCGAAACGTCAGGATCCTAAATACTACTCAACGGTACGTCAGCTTAGACTCTTTTATCTTTTAAAACTCTGGTTTTAAAGCAGCCTTGCTTTTTAACTATTAGAAGATTTGTTTTTAACTATTAAAGCTAGTTTTTTGAATGTCCTGGGGGGCTGCTGCCTGAGGCCTTCCTTATGCTTAAAACAATTGACTCTTTCCACACTCTGGTATTTAAACAGCCTTGCTTTTAACCAGTTGGGTCTTTTGTTTTTGCCTTTTTAACTAAGCCACTCGTTCCAAAAACACCCTGAGTGGCTTTTGCCTTAAGCCTTTCCCCGTTTTTATTAAGCAATAGACTCCTATCCTCTAAAAAACTCTGGTTTTAAAGCAGCCTGGCTTTTAACCAGTTGGAGTATTGTCTTTTTTTGGTTTTTGGACTAAAAAGCTATCGGTTTTAAACAGAGCTTAGAACATCAAACAATAGACTCCTATCTTCTAAAAACTCTGGTTTTAAAGCAGCCTGGCTTTTTACCAGTTGGAGTATTGTCTTTTTGATTTTTTTGCTTTTTGATTCTTTGTTTTTTGGACTAAAAAGCTACTAGTTTTCAACAAAGCTTAGAGCACTAAACATCCTGAGGGACTTCTGCCTAAGCCTCTCCCCCCATTTTTTTAAACAACACTCCTATCTTTTAAACTCTGGTTTTAAGCGGCCTTGCTTTTACCAGTAGGAGTTTTGTATCTGATATTGCTTTTAATTTATTTTTTTCTTGTGATCCTCCTCCCGGCTGGGACGAGGTTATCAGAGACTTATTTCCTAAAAATCCTTTTTTGGAAAACTTATTAATTAATTATTTTTCTGGAGACCTCCCCCCCGCTCTTGGTTATACTGAGACGTTTTTTTTGGAGTTCCCTTCTTTTACTAGGATACACCTGGAACTCATCCTCATCCTCCTGGACCACTGCCCAACACCAACCCAGCTCCAACTTGGGAGGCCCAGCCAACTACTGGACCAAGGAGACCTACACTACCAGGGATACCCACCAGGCAACAACCAAAGGCACCTGAACCCCATTCTGCTGGACCACTGCCTTAAACGTCACCCCAGCTCCAACTAGGAAGGCCGAGGAACAAGCCATCAGCCATTTACTGGACAAAGGTGACCTCCAACTACACTACCAGGGTAAGAGCCCCCTCCAGTGACTTTTAAAATGTTTTTTAACAGAGCAAAGCCCGTACCGATGAGTGGTCTAGGACACAGGCCACAGCTCACACACACACACACAAACACAGCCCCACAACCCCTGATGTCTGTAAACACACACTCAGCTGCACAATACAAACACAACAATACACGCCGGTTAACAAACATGAACACAGCACCCACCAACACATGGAATCAGGTACCGGACCCAGCCACCCGCACCGCTTCTAAACAAATATTTCAATTAATACAGGCTATACACCACAAACACACAACAGATAATTCAATCACCACCAACACTTTCCCACCTGGGATGATGCGTCAGGTCACCAGACTGACGGACTTCATCAAACCGGCCACACCATCAGACACCACACGTCACAAGATCAAAAACAATACGGACAACTGGATGAAAACAAACATGGCTATATTACGGGAACATTACACCAATACAATACATACCCTCGGCCACACACCACACAACCCCATAGCGTTTCAAATAGCTACCAGATGGGCTAGGAAGCGGTATGGCCAGAGACTCCGGGCGGACACCATCAAGGCAACAGAAGGTATACTGCAACGTAACATCATTAAGAACAATAAAACTTTTCTCAACCCTAAGAGCAGGTTGGAGGGCTCCCTCTCCACCATCCCGGAATTATCCGATGAAGAGGAATTCCCACCACTACCAGTCATCAGTAAGTTACCCCCTGCATTTCAGCCCTTTCCAATTCAACAGCCCCGGACACCACTACTCCCCACCCCCACCCAGTGCCAGACAACACTGGATGGCCTACAACCGCAACCTCAACGACCCAGACATGACCACCCATACCAGACCAACAGACAGAAGACATTCCCCTTACCCCAAACCAGGCCCCCCCTACAACCGACACTACCTGACCACCCCATACCCAAACCAAGACGAAAACCACTGTACGGACTTCCGACCTACCCAATATATAACAAGGGCCCTCTACAAACACAGAGGGCACCTCTACATCTGACTACAAGACAAACCCCTCCTGACCCAAACACCTCCACCCCTCCCTCAGTGAGGGGCAAGAAAGTAGTCTCCTGGGGACCCGAACCGGTCTCCCAGGGGGCAGAAATCATCTCAAAACCCAACCCCAAACTCTCCCCCATCCTACCGACAGTGACTAGACGGAAAACCCCTATGACACGACTACCCCTAAGCCCCAGTACCCCCGACTCACCTACTATCAGTACAGGAAGACGGACACAGCAAACAGAAGTCCTAATTCATCCAGTACCAGACACACAAAACAATACCCTAGAACTACAGTCCATATCACTCAACACCCACAGTTATTCAAATGTTTCAACCATCAACCTTGATACCATTTCCTCTCCCCCTTCTACACCCACAGGTGTTGCTGGTCCCCGGACTGGCACAATGGAACAGCGAGGAGCCCCGACAACCATAACGGGAGGGTCACCTAACATGATGAGCGGGCAATTAAAGGCTAATATTGCCACTCAAGCCGTATCTGAGACCTCCCTACCACTTCTCCGCGGAAGTCCACCTCCCACTTGTGCCGTTCGGGGGTCCAGCACACCTCCACCCCCCGAGGATAGCCCCACAGGACCCTCCTCCACCTCCTCCCCATTCAGCCTACCACCACACACTCCCACATCAGGTAAATACCATCCCACATCACACATCGCCCGACACACCAGGAAACTCCAGGACTGGTCTTTCAAAAGCCGTAGACCAGTCCTGGTGTTGGGGGATTCCAACATCAATCGAATCCCCCCCCACAACAACCCAGACTTACAATTAGACAGCTACCCGGGGGCTAACATGTACCACTTTTTAAAGATATGTGAAAAAACGGTACCCAACCCCAACACAAAAATAGTGGTCCTCTCCATTGGGATCAATAATAAGGACCAGGACCCCAGGCAGACTTCCTGCAAACAGTTAAAATCTCTATACAAACAGGCCCAACTTGCCTTCCCTAATGCTGACATCTACTTCCCTATCATAAACTTCTCAGACAACCTCAGCGTTAAACAACAGTACAATTTAAAATACATCAACAACACAATAGCCACATACTTCCCATTTTTAGCAGAGATCCCTCACGACACATTTGTAACAGAAAAGGACAACATCCATTGGAAGCCGGCTACCGCGCAACTCATTTTCGATTACTGGCTCAAACAGTTAAATTTATAGTAAGACCCAAACCCAAACCGGGCACAAACGCCACCCCTAACCCTAACCCTAACCCTAAACCTTCTAATCCCAACCCTAACCCTAACCCTAACCTTAACCCCAACCCCAACCCTAATCCTAACCCTAACCCTAACCCTCCAAACCCTATGCCCCATACTGACCCTGCAGTCGACTTGGGGTGGAGCTCTACAGCAAACATACTTAACTTATCCACACTATTTACTCCAACTTCAGATCAGATCCGGTTATTGGAAAGGGGTCTTTCATTCATCCCACGCCCATTACAGTTTGACTGGGAGGAATTTCATAGGGATTTACACCAATACAACAGAAGGTTAAAGATCATCAGTTATTTCTATAATAAACCGGACCACATTCAGACACCCTTCATTCACAGGTCTAATTGGGAACCCACCACGGCTCAATCACACACAGCCACAATAAACCTGGTGCAAAAGAACAAACAGGCCCTGCGTTATTACCGGCCCCCAGGGGACGTTGTTGACAACCTCTCGGGGCCTGAACGCAGGGCCTTAGAAGAACTTACCCAAAATCCTAATATTATCATTAAACCCGCGGACAAAGGTTCAAAAATAGTCATTATGGATAGACAGCAGTATTTACTGGAGGCAAATAGACAACTCTCAAACACCACACATTATAAACCCATTCCGTCAGACCTACAAAGTCAAACCCAACCACTCCTCCGTAGTATTATACAAACTTTATATGACAATAAAACCATTAACCACAAGCAAAAAATCTACCTGTTTGGCCCCGACCAACCCCGCCCCCGCCAGTTCTATCTATTACCCAAAATCCACAAGGAACCCCCATCATGGACCGTACCCTATGAGGTTCCTCCCGGCAGACCAATAGTCTCAGATTGCAATAGTACATCATACCATATCTCAGAATACATCGAACATTTCCTAGGACCCCTTTCCAATAAACACCCAAGTTACATCAAGGACACTTATCATTTTATAGATACCATCCGGCCCATGGTTGTTCCAAATCAGTCATACTTATTTACAATCGACATAGACAGTCTATACACAAATATCAATACACAAATCGGTATCAAGGCTATAATATCCAACTTCAATAACAACCCCGACAACAATAGACCGGACAAAGAAATTATTCAACTCCTTACCATCTGCCTCAACAATAACGACTTTTCATTCAATAACAAACAATTCCTGCAAATCCACGGAACGGCCATGGGTCAGCGATACGCCCCGTCATATGCAAACATTTACCTGAGCGAGTGGGAGCGAGAGGCATTGGCCAAGTGCACCCACAAACCCCTCACCTACCTCAGATTTTTAGATGACATTTTTGGAATATGGCAACATGACATTTCTTTATTTTCTGATTTCATTGACACATTGAATAGCCACCATCAGTCTATTAAAGTTAAGTACATCATAGATCCACTACAAGTTAATTTTTTAGATACAACTGTTTTTTTTGACCGGTCAAAAAACTTGTCATACTCACAACTACTTACCAAAGTTTACTTTAAAACAACAGACACACACGCCCTTCTCCATAAAACTAGCTATCATCCGAAACACACATTTAAAGGCATTATTAAATCTCAAATCATCCGTTTTCACAGAATATCATCCCGTGTAATAGACCTGCATTCTTCCATCTCCATTCTATTTTGTAGTCTCAGGTCTAGGGGCTACTCCAAACGCTTCCTCCGCCATATCAAGACCAGCACTTTGGCGTCTCTCGCTCCCACTCGCTCCATTCCCCGGATTGCTCCACCCCGTGTCCCGGTACCATTCATATCTACCTTCTCACATAGAATCAAAGGTTTACATAACATCATCAAACAGAACTTCATTCATACTCAAACCCTACAGCCGGCTTTCCAAAATCACGTCATCATATCAGCTTACAGGAAAAACAAAAACCTCCACAGTTTACTAATAAGGTCAAAATACTCTGATAACAAACCACCAACACAAACACAATACCACACACACTATAAAAACAGAAAATTTATTTCAAACCCTCACAGCAATACAGCATTCCCCACATTAGGTACATTTACACTCCACACCACCAACGTCATTTACATCATTACATGCACCACCTGCAATAAACATTATATCGGGGAAACAAAACACTCCATACTCACCCGATTAAAACAACACATATATAACATTGGGGAAGGCAAGTTAACCACCCCCCTCATTAACCATTTTCAGCTCCACTCCGTCAATAATCTTATAATCTCTGGTCTAGAATCAGAAGACCATTGGACCATTGGGCAGAGAAAGAGGACAGAAAAATTATGGATTTTTAAATTAGGTACAATCACGCCAACAGGCCTCAATGACAATTAAGTACAATCATAGGACACCCACCCGACAATCAGTTTAAATTTCCCTCTCATGTAGTCTTCCTTATCAACTCCCCCGTGTTTTCCCCTTTCCCCCTCCCCCCTTTTGTTTTTTTTCCCTCTACAACCAGCCGTGCTGCCTGGGTCCACTCAGGCCCCCCAAGGCACCACTTTAACACACATGCCTCGGGGGGAATCGAACTAGGATTCTCTGGGCCAGTGGCGTCATCTCTGCCACTACACCATTATTCATTTTACAATTTTGTTTCCATAAATCCCCATTTTTCATTAGTCTATGTTACTCCAGGAATAAAATACCACCTTCATAGATAAAATTAATCCCCAACCAGGTTTACTTAGTTTTTTAATTTTATTTTCCTCCATAAAATTTAGACAGAATGACGCCCAACAAATACTCCAACCCAGGCAGCAACCGTATTCATCCTTTCTCTGTCCCATGGTCCTTGCAGACGTGCTCTGCCTGGGGATCATACCCTGGTCCCCCGTTAGAGGGAGCGGAGCTCCTCCAACCGTGCCACCACTTTAAGATCAATAGGCCAGTGCAAATAAACCATACTCATGAACCCTGAACTCTAACCCTAACCCAACCCTAACCCTAACCCTAAACCATACTCATGAACCCTGAACTCTAACCCTAACCCAACCCTAACCCTAACCCTAACCCTAACCCTAACATTTATGTAATTACCCAACCTGAATAAGGAGGAATTACCTGCCCCACTACGAACAAACACCAAATGTTCCATTTCTTATAATTTGTTTTCATAACTGCAATGCAGACCACTTACCTGTGTAATTACCTTACCTCTATAAAGGAATAAAGAAGGAATTACGGACAACACCATTGGATTTACTACATGTTTTATTTCAAATAAGAAAAAAACATTAACACAATTTTATGACAAATACTTACCTGGTAATTACCTTAAGAGAAGGAATTACCCACTTCACATCTCAATTGGATCCACCCTTCACATTGTCTCGAAAAGAGTTTTGTAAAAGAAAGGGGAGGAGCCTAACAGAGGCAGAGAGTATATAAGGCAGAGCAGCAAACAGCTCACTGCTCACTCTGACCTCAGCCAGCATAGGACAAAATGCTCCATGCACTCATCACAAACAAAGCAAAATGACTTGTGTTTATTACCACTTACCACACATCTTAAGCCCAAGCCTGAAGAAGATTTATTTCAATCGAAACGTCGCGGCGGGCTTAAAGATTGCAACCATGGATGTGTTATGACACTATTATTGAGAATTAAGACGATACTTACCATTGTAATTACCTTACCTGAAAAAAGGAAAATAGAAGGAATTACCTACTCCAATCAAGGATGATTTAAAAACCAAATTTATGGCAAATGGTCTACTTATAACAACTGCATTGTAGCAGAATTTTTTGAACCACCTATATACCTTACTGGAATAATAGGACAATTATCTACCCCAAACAGGGAAAATTTAAAAGCATATTTTATGACAAATGGTCCACTTACAACAACTGCATTAAAGCAGAATTTTTAGAACTACCTATGGTGTTCATTTGAGGTTATTTTACCGAGTGAGGGGCACCCTATGTTCCAGGAGTGGCCCGTGCACAACGTTGGACCGACTGGGTCGGTCCACGGATATTACCGTTCTTACCTAACCCTGGCCAGTGCCGCCTGGAACAGCATTGGGGTGCCCCTCTAAAACACTACTTCAGTCTTCTCCATGTTGGACCGATACTGTCCAATTTTAGGAATCGTTTCCCACAAAGTAACCGGCGAGAAAGAGGCCAAGGAATTAACGGCTCCCGACGGACCCTGCTTTCTACTACCCCTACCCCAAATCCTCTTTCCCTAACCCTAACCCTAGGCCCCTAACCCTAAACCTAACCACAGGACCCCTTGCCCTCATCCTAACCCCCATCCCATCTGGTTCAGGGACGATGCTGTTGGACAGCGTATATATGAAGAAAGACATGCTTTTGACTGGGTATTGGAAAGTGGAATGACTCATATTTACACTACGTAGTATTCACCTTTTCTCCTTCCTTAAATTTTAGTGGGGAAAGGGTAGGAATTGTCCACAAACAAACACCAATTGGTTTATTACATGTTTATTTCAATCCGAAGAAACATCAAAATAACTGTATATTCAATACTTACCTTGTAATTACCTTAAATTAAGGAATTACTCACCCTACGACACCCAACACCAATTGGTTTATTTATTATTCATGACATGACCAATGTTGTCTCTTTTTAATGTCCTTCAGGACACTCTACTGGTCCTCATAAAACCTTGAGTGAGCAGTGTCAGCTGCATAGAGGCCATGTCTTGATTGTAGAACTTATGATCTCCAGGCGAGCCATTCCTGGAGCATAGATGAAAGTAAGACTCCAGATGAACGATTTATGGAGCATAAAGTAAGACTCCCACTTTGAGAATTCCGTGTGTATGAAGCCACGAAGAACAGAATTTTGCCTCCGGAACCTTTGGAAAGCTCTGCGGAAGGCCAGTATCACAGTCCCATCAGTGGAGATCTACTTTCTCATCATTATATGTTTACTCACCCCTGCCTGCGACTCAACGTTCAATTTGAGGTACCTTATTACAAATATAAAGACAACTCAGTCATTCATACAAAACAATTCTTTAAAATACCTAATATTTATGTAATTACCCAACCTGAATAAGGAGGAATTACCTGCCCCACTACGAACAAACACCAAATGTTCCATTTCTTATAATTTGTTTTCATAACTGCAATGCAGACCACTTACCTGTGTAATTACCTTACCTCTATAAAGGAATAAAGAAGGAATTACGGACAACACCATTGGATTTACTACATGTTTTATTTCAAATAAGAAAAAAACATTAACACAATTTTATGACAAATACTTACCTGGTAATTACCTTAAGAGAAGGAATTACCCACTTCACATCTCAATTGGATCCACCCTTCACATTGTCTCGAAAAGAGTTTTGTAAAAGAAAGGGGAGGAGCCTAACAGAGGCAGAGAGTATATAAGGCAGAGCAGCAAACAGCTCACTGCTCACTCTGACCTCAGCCAGCATAGGACAAAATGCTCCATGCACTCATCACAAACAAAGCAAAATGACTTGTGTTTATTACCACTTACCACACATCTTAAGCCCAAGCCTGAAGAAGATTTATTTCAATCGAAACGTCGCGGCGGGCTTAAAGATTGCAACCATGGATGTGTTATGACACTATTATTGAGAATTAAGACGATACTTACCATTGTAATTACCTTACCTGAAAAAAGGAAAATAGAAGGAATTACCTACTCCAATCAAGGATGATTTAAAAACCAAATTTATGGCAAATGGTCTACTTATAACAACTGCATTGTAGCAGAATTTTTTGAACCACCTATATACCTTACTGGAATAATAGGACAATTATCTACCCCAAACAGGGAAAATTTAAAAGCATATTTTATGACAAATGGTCCACTTACAACAACTGCATTAAAGCAGAATTTTTAGAACTACCTATGGTCATCATTTGAGGTTATTTTACCGAGTGAGGGGCACCCTATGTTCCAGGAGTGGCCCGTGCACAACGTTGGACCGACTGGGTCGGTCCACGGATATTACCGTTCTTACCTAACCCTAACCCTAACCCCTCAAAACATCACTACTCACCTATTACTTCCAATATTGAAGAATCGACTCCCATAAAAGCAGCCAAAATGATATAGAAACCTGGAATGACAGGAATTAACGGCCCCAGGACCCGGTTTCTACACCCTCAACCCACCTCTTACCTTCACCCTTACCCCCATCCCATTTTGGTTCAGGGCACGATGCCATTGGAAAATAATAAATGCTGTTTGTAGTTGATATGGAGAGTAATTTAACTCAGGACCACACAAAATTTAATTTGAACCTATACAAACCACACCAATTTGGATTCCCTTAGTCAGTAGTTATGACCACATAGTCATCAATATCCCTAATCAGGGTCCCACTACCCTAACCCTAACCATAGGGACCCCCTACCTAAACCTAACCTTTGACCCCTGGACAGAACAAGTGACCTGAGACATCTCACCTAACTCCTTTGAGATTATTGACCAAAAACATGGTTTCCACAACCAGTTGTTTTGTAATTCTTTAATTTTGGGCAAGTACAGTACAGGAAGAAAGACCTAAAAAGGCAGTAAGACCTCAGAGAGAAGGCAATTAGTTCCCTGGTATACCCCACCCAACTGTGTTGAATATTTAGAGGACAAGAGATCCCTATAGGTGTGTGATTGGAACCTATTTTAATGGAATTGATGGAAAAGGAGTATGGGAATGAGTGCTTGTTGGAGTGCTGTGATTCGGAGGGACAAGGAAACTTCACCAGGGGGAGGAGCTAGATGGGCTATATAAATGATTGCAACTCCTCGGCCAGTCTCAGACAAGACAAAATGCCTCATGGAGCAAGATCAGGGACAAGCTCTCCCAGAGACCCACCATGGGGATGACTTACCTCTTAATTCGACCTGACCTACTTACCTGCCCTAGCCTGATGAAGATAAACAAATTTCGAAACGTCGCGACAGGGCCTCCGGACTTTAAGCAAAAATGACAAATTGTACTTACCTGACTAAGCCATTTACCCTCCCTCGGCTGAGCGGAGAGACTCAAGACATATTTGTAAATTTGTATATAGTTCATTGGATGTTTATTTAGCTGTAATGACAACATGTTTAACACAACTGTAAAAATCAGTGTGTTATTACGACATTATTAGACAATACTTACGGTTATTTTACCCCAGCATGCTTCACATACCTGTAAAAAATCAGTGTGTTGCTGCAACATGATTAGTGGATACTTATGGTTATTTTACCAAGTGAGGGGCACCCCAGTCCCAGGAGAGGCCCGTGCATAACGTTTGACCTGACTTGTCGGGTCAACGGATATTACCGTTTTCACCTAACCCTGGCCAGTGCCGCCTGGGACACTTAATGGGATGCCCCTCAAAACATCACTACTCACCTATTACTTCCAATATTGAAGAATCGACTCCCATAAAAGCAGCCAAAATGATATAGAAACCTGGAATGACAGGAATTAACGGGCCCAGGACCCGGTTTCTACACCCTCAACCCACCTCTTACCTTCACCCTTACCCCCATCCCATTTTGGTTCAGGGCACGATGCCATTGGAAAATAATAAATGCTGTTTGTAGTTGATATGGAGAGTAATTTAACTCAGGACCACACAAAATTTAATTTGAACCTATACAAACCACACCAATTTGGATTCCCTTAGTCAGTAGTTATGACCACATAGTCATCAATATCCCTAATCAGGGTCCCACTACCCTAACCCTAACCATAGGGACCCCCTACCTAAACCTAACCTTTGACCCCTGGACAGAACAAGTGACCTGAGACATCTCACCTAACTCCTTTGAGATTATTGACCAAAAACATGGTTTCCACAACCAGTTGTTTTGTAATTCTTTAATTTTGGGCAAGTACAGTACAGGAAGAAAGACCTAAAAAGGCAGTAAGACCTCAGAGAGAAGGCAATTAGTTCCCTGGTATACCCCACCCAACTGTGTTGAATATTTAGAGGACAAGAGATCCCTATAGGTGTGTGATTGGAACCTATTTTAATGGAATTGATGGAAAAGGAGTATGGGAATGAGTGCTTGTTGGAGTGCTGTGATTCGGAGGGACAAGGAAACTTCACCAGGGGGAGGAGCTAGATGGGCTATATAAATGATTGCAACTCCTCGGCCAGTCTCAGACAAGACAAAATGCCTCATGGAGCAAGATCAGGGACAAGCTCTCCCAGAGACCCACCATGGGGATGACTTACCTCTTAATTCGACCTGACCTACTTACCTGCCCTAGCCTGATGAAGATAAACAAATTTCGAAACGTCGCGACAGGGCCTCCGGACTTTAAGCAAAAATGACAAATTGTACTTACCTGACTAAGCCATTTACCCTCCCTCGGCTGAGCGGAGAGACTCAAGACATATTTGTAAATTTGTATATAGTTTATTGGATGTTTATTTAGCTGTAATGACAAGATGTTTAACACAACTGTAAAAATCAGTGTGTTATTACGACATTATTAGACAATACTTACGGTTATTTTACCCCAGCATGCTTCACATACCTGTAAAAAATCAGTGTGTTGCTGCAACATGATTAGTGGATACTTATGGTTATTTTACCAAGTGAGGGGCACCCCAGTCCCAGGAGAGGCCCGTGCATAACGTTTGACCTGACTTGTCGGGTCAACGGATATTACCGTTTTCACCTAACCCTGGCCAGTGCCGCCTGGGACACTTAATGGGATGCCCCTCAAAACATCACTACTCACCTATTACTTCCAATATTGAAGAATCGACTCCCATAAAAGCAGCCAAAATGATATAGAAACCTGGAATGACAGGAATTAACGGGCCCAGGACCCGGTTTCTACACCCTCAACCCACCTCTTACCTTCACCCTTACCCCCATCCCATTTTGGTTCAGGGCACGATGCCATTGGAAAATAATAAATGCTGTTTGTAGTTGATATGGAGAGTAATTTAACTCAGGACCACACAAAATTTAATTTGAACCTATACAAACCACACCAATTTGGATTCCCTTAGTCAGTAGTTATGACCACATAGTCATCAATATCCCTAATCAGGGTCCCACTACCCTAACCCTAACCATAGGGACCCCCTACCTAAACCTAACCTTTGACCCCTGGACAGAACAAGTGACCTGAGACATCTCACCTAACTCCTTTGAGATTATTGACCAAAAACATGGTTTCCACAACCAGTTGTTTTGTAATTCTTTAATTTTGGGCAAGTACAGTACAGGAAGAAAGACCTAAAAAGGCAGTAAGACCTCAGAGAGAAGGCAATTAGTTCCCTGGTATACCCCACCCAACTGTGTTGAATATTTAGAGGACAAGAGATCCCTATAGGTGTGTGATTGGAACCTATTTTAATGGAATTGATGGAAAAGGAGTATGGGAATGAGTGCTTGTTGGAGTGCTGTGATTCGGAGGGACAAGGAAACTTCACCAGGGGGAGGAGCTAGATGGGCTATATAAATGATTGCAACTCCTCGGCCAGTCTCAGACAAGACAAAATGCCTCATGGAGCAAGATCAGGGACAAGCTCTCCCAGAGACCCACCATGGGGATGACTTACCTCTTAATTCGACCTGACCTACTTACCTGCCCTAGCCTGATGAAGATAAACAAATTTCGAAACGTCGCGACAGGGCCTCCGGACTTTAAGCAAAAATGACAAATTGTACTTACCTGACTAAGCCATTTACCCTCCCTCGGCTGAGCGGAGAGACTCAAGACATATTTGTAAATTTGTATATAGTTCATTGGATGTTTATTTAGCTGTAATGACAACATGTTTAACACAACTGTAAAAATCAGTGTGTTATTACGACATTATTAGACAATACTTACGGTTATTTTACCCCAGCATGCTTCACATACCTGTAAAAAATCAGTGTGTTGCTGCAACATGATTAGTGGATACTTATGGTTATTTTACCAAGTGAGGGGCACCCCAGTCCCAGGAGAGGCCCGTGCATAACGTTTGACCTGACTTGTCGGGTCAACGGATATTACCGTTTTCACCTAACCCTGGCCAGTGCCGCCTGGGACACTTAATGGGATGCCCCTCAAAACATCACTACTCACCTATTACTTCCAATATTGAAGAATCGACTCCCATAAAAGCAGCCAAAATGATATAGAAACCTGGAATGACAGGAATTAACGGGCCCAGGACCCGGTTTCTACACCCTCAACCCACCTCTTACCTTCACCCTTACCCCCATCCCATTTTGGTTCAGGGCACGATGCCATTGGAAAATAATAAATGCTGTTTGTAGTTGATATGGAGAGTAATTTAACTCAGGACCACACAAAATTTAATTTGAACCTATACAAACCACACCAATTTGGATTCCCTTAGTCAGTAGTTATGACCACATAGTCATCAATATCCCTAATCAGGGTCCCACTACCCTAACCCTAACCATAGGGACCCCCTACCTAAACCTAACCTTTGACCCCTGGACAGAACAAGTGACCTGAGACATCTCACCTAACTCCTTTGAGATTATTGACCAAAAACATAGTTTCCACAACCAGTTGTTTTGTAATTCTTTAATTTTGGGCAAGTACAGTACAGGAAGAAAGACCTAAAAAGGCAGTAAGACCTCAGAGAGAAGGCAATTAGTTCCCTGGTATACCCCACCCAACTGTGTTGAATATTTAGAGGACAAGAGATCCCTATAGGTGTGTGATTGGAACCTATTTTAATGGAATTGATGGAAAAGGAGTATGGGAATGAGTGCTTGTTGGAGTGCTGTGATTCGGAGGGACAAGGAAACTTCACCAGGGGGAGGAGCTAGATGGGCTATATAAATGATTGCAACTCCTCGGCCAGTCTCAGACAAGACACAATGCCTCACGGAGCAAGATCAGGGACAAGCTCTTACAGAGACCCACCATGGGGATGACTTACCTCTTAATTCGACCTGACATACTTACCTGCCCTAGCCTGATGAAGATAAAAACTATTTCGAAACGTCGCGACAGGGCCTCCGGACTTTAAGCAAAAATGACAAACTGTACTTACCTGACTAAGCCACCAACCCTCCCTCAGCTGAGCGGAGAGACTCAAAACCTATTTGTAAATTTGTGTATAGTTCATTGGATTTGGGAATTTCTTAAAACATTTTTTCACCGCTTCGAGGCCGGATTTGGTTTCAATATTCGTATAGAGGCTGTCAACGTCAATGGTGAAGAGAAGCGAATTGGTAGGTATTTTGATTTCTTTGATTTTGTCTAGGAAATCGTAAGTATCTTTGATATAACTGGAATGTTTTGTGGATATTGGATTCAGGTGATATTGTACGAATTCTGCAGACAGGTAAGTTTCACTAATATAATCCGACACAATGGGACGGCCCGGGGGAATTTCAAAGGGCCTGCTCCACTGTGCAGGCTCCTTATGAATTTTTGGTAAAAGATAAAATATTCTTGGGCAGGGATTCGTTATCCCTAAGAGATATTGTTTTTGTTTGTGATTTATAAAACCCTTTGAGTACATTTGAGTAATGATATCTGTCACCATAGGTATGGTATCATAGAAAATAGGACCTGGAAGTCTTTGATAATGTTTGGAGTTATTAAGTTGTCTTTTAGCTTCCCAAATATACTGGTCTCTGTCCAGGATAACCACAGCACTACCTTTGTCGGCTGGTTTAATAATAATTAGTTTGTTCCTTTTCAATTGGGTTAGAGCCTGTGCTTCTTCAGAGGACAAATTAAACTTGTCTCTGATCATCCAATTAAAAGATTTGGTGGCATATGTATCTGCTTGGACCAAAGAACGTATGGGGGGTGGTAATGCACTTAATTTGGGAGTCCAATTGGACTTGGGTGTAAATGGTAAGGGTTCTTTGGCCCTTTTTCTCTCAAAAAAGGTTGGGAGTTTAACTCGTCTGTGATAATTTTGGATGTCCACAAGCATTTGTGATTTTTGGCCTTTATGGACTTTTACTGTAGGTATGAAAGTCAGGCCTTTGTTCAAAACTTGCAGTTCAGGTTGAGTTGGCTGAAATTTTTTAGCCAAAATAACTACATTCTTGAATGTGGACGTAATTTTTTTCACTGGATCATTGGTTGGATTACAATTTGGATATTGGATAAAATTTTTCTGGTTTGGAAGAGATTTAGAGAGCCCTATTCCAACATTGGGTTTTAAAGGGCCTAAAAGTTTAAATGTTGACTCCAGTGTTTAAGCATGGCGTCAGCTGTGGTGGCTGTCCAACGTGTACTGTCCCCCTCCGTAGTGAATTGTTGGGTTGGTAAAGCGGGTATAAAGGTCATGTTGGTCTCAATGTGGGTGTTAAGGATGTTAAGGTTGTCTTTTTCAATCACGGACAGAGTAGATGGATAATTTATTATTGGGATCCAAATTTTGGCAGATGGGAATGTTGTTTTAGCCATCTTAAGGGCCTTCTGAAGTTGTTTGATGGAAGTCTCTTTTGGCTTCTGTTCCTTATGGTTAACTCCCACCGATATCATAACCTTTTCCACATAAGTTGTAGGTTTGCATTTGTTTAAAATAGTTTCAATGTGGGAATATTTTGCCCCTGGATAGCTTTCAATTTGAAGATGTGGAATCTGGTGAGTGTTAACCATGTTGGAATCACACATGATGATACATTTATCTTGGGGTTGGAGATTCCAAACAACATGCTTTTGAAAAACATTTAAATGCAGACGAGGTGCACGAATGGGGACAGAATCTGATTTGTCATTATTGTCCTGGTCTGTTAATGGTTCGGATGAATCTGAATGAGGTTGTTCGTCATCTGTAGGATCACCATTGTCATCGTTCTGTAATGGTTCAGATACATCTGATTGAAGTTGTTCATCATCTGTAGGTGCATTGTTCTGTAATGGTTCAGATATGTCTGATTGAGACTGTTCATCATTGGTAGGTTCATCTAGGTGAGTGTTTTCGTGTGATGGATCATCCTCCGAAGATGAACAGTATTCATCATCTTCGGAGAGAGCCTCTTGAAGGAGAGTATTGTCACCCTCATGTGGTTGGTGAAGCTGAAATGTCTTTTCAGGGTATGGTGATAGGTCGATGGCCTTTCTGGTAGGTTTCGAGGATGTAAGTGTGGCAAGAGGTTCTGAATTGATCGTGTGAGTGACGTTACTCAAAACGCAGGGATTAGAGGTCCTCTGTTTTCGTTGTGTTTTGGGACTGTGTGTCCTTGAGGTGGTCTGTAGGGGTCTGGTTTCCGGGGCAATGGTGTCCTTCTTCTCCGACACCCTTTGTGATCGTTTGGAGTATGTTTTGAGTCGTTTGTCTGGGACCGTTCCCTGAGTTGGGCCGGTTTTCCTTGTGGTTTCTGGTTGAGGCGTCGGATCCTCCGGTTGGGTAAGAGCAATAATGTGTGCTTCTGTCTGGTCGATGGTATCAGGTCTCAGTCTGGTTTGAAATTTCCTTGTTGCCCATCTTGAGGCTATCTCGAAAGCCAGGGGCCAGTCTGTGGTGAGTATGGCCTCTAGTTCGGATAGTGTCGTTTGGATGCCCTCTATGTAATGATCAATGAGGATTAATTGAGTGGTATATGCCCAATTGCGGGCATTATCTCCAAAAGCTGCCTGGTTTTGTCAGTGATGGAGACTGGTTTTATGACATTTATCAAATAATCTGACAGTCTCTGGAAGGTAACAGGTGTTCTTATGTCTTCTGCTTCCTCACAGATTTTTATATTGTTAAGGTGATGTACTTGTCTGATCAAGTTGTACATTTTACATGTTTGTTAGCCCAGTGTGGTGTTTTTTTGTGATATGTAATCCGGTTTGGGAGCGTTGTTTGTCCTTGTGGGTTGATTTCTGTTGAAATCCCGATCCGTCGGTACATATGGTTGCTGTGTTTTGTTATTACTGTGATAATAACGAGTGTTCTCTGCATACTCGGGCGGGTTTCCATGGAAACCACGTCCCTTTTGTGCGTTTGGTTGTGGTTCTCGGTCATTACAGCCGTAATGGCGAGTGTTGTCTGCATGCGTGGGTCGGTTTCTATGGAAATCACTTTCCCTTTGCATGTGTGGTCGGTATTCTCTGTTATTACTATTGTAATAGTCGGTGTCATGTGTACGTGTGGGTGGGTCTTCGTTGAAGCCACGTCCCCTTTGTACGTATGATTGTTGTTGTTGGTTATTACCATTATAATAATAATGGTGAGAGGGGCCAGAATAGGAAACATCCCGACGTCTCGGTTTGTCTTGCTCTAATCTGTGTCTCACTCCTGTCCAGGAGGAAGATTTGACAGCATCCGCGTAGGTACAGGAGCGCCCTCTCTCAGGTGAATGGTAAGTGGGGTAATCAATGCGTTGGCGTGGTCTGTTTCTGGCCTTGCCATAACGCACTAATGTCCAGTCATGCATAGTGTGAATTTATTTTAAAGCCCGCCGCGACGTTTCGATATAAAATATATCTTCTTCAGGCTGTGGGCTTGTAAAATAGGTAATAACTGGTAATAGTCACAAAGTAAATTTTTTGTGACAGGTGAAACATACATTTACAAACAGAAGTCCCTCTACATTGTTTGGTTAGGGTTAGGATAGTGGGTCCCTGATTAGGGATATTGATGACTGTATTGTCATAACCTCTGACTAAGAATTTCCAATTGGAGATGTTTGTATTAGTTCTAATTAAATTTAGTGTGGTCCTGAGTTGTTTAACTCTCAATTTCAACTACAAACACAAATTATTGTTTTCCAATAGCATCGTCCCCTGAACCAAAATGGGATGGGGGTAAGGATGAAGGTAAGGGGTGTAGAAAACCGGGTCCTGGGTCCGTTAATTCCTATCCTTCCAGGTCTCTATGTCATTTTGGCTGCTTTTTTGGGAGTCCATTCTCCAGTAATGGAAGTAATTAGTAAGTAGTGATTTTTAGAGGGGCATCGCATTGGTAGTCCCAGGTGGCACTGGCCAGGGTTAGGTGAGAACGGTTATATCCGTTGACCCGACAGGTCAGGTCAAACGTAATGCACGGGCACGCCTGGGACATGGGATGCCCCTCACTTGGTAAAATAACCATGTATCCACTAATAATGTTGTAATAACACACTGTTTTTTACAGTTATGTGAAACAGGCTGTTATTACAGATACATGAACATCAAATAAACTATATACAAATTTACAAATATGTTTTGAGTCTCTCCGCTCAGCCGAGGGAGGGTTGGTGGCTTAGTCAGGTAAGTACAGTTTGTCATTTTTGCTTAGAAATTAAAGCAGAAAAATCTTCTGCTTAAATGTGGAAGCCCAACTTGGTTAAAAAAGGTTACAGTAGAGGACAAAGCATCCCAAAAATATGTAACTGGAGCTTGTGATCTGGATCCATATAATATTGCTATAAGGAGTTGGTTGCAAAACAATTGGGACCAGGGAGCCCCCTGGAGGAAGGACTGTGCACCTTCCGCCACCTTTAAAAAGAAGGCAGATTCATTTCCCCTATCCTAACCCAGATTTCCTTGGATGGCCCCTGCACTACAACGGTCCTGTTAAGTCAGGACCTGGATATTATCGTGCTAACCTAACCCTAACCCGTAGCTATGGTAGGAAAAGCCATGTGAGTGAATTAAAGAGCCCAGAGAGTTGGTGCACGGAGAGGAGAGGAGAGACCCAGGACAGAACCTTGAGGGACCCCAGTAGTGAGAGGACAAGGTTCAGACACAGATCCTCTCCAAGTCACCAGGTCATTGAGGTAGGAAGAGAGCAGGGAGACAGCAGAGTCTGAAACACCCAGGTCCTGAAGGGAGGAAATCAGGATCTGGGGGTTCACTGTGTAATTCATATTTTAATCATTATAAATATCATTATTTTCCTAACCCTAACCCATGTGTTAAATTTCTGACCATCACCCTCATCCAGCAGGTGGCAGTATCCACCTAAAAACACATTAGTCCCAAACCTGGTCTGGCTCCCAACAGACATGATGGCATAATGATCTGGTTTTTGAAACACAACACATGGAATTAGAAGTTGTGGGTCAGACAGCACTTCCCTCTCAGCTAAACTCACTCACCTGGTGACTGCAAAATGTTGATTGACAGCAGAGGAAAGTGTGTGTGTGTGTGTGTGTGTGTGTGTGTGTGTGTGTGTGTGTGTGTGTGTGTGTGTGTGTGTGTGTGTGTGTGTGTGTGTGTGTGTGTGTGTGTGTGTGTGTGTGTGTGTGTGTGTGTGTGTGTGTGTGTGTGTGTGTGTGTGTGTTACACCCTGCTATTTAAGTTGACGGGTTTGCCACTCCCCTGAACTCATGAACTGTGTTTTCAGTTCACCTACATACACACACAATCACTTTGAATTTCTTCCACTGACACTTGATGCTGAGCTGCTTCTTTAATACACAATAAGCTTCAGTTACTGATTCAATAATGGGCAACAAGGTTTAAGGATTCAGGGAAGTGAAAACAAAGTTTGTTTTATTTTTAGGAAGGAGTGAAAATCCACATGAAAAGAATCATATTGAAAATGTTTCCAGGTTTGTCATCGGCACAAAGCAGCAAATTCCTAGTCGGAAAACAATGAACAAACATGTTCTGTTACCTGAATAAATCAATGTCACTTCTTCCTGCAGACACTAAACATCAGGTGCTTTTTAAATGAACTGTGATTAGAAGTCAGACGTCGACGTCTGCAAAGGGGGAGTCAAAAAACAGACTTTAAGTCGGACACATTGAACTTTTCATATTGTCAGTGAGATGAGAACAATGACGACCAATATCAAGTCTTTAAAATGTCGCTTACATCAACGTTAATGAAAACATACATGATGATGTGTCCAGGTATACGAGGGAAAACACATTCATTTAACATTTGTTAGAGAGAGAGCCCTAACCCTAACCCTTCTTAATGTTAGGATTAGCGTTAAACCCTAACTCTACAACAACTATATTGTTACTCCTTTATTTTAAAAAAACTCCAATCACCAGTGAATGATTTAGAAAAATATATGTAGACATACATTCTTTTTATATATTATGTTTATTAATAATAATAGCTTCTTTCAAGAGACCCGAGGACACAGGTGACAAATGTAGAAATAAAGGCTTTTTCTAAAGTTATATTTATCACACAAGCTTTATCTTTCTGTTCCTTTTGTAGATTGTTAAGTCAATGAGGTCCTGTATGTTTGATCTAATTTATCTTTCAATGAATCTAAAGGATAAAAATACAAGAGCATTTTATTTATTTGAATTATGACAAAATCCTGAACTAAAGCAGAGCTCTAATACATCTCATACTGTTTGGAGAGAAATAAACCAGAACGGAATTTCTTAGAATAAAAACATGAAACCTGTCATATGTGTCAGTGAAGCCTTCAGCCAATCACAGCCGAGTTGTTGATTCCAGCTGCTGCAGCTGGAGGAGAACATCTGGAGCTTCAGCTCGCTCCCGACATGTTTTAAGGTCACGTGACTTGATGACGTTCTGCAGTGATGGAAAAAGTCGGTCAAAAGTTCAAGCCTGCTTGCATTACAATAAGTCAGCGCTGGGGAACACAGGGTTAAGTGTAACCCAACATAGTGATTCAGTTTCCACCTGCCTCGTGACCTCACGTCAGAGTCTCTCAGTCTGAGGGGGAAGGTCATGAGCGGGTGACGGGTGAGACTGTCTCTGAAGTAACAGGATAATTGTCACTGAGGAGCTTTTAGTGAGACAGCTGCACAATTTACAATCAAAGTGACTCACACCGAAACTCTGAACCTGCTGACTAAGATAACATCTGTAAAAAACTTTTCACACTGAGATGAATGATTTGATTGACGGCAGAGTTCAGTTCAAATCGATTGTTTGTATTCTACTGTCCCTGTTGAGGGAAATAAGACAAGGCCAGGGACTAATATAACTGGACCTGTTCCATTAGAAAAAAAACATTCAGTTAAATATATAAAATAAGAGTTGGAGGTTGAATTTAACACAAACAGAAGAAACAGAAGCTGTGTGATTGACTTCTAAATCCTAACCCTTTTTTTGTTCATCTCTTATGACAAAGCTATAACTTGTATCCAATCACCAGTGTGAAGGTGTTTAAGTGCCCGTTCGAGTTCTACACTTTTGTGTGTCTGTGGCCGACAACAGTCAACAATGGATCATTTTCTTATTAAGAATAAACCTTCCTCTTGAGTGAACTGTCTCTAGCTGACTAGGTTAGGCCTACACTGCTGTATTTTAATGTTGCTCATAACAGTGGTACTTGGAGAACCTAATATTTTCCGAGATGGTACATGGTGTAAAGAATCACTGGTCAAACCCTAACCAAGAAAAGTGGAAGAGGCTGTTGAGGAAATTTACTCAACGCCTAAGACTACAAGAAACACAGCTGGAAGTCCTTCTACTACGACTGTGACACGGTGGAGGAGAGGAAACTAGTTGATGAAAACTCAGAGAATGGATGAACTGAAGGAGGTGTATTATGCTAAACAGTTGTCTTTTTGTTTGTTCCTTATGACTGTATATTGAATATATAAATGAAAAGCAGAGTATCCAAAATTTGAGAACAATGCTGATATCAATCAATCAATCTGTGTGTTGGTGTCTAACTGTTGTTTTAAGGAAAGCTGTATTAATTAGATAATTGTACTTGCTTTAGCTGCTTTTCTCCTCCTCTCTCCTCACATCTTTTTTGTGTAAGTGTCCTTTAATCTGGGGATGATCCAGTTAATCCCGGGTGATAATGGTGAACAGTGATCAGTCGTTCCGCTGCGTTTCTCACTCAGACTGGAACCATTCAGCCAGAATAAAAACCAATGAAAAGAGCCGATACTCGTCTGTGATCGGGTTTAATTCATGTGTGACACAGAGTCACCACAAGTCTCATCATTGATTACGTGTTTGAACATCAGTTCATTAACCTATTTCCTCAAATGCAGCAACTAAAATAATATTAATAACAATATCCATGCTGCGGTCTAGATCAAATCAGATAAGATATGATCAATCTTTTCTTCCTGTTAATAAAAGTTTCTTTGTTAGTTTGACTCTTGTTGAGTTAAGACCAGACGATGTTGCTCCTTGTTAACATCTATGAGACAAACTGTGATTTGTGAATATGAGACAATACAAATTGTTTGATGGATTGATTGATCTTTTTTGAACCTTTGTAAAGAAAATTCTGTGATTCAATGAATTTAGAAAGATTACAATTTATACAAGCCTGTTTTTATAAAGTTACCATTTAGAATTAAGGATAAAGGTTGAATAATTGTGTAATGTAGAATGTGTGCAGCATTTTTTCTTTAATCATGAATAAGAACTGATTCTACAGCAGATGTTATCTATAGTGATTCCAGGTCTGAAGGCGAACATTAAATCTATAATAATCTATATCTAAAATAAATATTATAATAAAGCATTGAATTTACAACTAATACAATAGTAAAGGTTTATTTCTGATAGGTGCCATAATAAAGCATTTAAAATAGAATAGATGCAATAAAGCAAACCATTTTTTGTAAATGTTAAAATAAGCAATAAATCTAGAAAATATATAATAATACACCATTTTACTCTAATAAATAGATTCAGGAGATAATAGATATATATCTATAAAATGTAGTTGTTATAATGAAAACAATAAGTGATATTTGTATAGGAAAGGTGTTATAAATGAGCAGCAACAGTTCATATAATAAAAATAACAATAATAATAATAGTTGTCTGAATCCTGCAGCTCTCGAGTCAGGAAGAGGGGAGGGGGGTACTTTGGGAGGGTAAAGTCAAATAAATGGGGGGGGGGGGAGACAGAGAGAAAAGTGCTCAGTGCATGATGGGAATTCTACCAGCGGTCTCGACCTAAGGGTTGGTTCAGGACTTGATCCAGAACTAAAGGCTTCATCAAATGGATTAAGGGTTTTCATTCTATCACATTTTATTCGTTTTGTCTCATATTCACAAACCACAGTTTGTCTCATAGATGTTAACAAGAAGCCGAGTTCTCTGTTCTTAACTCAACAAGAGTCAAACTACAGGGAAACTTTGAGGAGGGTTAACAGTCGAACAAATTGAAATCTATCTGATAAATATGATTTAAACCAGCCTCGTGCCTTTAAGATGATTTCATGCAAAGAAAAGTTTATTATGGTGTTCAATTCATGATTAAAGGTTTAATCTTTTGGAGGATTAAACCCTCAAATAAATGTAGCATATTTGATTAGACACTTGAATATTTATTTTTACTTAAAACTTAAACTTTTATTTCTGACTTAAGAATCACGTTTTTTCATATGTTCTTTAGTTATTATTTAGTTCCGGTTTAAATAGAATTTATTCACGTTGTAAATTTCAATGAGGTTTAATCTTCAACATGCGATTTAATAATTAACCCGTCCCTGACTGATGCCCTGAAGTCGAACCTTAACTCTTCATTCAAGGGACAAATGAAGGAAAGTTGAAATTGTATTTATTAATCATAGATCGATCTGACTGATTGCTCCTCAGTGTGGTGGAGGGAGGACAGGAGTGAGGGATCGAGGAGGAGGTGGATCCAGAGGGCTGGACCTGCTGGAGGAGGAGGAGGAGGAGAAACAGGTCACCATCACCTCCTCCTCCTCCTCCTCCTCTTCAACACTACTTCTCTCTGCTCTTCCTGGACCAGATAGGCACGGAACGGTTTCACCTGGACCAGGATTGCCACCCAGCACCAGGACCGGGACCTGCAGGATCCGTGTTGGGGCTGCGGGCTCCCGCCATGCTGGGCGCGGTGAAGATGGAAGGACACGAGGCTCCGGACTGGAGCGGATTCTACAGCGAGGAGGTCGGTGACTGTTCGCGCACAACCCCGTCACTGGGCGGCTTTGAGACCCGGGTCTCCCCGCTCCGGGTCCGGGACTAAACACGAAGACGAACAGAACTAAAAAGAAATGTGTATTTAATTTGTATAAAAATTAGTTTTCTGTTAGAGTTCATAAAAAACTATTTGCGTTAATAAAGCTGTATTTAATTTGATTATTTTATATAAGTATATAGTTTAACCTCGGATTCCTAAACATTCAAAATACAATGAATTTCAGTATAAGTCAAAATTAGAAAACAACAATGAAAATCGGGCCGCTTTAAAAAAAACAAAAAATGCAACTAGGAGCCTTTAAATAAAATAAAGGCTGAGTAAAATAAAACTGCAGCAAAAGAGAAAATATTTTATTGAGGTCACTTTAGTTTATGTCGCGACACCTCAGCGAAATTAGCATACATTTCATTATCAATCTCTATTATCCTCACAACTTTATTAATTTTATCATCACAACATTATTTATTTTATCATCATCACAACTATAATTATTTTATCATCATCCCAACTTTATTAATTTTATCATCACAACATTATTTATTTTATCATCCAACTTTAATTATTTTATCATCATCCCAACTTTATTAATTTTATCATCACAACTTTAATTATTTAATCATTACAACTTTATTTATTTGATCATTATAAGATTGTCGCTTAAACCTAATTTTGTAGGTTGTGGTTGAACTGATCTTGTCTAAATAGTTTGGTCCATTTGTGTGTGATGTTAAAACTGAAGCTGATCTTATCAGATCTAACAGATACTGGTCCTGGACTAACTTGCTCTAAATTGCCCCAACTGGTCTAGGTAGCTTTGGTTTTGTTCTCTTGGGTCGGTGTGCAATGGCAGGTGGTGGGTTGGTTTCTGATCTGAATCGATCTGGTTCAAATTGATTGTGTTTTAAAGACTAATTAAATCTTGATGCACTGGTTCTAACTGATTCTGTTCTCTGTGCAGGTGTACTCTCCAATGGGAGGTGGTGGAATGGGTTCTGGCCTCGGAATGGGCTCCATGTCGGGCTACATGTCCAGCAGTGGAACCACATCGGGCTCCTTCAACATGTCGTATAGCGGGACTGGTTTGAGTCCTGCCCCAGTGGCGGGGATGGGCGGTTCGGCTCCTGCAGCCATGTCAGGTCTGGGAGGGGGTGTGGGCTCGATGGGTGGAACCCTGAGCCCATCCAGTATGAGCTTGCAGCAACCCTCAATGGGCCTGAATCCATACGGGGGCATGAGTCCCACAATGAGCACTGGCATGGCGTATAGCAGTACTGGACTGAACCGTGGCCGTGAGAATAAGGCCTTCAGACGGAGCTACCCACATGCCAAACCACCCTACTCATACATCTCACTCATCACTATGGCCATCCAGCAGGCGCCCAGTAAGATGCTGACTCTGAGTGAGATCTACCAGTGGATCATGGACCTGTTCCCATACTACCGTCAGAACCAACAGCGCTGGCAGAACTCCATCCGGCACTCACTGTCCTTCAACGACTGCTTCGTTAAGGTGTCGCGCTCGCCTGACAAACCGGGGAAGGGCTCCTACTGGACCCTCCACCCAGACTCTGGGAACATGTTCGAGAATGGCTGCTACCTTCGCCGCCAAAAGAGGTTCAAGTGCGAGAAGAAGATATCTGCAAAATCAGATGGGCGAAAAGATCAGGGGGGGGTGGGGGGTGGTATAGAACACGTTTCTCCTGCAGGGGACTCCCTTAAACCTCCTGGACTCCTGGACTCCTCCCTGCCCTCCTCCAGCCAGGTGACTTCGCCTCAAGGTCTGGACATGCGGGGTGGCATCAGCGGAGCAGACCTGAAGGTGTCTGGCTCTCATCTCCTGTCCTCCCTGTCATTGCCCCCCCACTCCATGACCCATGAGTCCCAACTGCACCTCAAAGGAGACCCCCACTATTCATTCAATCACCCGTTCTCCATCAACAACTTAATGTCGTCCTCAGAGCAGCAGCACAAACTGGATCTGAAAGCCTATGAGGCCCTGCAGTACTCCTCCTACAGTGCTGGGGGGGCATCTGGCCTCGGGGGAAGGACCATGGAACCTCTGGAGGCTTCTTACTACCAGGGGGTCTATCCCAGACCGCTCCTCAACTCTTCATAGTATCTGCTGCACCTGCTAATTTGACTCTGCATGCAGCCATCCTGGACTTCCTGTCTGACTGCGGCGATGCTGAACTGGATCGACTCTGCTGCTGCTGGTCGGCTGGTTTTGGAACTTCTGCACTGTGACTACGCCAGGACACGGACATGTTAACTGTCAGCTGATTAAACTGATACCTGGTCTGTTTTCTCCTTTTACACACTGAGTCACAAACAGCTGAAGCTCACTTTTTTAAGGTTCAGGATACCAACCGGTCAAATGCTGATTTACTGTAAACCTCCAACACATTGTCCTCCGGTCAGACCAGGTTCCTCCGTCCATGCAATTCAGGATCTTCGTTCATGTTGATTCTGCAGTTCATAATTTTGTGTTTATATCAGTTGTTGTGGACCTGGACATCCAGACTCTCTATTGGTCTCAAGACTCAAGAGATATTAACTTTATGTTCAAAATGATTTCAGTGACACAAAGAGTGTTGAGCTTTGTCTTTATCCAGCATCTTTGTGGCTCGGAGGAAAGTTTTTAGGTGAATCACTGAAAAGAGTTAACTGGATGCTAACCTCAGGAAAGCTGCCGTAGGATTAGAGTAAACCACCGACTTTGATCCAGTTGGTGTTTTGTCCTGTTGAAAGTTTTATTCACCAGATTCGGGGGTTGCCTGGTGATGGCAGTGAAGCGGCTGCTTTGTTGACACTGATGAAGCTGCAGATGTTTACAGAAACAAATCTGGATTCTAAAGATGCTAACTGATGTATTTGATCAGTTATGAGGAGGAGTTATTTCTCCCACGACCTTCTCGCTTCTCAGCTGACCTCCTGACGGGTTGCGACCCTCGGAGTGAGAAACCTCAGCACAGATGAAACGGCTTTTGATTTAAAGGGTCAGTTCACCCAAACGACTCAGACACAGATTGCCCTGCCTCTCTGAACGGTGTCGTCTGTTACCGAGAAGATTTGTCACAAATCTCTGAGCTTTTCTGTTTTCACTATGCCACTAACAGTTAGATTAAAAATAGTTTTGTCTTTTGAACGAAACCAAACTTTTTGTTTCACTGAATTTTCTTCATCTTAAATCAACATTTATTCATTAAATTTCAAATAAACAAATACAAATTTGGAATGAAAGCAGGTGTGCAATGACAACACAATTTGAGATCAGCTTCATGAAGGGAATCAATCATTTATCCCTAGTTGACAAATATCGTTTTTTAATTAGTATTTTGGTTGTGATGAACACAAATGTCCTGTTTTATTCACATTATTTCTCATAATGTAATAATTTCCATTATTTTAAATACCAAGTTGCGATCAATAATAATTTCTACCGTTTAGATGACTATGTTGTTAACCTGTGATCACTGATCAATAATCCATCTGTAGCTGTGACACTTGGACACAATCCATCAGTCACTTCTTAAAGCTATTGATTCAGCTTCGGATCAAAGATTTGTGTTTGTGACTCTCACTCGGTGTGAAAAAGGAGAAACCACTTCCTGTCTGCTTTCTGACGGTTGGTACGTCTGATGATAAAAATCCTCTTTGTGTATTTAAACTTCCCACAATCACCGATTATTGGTTATGATTAATATAACCATTTGCATGAAGGAAGGCTCTTCTTCCTCTTCTGTTTTCTGGGGCAAAAACAATTGATTTCAAACTCAGCTTGAAAAGAGAGAGAGAGACAGACGGAGAGAGGAGGATGAATTAGTTACCCCATCCCCCCCCCACCCCACCCCATGTGTTTCTTCCTCGTTGGTTTTTGACTGATGCATGTTCTTAACTTATTCTGTCATTTTTAAATAAAAGAAGGAAACATTGATTGATCGATTGATTATTGATCTATTTTATCCTTATTTTTGAATCATTAAAGACAGTAGAGACGAATGAATGAATGATTATTGCTTCAGTGATGATGTAAACTTAGATTTTATTAGACATAAATTTAATGCAATTACATTGATCAGTTGCAAGATATAAAAAAAATTATTTGTATTAAATTTTAATTCGTATCTCAGATAAACATCTTGTTTCTACGGACTCGGTTCCAGAAAAAAACCTTTTCTGAATTTTCATTAAAACCCTGAACATGTTATTGTTATTATTACTATTAATAATATTATTATTTTGGTATGAGGGACGGATGATTTTATGTGATGAGTATTTCATGTTGTCATGTTTATTAAATTGTCTTACTTTCAGATACACATTTATGTATTTTACAGAAAATGCTTCCTTTATGATTTCACTTAATTTCTGATCACTTTCAGCTTCTCGTGGTGACGTCAGTGTGGTTTTTATTTCCCATATTATTATATGTTATACATTTATTATGTGATTAAGATGCGCTCGGCTCCGTCTCGGCCGCAGCGCTGGAGTTCAGGCCGAACATGATGAACCGCCTGCGGCCTCGAAGCTCCTCGAAGCTCCGTGAACCGGAACACGACACGACACGTTTCCTTTGATCTGAGGCTCTTTCACCGCTGAGCCGTGAAATGTCTCAAATGAAGCTTTAATCATCCGCTAATTACATCCGAGCCAAGCCGAGAGGAGCCGAGCGGAGCCGAGCGGAGCCGAGACAGTTCTGATGAAACACGCAGAAAAGAAATCCACTGAAGCCCCGTAAACACAAACCAATCCCAACGTAAAAGAGCTGAAAATGTGAACCCTAACCCTAACCATCTGAATTGAAAGGAAAATATATATAATTATGGTCTAAAAAAATATTATTCGAATGAAAAACTTAACATATACATTTTCAAAATAAATTAAATGTGTCTCAATGATATTAAACTGATATTTATTGCAAACTGAAACAAAACATGGTTGTGGTTTTGGTCTCAATAATATTAATAATAATTACAACGGAACTTTAAACTTTTGTTCATTGTCGGAAATACATTTCGGTTCAGTTGCAACATCTTTTGTTTCATTAGTATCATAACTTGAAAATATGATTTTAAATAGTTAAAATAAGATTTTGAATAAAACATTTATTTTTTCTCTGACAGTCACATTACAAAAACTGCCTGATGTTTGATTGATTATAGGATGTTAATATGATCAGATTCAGTCTGAAAATAACATAAATAATGCATATTGGAATCATTTACTCAGGTTTGAAACACTTTTAAATGATATACTTTTAGCAAATGACTATTACTGGATTGTTTATAGATTTTTATGTTTTGTTTATTATTTTCATTTGCCATCCCTTTTAGACGTTTTTATTTTGGGGTAGGTTTTGAAAGGTGCTGTTTAAATAAAGCTATTAAATTATTATTGTTGCTGCGCGTATTACATATGTTTTTCGTATTGCGTCTGTATTAGTATATTGCGTAAGATGTATGTATTGTGTATAATGTGTGTATTTAATTTGTCTGCTGATCAGCTGCTTCTTGAAATTTTGCGATGACGGAAGGTCCTGACCTCACCTCAGTTTGCAGATAAAAGACATTCAGAGTTAACATATTTAATAACATGTTTTCATGTCAAATAAATGTAATTAAGTGACATAACACACACACACACACATACACAAAAACACACACACACACACAAAAACACACACACACACACACATGAACTCTGTTTATCTAGTTGTCAAAGTCAGAAAATACTTTAATTCTTGATCCTAACCAACAAATCCACTTAATTCTAACTGGAACATAACATCAGAAGTTCATGGATTTTAGAAATTTGCTTAATTTGAGCTTCTGACACTCAGTGACATTTCCTCCAGTCAGCTTGTTTATCGGAATTTGTTATAATTAGTTTATCTTTATATTGACAGGTAATCATTTTTTGGAGGACAACAGATGTGTGTATATTATAATTATATTTTTTATGTTAGGTTTGAATAACCACTTTAATTATTGTGTTGCCAATGGAGATCATTTGTATTATCTGATAAAATCCAAATTTACAAATCTCACCTTCGATAGTTCAAATAATTTTCAAATTAAATGTTTTTATTTGATTTAAGTTTTCAAAACCTGTACAATCAACTATTCTCCTGATTCTGTCTGCAGGGCAAAGATTAAAACGTTAAAATGGTTTTCACATCATTAAATGTATGATGTGCATCTGGACGTCATTTCATGTTTAGATGAATTCATGTGAAATTGTAAATTATATTTTCTCCCTTTTTGATACGTCCTTGATTTTATCCTTTTCATTAGTGAATAACAATATTATTATCATTTTAGCGGGTAGATTTAAAATCATCAGAAAATTTATCCCATAAATGATACAGCTCCTAGGAAACGATGAAATGAAACTCAAAAAGACTTGTATTAGAATTTTGTATTATATTATTAAAAACATTGATGAGTAGTGGTAAAATCATTCTACATTTATTTAACAAATTTGTGAAACTTGATGAATAAAACAAATATAATTTAATGTGGTGCTTTTACTTTTCATACTTTAATATCTGTGCTGTAGTTATTACAAATAATTATAGTATTTCAGTTCTTCTTCAGTGGTTGAAAGCTGCAGTGCTCACAGCTAATTCTGAAAATAAATTCTAAATAAAACAGGATGTGATCTGTAAACGTCAGCCACTCCTCACTGAGTCTGATGGAGGTGAAGCTTCCCTCTGCCACCCAGGCCGCTGCTGTAATAGAAGCCATATGTCCATATGTCCCCGGCGGGGGGGAGCGGGGCCGCCCGGGCCTCTGAGGGCCCGGCGGCTGCAGCCCACAGCTTCATTTCACTAAAGCCCTCGCACTCTTTTCTCTACACTCGCGCCTTATGGAGGAAAATGACGACCACAATGCAACAGCCCTCTGCCCCTTTCTTCATCTTTCTTTCATTCTTCCACTAGAAAGACTCGAACAGGGGCCCCGGGGCCACTAATGCCTTTTGATGGGGATTGGAATTAATTATCTCCAATAACACAATTGTGCTCAGCCAATGAAAAGAGCAAAGAATCCCCCCCAGAATGAGAGCGAGAGAGAAGAAAAGGAGAAGAAGAAGAGAGCAAGGGGGGTGATCAAAGGCAGGACAGAGACAGAGAAACAGACAGAGATAGAGAGAACAGAGAGAGAGACAGAAGAAAAGGAGAAGAGGAAGACAGCAAGGGGGATCAAAGGCAGGACAGAGAGAGAGAGAACCAGACTCAATGTGGGCGACACCTGCCTCGACCGGTTGGGCTGAGCAGATTCTAATTATTAGGAGATAATAATTATACTAATTATTACAGAATAAAAAAAATAATTCCATAATAATAATAACTGGTTATCTTGCAGCTCTGGAGTCAGGAATACCTGCAGAGAGAGAGAGAGAGAGAGAGAGAGATAGAGAGAGAGAGAGACAGAGAGAGAGACAGAAAGAGAGAGACAGAAGGAGAGAGAGAGAGACAGATGGAGAGAGAGCGAGAGAGAGAGAGAGATAGAGAGACAGACAGAGAGAGAGACAGAAAGAGAGAGACAGAAGGAGAGAGAGAGAGAGAGAGAGAGGAGTGTACAATCCAGACAACTTTATGTTATATTTCTTTTTTATATTTGTATTCTCTTGTCTACCTCATTCTGACCTGCTGCTGTAACTACTGAATGTCCCTGGTGTGAGGATCAATAAACTTTGATCTTATGGAGAACACATTGATGTCACGTGATGTCAGGTGAAATAATGTCTCTTAGCGTTGAGTTAAGGTGATGTCATGTGTCCGTCTCGGAGCTGTAGTGTCTTAGTGTCAACGTCTCTTAGATTTTAAGTTTAGTTTTTCGTCTTCGACAGGTTTCCGGGGCAGAAACCAGGAAACCTTTCATCTGTTTGACCAAGATCAGGAAAATTGTAAAAGATAATTTTAATTTGAAGTTTTCAGGGAACATGAATTTGTCACAGTGATCCTGAAATAATTAATCCCAGAAAATGAATCTTTAAATACAAGAGGTTAAGAAAAGAACCTTAAATCAACAGACTAAAGACAAAGAGAAGGGAAGAGGAGGATGAATGGAGGGAGGAAGAGGATGATTTGAGGGATGAGGAAAAGAAACAGGAGCAATAAGAAGAGGTGGAAGAAGAAGACCAAAGCACATTTACTCTCTCCCACTCTGACATTACATTACATGTCATTTAGCTGATGCTTTCGTCCAAAGCGACTTACAATTGGAACACTCAACATTTATGAGGGGCCATTTAGGGGTTCAGTGTCTTGCCAAGGACACTTCGGCATGCAGATGGGTGAGAGTAGGGTTTGAACCGGCAACCTTCTTGTTGGAGAGCCACCACTCTAACCACTAGGCCACACCACCCCTGACAACCTTACCACATGAACAGACTCTGTACCTGTCGCTCCTCTCTGACCTCCTCTGTTCTATCAGCCTCCCTCATCCCAGTCTTTCTCACTCATGCATCCTCACACTCTGCTTTCTACTCTGTCCTCCTCTCTTGATTCTCTCTGTCCTCTTACAGGTCTGCAAGTCGTCCCCAGCTCTGTCTGACCCGAGCCGACTGAGCCACTACGCATGAGAAAGGAAATCCCCCCCCCCCCCCCCCGACGACCTGCTCACTTATAGACCTCCTCCTTCTCTGCCTCGATTTCTGCCAAAGTAAAATTCTATGTTCATTCTAACCTCAAAAAACTCTTCTCCATCTTGTCCTACCTCGACTAGTCCAGGGTTAGGGTCTGACACTCCACCGTCAACTCCCCCTCACTGCCAACATTACTGCAACAACACATTCCTGTAGATTCATGCTGAACAACATCAGGAGAACACGTTCCCTTCTCACTCAGAGGCCCGGTTCAGGTTCTGGTCCAGGTTCTGGTCTAGGTTCTGATCATCTCAGGTCTAGACTATTGAAACTCCGTCCTGGCAGGTCTACATGCTTGTGCCAACCGACCGCTGCAGCTCTTCCAGAATGTTATGTAATTTAACTTGTTTGACTTTGTTTTTTTAACAAACTAAAATGTCAGTCACATCACGGTTATCCTACAACATGTATGTGTTTCTATAAACAACTAAAAACATGGAAATTATCATTTTATTTCTTGTCACAACAAAATCAAACATCTCACAGTAAAAACTGCCTATTTTATGGGTTTATATATATATATATATATATATATATATATAAACCCAAAAATATATATATTTTTTCATAATATATATATATATACAGATAGTGAAATATATATGTGATCAGGGCTTTAAAATATGATCAGAGCTCATGCTCAGTTTCCACGTTTCCTCTGTCAGACCGAAAGAGTTCCGTCTGCAGGACTCCTGAAAACATGGTTTTTGGTTTTACAACAGTTTGAGGCAACAAACGAGAACCATCCAAAGTAAGAGAAAGAATATTCAAATAAAAAGTTAATAAAAACAAAAAGAAGAGTCGGGGATCAGATGACGGCTCGGACGCTTCCTGTCCCAACTTTCTTCCTCAGAACCTCGACCAGACGCTCCAGCCTGAGGAGAACAAAGACAAAAGGTTTCAGTTCAGACTAAACAGTGGGAATCAAACAAACAACCCTAAGGTAAGAAGACTGAGAGTGTGAGTCTGTGTATGTAGGGGGCATGTTCAGAATACAAATCTGTTGACGTATGAACATATTTAACACTGGTATCAAGTGTTGCTATTTTTTCATAATTCTCGACTTCGACATTTAACTTCAGACGTGTTTCTGCCCAATGAACTCACCACCCCAGCAGATTCCATCAGTTTCTACCTGTGGTCACAGACTCGTTGATATTATAAAAAACCTGAGCAAGTCCAGTTTCCTACGTACACGTTTACAACTCTGAAGATTCCATGACCTGATCACAGACCTGTTTTTACCAAATGTTCCAAACTGAGAAACATCGTTACTCAGAAACTGATCCATATCAGTCACACTTAGCACAGGGAGAAAAAGAATGCAGCAAACTGAGATGAGACTGAAATGAAAAAGACGAAGTAGAAATGTGACCCTGTATGACTTTCTAACAATCAATGAGCCTCGCGTTCTCTTTCTCTCTCTCTCTCAATACCAAATTAAACTTCTATCCCTAATAACCAGCAGATTTCTATCAACCCCCTCCAGAGAACAAATATTCCTCTCTTCACTGTTCAGAAACTTGGGAGGCTCTTCAGAGCCGGCCGTCCCCCCCGCTGGCAGCCAAATTAGAGCAGAAAGCCGTGGGTTTGAGCCCAGGAGGATGCGTGGAACGCAGACGGACGACTTAAGCTGTTTTCATCATGAATCTCATCCCTTCATCTTCAAGCTGATGAGATGAGAAGCAGCAGAAGAAGAAGTCACGTTATTCAGCATCAGACCGTCTTCCTGCACGAGTCGAAATCTGAAGGATTAATTCTTCCTGATCAACTCGCCGACAGAGACACTCACACCATCATCTGAATATGAATCACCACAACCAAATCTCTTTATACCCACATGCTTTAACAGTCTGTTCCACTCAGCAACATGTTTCTGACTCACTGTCACTTCACAGCCTGTGAAGTTTCCTTCTTCAGCCGCTGAGCAGCGACCACACAGCAGAGCACAGACTCACTAACTCACAAATAACTAAGTTCATTGTACGGATTGATTAGGACTGACGGGGGAACTACAGGACATGGAACAAATTCTGATTTTTTTCTCTTTACTACAAAAATGATAAATCTGTCAAAAGTGTCAACAGATATAAAAAGCATGTGACCATTTCTCTTCGGGACATTAGAACTCTATGATTTTGGCTATTGTCCGTCATATAATCTGACAGTAGGGGGAGCTGTCCTGTGTTTGTTCATGAATCCACCTGTTGAATTTACTGACTAAGGTCTTCATTTAGATTGATCCATAGATGTGAACATGGATCAAACTAAAGTTTAATGAGGGAACAGTCGTCAAAAATGCTTCTGATTTCTGACTGAATGTCGTGGTTGACCTTTTTATTACTGACCAATCAGTGGTGATCATTACAAAGAATCATCTAAAGAGGGAGATGTGTGATTCGATGTGTTTGTGTGTTCCTGTACTTCTATCTTTGTGACAACAGAGTAGGGACAGGGAGGAACACGTCCAATGGGCTGTTTGAGGGTTAAGACTTTTAGGATTAGAAGTAGCCTAGGAGTGTGTGTGTGTGTGTGTGTGTGCGTGTGTCTCAAGTGTGGTCATTTCTTCTGTCAAAACTGAGCAGATTGGATGTTTGAGTATGACATCACAAGGTCCAGTTGTTTTTTGCACGTCATGATGATCAAGATCTTCTTGGACTCTGTGCTGGCTGACCTTCGGCTGACTGGCGGCTCAGTGAAGGCTTTGAGTTTCTCTTTTCTTATTTAAAAACGTTAAATATTTGTATTTGATCAAAACTGAGAAATCAAAACTGGACAGAGGCACTGAACCAATCAATGAATATGCATCACATTCAAGCTCTGGTCAGACCAGCGTCTCAGCTCATCTCTATTTCAAAGTCGAGTTTCATGTTTGTGTCTGAGGCGAAGTTCAAAGACGTGGTTAGGGTTAGGGTTAACAGGAGTGGAAACAGGAGTGGAACAAGAACTTGGATGTTCAGATGAAGGATTAAAACACTGATCATCACTTGTATACGTAGATCAACTCAAAAAATAAATAATAAACTACATATATTATTCTATTCATTATAAAACCATGTCAACAGATATGAGAGTCTGACCTGAGGACTCTCTCGCTGGCCTCTCGTTCTGCCCCCTGACAGCGCTGAAGCTCCGCCTCCACACTCTGCTTCTCCTTTGACAGCTGCTGCATCTGGGCCGAAAGGGGCGGGGCCTCCGGGGAACTCACCTGAGAGTCATCGTGGAACAACAAGGGAGAAGAGCTGAGGGGTGGGGGGGAAACCAGATGACACAAACAGCTGATCAGTGTCTCTCAACCTCCAGCCTGAAAATCCAACGCACTTTCTAATCAATGACGTTACGCTGCTCTTCCTTGTGTGTATATCCAAAAGAGGAATTATTTCAACCACCCACAACTCATCCCCCATCAGCCAGGACCTGCCCGCCAAACTGCACTCAGCCAATAGGAATGTTTATCACTCTTCATTTGCCTATAGGCCAATAATAAACTGATGTAGGTTTACAGTTGAGACCACGAAGTCCCACTTCCACCTTTGACCCGAACCCATTTTTACCATCAGTGCTTGTTTCAGTGTCTAAGATTGAAACATTTATTGAGTTAAAAACTGTCAAAATAAAACCCAAGACACTGGTGCTAGTTCCAGATCTCTGTAACTAGTTCTCAGAACTAGTTCCAGATCTCTGTGACTAGTCCTCAGAACTAGTCCCACACATCTGCAAGCCCCACAAGCAGGTGTTCATCTTTGACTCTTTTCAATAAAGCTTCAGCATCAACCTGCTATTATAATACTAATAATAATTAACTATCATTAGTTATTATTCAAACTACACATTTATATATAAATTAATTACTATCTATAATCTATACTGGAGTCAGAAAGTCTAAGTTAAACAGCTCATGTTATAGACAAGGTGTGCGTGTCTGTGTGCGTGTGTGTCTCTGTGTGTGTTTGTCTGCTCACCATCATCATCATCACAGACAGGTTCAGAGTCACATGTGAACTTTCTTCTATAAACTGTTAACTGTAATAATAAACCTTCTAAATGTTGCTGCTTTAAAATAGCCTGACCTGTGATTGGCTCGTAATGCCTGCAGCTCCGCCTCCAGCCTTCGCCTGTCGTCCAGAGCCCCGCCTCTCTCTGTCTGACGCCTCAGCAGCTCATCCTGGTGGAAAGAGACATTTTGACTCATCACAGGTTAAGATCAACAGACATCCACGATGTCAGCAAGGTGCTTCAGAGAGAGACGCTGATTGGCTGAGATCCCTGTCAATCATAAACAGGGATTCACAGCAAAGCTTCAAAAACCTCCAGCAAGTTTCCTACTTAAATTAATCGTAGTCAACAGGAAGTTGCTGAAACTTTCTTGATTCTTGTCGTCCTGGGTCGGTTCCTCGGGGTTGATGCACTTATTGTGAGTCGCTTCGAATAAAAGATTAAGCAAAATGTAACGTAATGAAATGTAATGTAATAATGTAATGTAGTTAAACAACAGGTATTTAGTCAGATCTGCATTTGCTGAACTTTGTCTTCGGTTCCGCCAAGTTGAACGTTTGGCTGACAAGCAGGAACCATCTTAGAACCAGTGTCAGTGTGGCCTGTGCCGGTGCTGGTGCTGAAAGAAGCCTGAGAGTTCAGCGTGCTGACTGTGACACGATGGACAAGGTTCTGACCTTCAGTGACATGTGGGCTGTTGGGGGCGTGTCATCTTCTCTGGGTGAAGATAGACTACTCATCAGTCATTTCTAATGAGGCAAGAGCTTTTTTTATTTGTTTTCTGCTAATGGTTCAATAAACCTGTCCTCCCGGAGGATGGTACAGTTACAGGACGGTTTGTCTCACTGTGTCTTTGGTCAAACTGTGAGGAGGTTGGACTCCTGCAGGGATTACAGACCTGATTGTGACCCCCCCCCCTCTTCTATGTTAATTAAAGCCCTCAAGGTCTCTGGGTATAAAGTGAGACATCAAAAGAGGAGCCAGACCCAGAGAGTCAATATGTGTTTTCTCCAGCAGGGCTGGAGGAGATGCTTCAAAAGAGCCGCTCAATGTATTAATCAGAATAATTTCCAAATGAGATGATGAGCAAGCAGGAGCGACGGCGAGGCAACCTTTCACATGAGGAGTTAAGGTCAGCACAGGAGGAGGAGGGTGGCTAGGATGCAAAGGTGAGAGTGAGAGAAGGGTGAGGAGGACCTTTAATAATCACAGAGGAGGAACAAGACGATGGGGAGGACGGGAGGAGTCCTCTAGGACGGGGAGCTGAGAGTGGAAGAGGGGTGAGGAGGACGGGAGGAGTAAATTACCTTTAACATGAGGGGACAGTCAGCGGACATGTCTTTGACCTCAGTGTTTTCACTTCAGTCCTTGTTCAACAAAGTTTAAAATTCTGGACCAGTTAAGGGTTCTGGTCCAGTCTAGAGTTCAGGTCCAGTCTAGAGTTCAGGTCCAGTAAAGGGTTCAGGTCCAGTCTAGAGTTCTGGTTCTGGCCGGAGCTCGTGGTCTGGGGGTCTGGAGGCCCCCCGGCTCTCTGCGGTCTCTCTATGATTTATCTGCAGCTGCTGTTTCTGTGTGAAATTAAAATCTTTAATCCTCTGGAGTCTCCCGGCTCATTAGAGGCGACGGCTACATTCATCTCCAGTTAATTTATTTCAGAGGAAACAGACACAGTCACAGCTGCAGGAGGAAAAACTGCTGATACTATAAATCTATTGATTTGACTGAGGATCTGATCCCAGCTGATCACCAACATAAACCTGCAGATCAATGATTAATATCAATCAATAACTGAAGAAATCCATGTGACCCTTGATGGGTTTCAATTGACTTATCTTGAAACTGACTAGAAATATTCAGTTCAACCTTTTCCATCACTGCAGAACACGTGACCTGAAAACATGTGGGGAGCAAGCTGCAGCTCCAGATGTTTCCTCCAACTGCTGTGATTGGCTGAAGGCTTCACTGACACATATGACAGGTTTTATGTTTATTCTAAGAAATTCAAATCTGGTTTATTTCCCTCAAAACAGTATGAGATGTATTTGAGCTCCACTTGAGTTCAGGATTTGCCATAATTCAAATTAATAAATGCTCCTCTGTTTTTATGCTTTTGATTTATTGAAAGATAAATTAGAACAAACATACACAACCTCATTGACTTAACAAACTACAAAAGGAACAGATTGCGTTGGGAGCGTTGGAAGAAACAAAGTTGTGTGATAAATGTAACTTTATAAAAATGGCGAGACTCATTTTTTTAGCACAAGTCTTGAGAGATGAAGCGATGAATTTGCTTAATCTACCAGCAATGTTTATTATGAGAGTACATGTATGTATATATACATTTATATTTCTAAATCATTTGGTTTGGATTAGATAAAAAAAAGAGTAAAAACAAGAAATGAGAAGATTTGGATTCAGAATTATTTTCATTTGTCGTCAGTTTTCTCAAATCTTTGGTTCTGAAACATTAAGAAATAAACATGTTCTCTCTCTGACAGATGTTCCATGTGTGGGTTCTCCCTCGCATATCGGAACACATCATCATATGTGCGGTAGAAGTCATTCAGGCTAAATGACGCCATATACACCGTGGATCAGGGTTTGACCTGTTCAAAGGTTTGGGTAGTTCTCCTCTTGTGAAGATCACAGGATGTGGCACCTTGTTGAGATCTCTGAGACCAACGTGAATATGAGTCGATACAGATCAGACTGATTGATGATTGAAGACTTGAGATCGATTCCCTGTCGGACTTGTCTGTGTTTTGAGCTCCAGCCCTTCATGTTGGAGTCTGACATCAGACCCAGTCCCTGTAACCATCGAACATTTCTAACCAGCATGAATCACATTAAATCACATGCACCTTCTGTTTGAATAACAGGTTGCCATGACAACAGAGAAGATATCCCATCATCACCATTCAACAAAGAGACAGAGAGAGTGAGAGGGGGGTTACCTTGGTCGTCCTTCTCTCTCTCTCCCGAATAAGATCCTGTTCCAGATGTTTGAACTGCAGGAAGAGTCACGATCAGGGTTATTGATCTGATTATACACAATTAAAATAAAATACCAAATGATCTTAAAATTGCAGAACTATTTGTTTATGTAAAAGTATTGACCAAAGTTCATTTAACAACTACCGCCCTATTTCTGATTTCAAATACTTTCTGCCGATAAAACCTTTTACTTAACTCAGATACACATTTTTCTGAACTTATGTCCAAAGCAAACTCTGATTTATCAAATTCTCAAATGGTTCAGATGAAACAAATTATTTCTCATTGTCAAAAAATCTAATTTCATAAAAAAAAAAAAAAAAAGATATTGACATCGTCTCTCCATTGGAAATAATCTTATTAACCAGGTCTCATCCAAAAGTTCCCTTGGAGTTTTGATTGATGAAACTCGAAGCTGGAGTCATTTTCAGTTTGTCTGCAACAAAATCTCTAAATCGATTGTCATCATGGCAAACTTCAAAGTCTGGTCCATCAGAAATGTTCATCAACTGTTTATTATACTCTAATTTATCCTTATCTGACATATTAACATATAATTTGGGGAGCCACCAACTCACCTTGAAAAGCCTCATATTCAGCTAAAGGTGTTTTGCAGAATAGCCACATTTAGCAGCAGAACTGAGCTCCCCCCTCTATTTAATCAGCTTCCAAGTTTTTACATAAATATTAGTGCTGCAGGACATTAGGAAAACATGCGATATGCCATAACCTTGTTTAATATCGGGATGACGATAGGACTATAGATTATAAATAGGGATGAACAGTCCCTGGTTACGGACGCAGGGACCAGTGACACCAGGTGCACATCTCCACTTCATCCACATACAGTGTTCATTTAGTCTTTTAATCCATGTTTGGAGCCTGAACAGTTCTATTTATAGTTTGAACAGTAATGTACTGCTCCTCTGTGTCTCTATCATTCACACTGAGCTCTGCACCAACAGCTTCAAACAGAACCGAGCTCCACATACATTTACTAAGTTTATAAAGTCGACTGTTTTAACCCAGAGTGAGTTTACATATGTGTGTGGGAGAGAGAGGAGTTCTCTTTTCTCTCTATTCACTTCTTATTCTCTTCTTCCGACACAGAAAACCTGTCAATGGTCTGAAAATCTTCAATTTATCCTCTAAGGCAGCACGGCTCCATCTGATTGGCCAATACATTGAGAAGCAGAGCGTAAATTCCCGGAGCATCAATTTACCGCAGATTTTGCCGTCTGTGTGATATTTCTATTGCGCACGTTGATATCGTGATGACCATCGATTTTCGATATCGTGCAGCCCTAATTCATATACAAGTGTCATCTGTATGTGTGTGTTAGTGTGCACATGATCTGATTTGTGAGCACTGGAATCAAACCGACAACCTGTTCCCTAAATTATTAAATGTGCAGCTTCATATAAGACAGTCAGAGAGAGAGAATGGCTAAGAAACCCCTCCCCCTGTTTTCTAATATTTCCCAGAAGCCTTGGCGGCAGTGGGACATAATCCCTCAGAGATGAGGAGAGGGGAGGAGGAGGGGGGGAGGATCTTCCAGCGTGGAGTGCTCTCTCTCTTCTTCTCTTCTGAGGATTAGACGTTTGAGACATATTTCAGCTGCAGAGCGAGGGCGGGATTAAAGTGTTAGCATGGAGGGGCGGGGCTAAAAGATGGAGGAGCAGCGAAATTGGTGGAGGTTAGTGACCGACAGTTGAGTGATCACTAGAGTTCAACCCTGAGTGTAGAGTGTTGATGCATCACTCCTACAAGTACTACATTACTCCTACAAGTACTGCATTACTTCAACAAGTACTGCATCTTCCCTGAAAGTACTGCATCACTCCTACGAGTACTGCATCACTCCTACGAGTACTGCATCAATCCTACGAGCACTGTCTCACTCCTACGGTTACTGCATCACGCCTATGAGTACTGCCTCAATCTTACGAGTACTGCATCACACCTACGAGTACTGCATCACTCCTACAACCACTGCATCACTCCTACAGTTACTGCATCACTCCTACGAGTACTGCATCAATCCTACGAGTACTGCATCAATACTACGAGTACTGCATCACTCCTACGAGTACTGCATCAATCCTACGAGTACTGCATCACACCTACGAGTACTTCATCACTCCTACGAGTACTGCATCACTACTATGAGTACTGCATCACTACTACTGTTACTGCATCACTACTTCGAGTACTGCATCAATCCTACGAGTACTGCATCACTACTACTGTTACTGCATCAATCCTACTGTTACTGCATCACTCCTACAAGTACTGCCTCAATCTTACGAGTACTGAATCACACCTACGAGTACTGCATCACTCCTACGAGCACTTCATCACTCCTACGAGCACTGCATAACTCCTACAGTTACTGCATCACTCCTACGAGTACTGCATCAATCCTACGAGTACTGCATCAATACTACGAGTACTGCATCAATCCTACGGGTACTGCATCACTCCTACGGGTACTGCATCACTCCTACGGGTACTGCCTCACTCCTACGAGTACTGCCTAACTCCTACGAGTACAGCGTCACTCCTACGAGTACTGCGTCACTCCTACGAGTACTGCATCACTCCTACAACCACTGCATCACTCCTACAGTTACTGCATCACTCCTACGAGTACTGCATCAATCCTACGAGTACTGCATCAATACTACGAGTACTGCATCACCCCTACGAGTACTGCATCAATCCTACGAGTACTGCATCACACCTACGAGTACTTCATCACTCCTACGACCACTGCATCACTCCTACAGTTACTGCATCACTCCTACGAGTACTGCATCAATCCTACGAGTACTGCATCAATACTACGAGTACTGCATCACTCCTACGAGTACTGCATCAATCCTACGGGTACTGCATCACTCCTACGGGTACTGCCTCACTCCTACGAGTACAGCGTCACTCCTACGAATACTAAGTCACTCCTACGAGTACTGCGTCACTCCTACGAGTACTGCCTCACTCCTACGAGTACAGCGTCACTCCTACGAGTACTAAGTCACTCCTACGAGTACTGTGTCACTCCTACGAGCACTGCATCCCTCCTACGAGCACTGCATCACTCCTACGAGTACTGCCTCACTACTACGAGTACTGCGTCACTCCTACGAGTACAGCGTCACTCCTACGATTACTAAGTCACTCCTACGGTTACTGCATCACTCCTACGAGTACTGCCTCACTCCTACAAGTACTGCATCACTCCTACGAGCACTGCATCACTCCTACGAGTACTGCATCACTACTACGAGTACTGCATCACTCCTACGAGTATTGCATCACTCCTACTGTTGCTGCATCACTCCTACGAGTACTGCCTCACTCCTACAAGTACTGCATCCAGCCTACGAGTACTGCATCACTACTACGAGCAATGCATCACTCCTACGAGTACTGCATCACTACTACGAGCACTGCATCACTCCTACAAGTACTGCATCACTCCTACAAGTACTGCATCACTACTACGAGCACTGCATCACTCCTACAAGTACTGCATCCAGCCTACGAGTACTGCATCACTCCTACGAGTACTGCATCACTACTACTGTTACTGCATCACTACTTCGAGTACTGCATCAATCCTACGAGTACTGCATCACTACTACTGTTACTGCATCACTCCTACGGTTACTGCATAACTCCTAGGAGCACTGCATCACTCCTACTGTTACTGCATCACTCCTACAAGTACTGCCTCAATCTTACGAGTACTGCATCACACCTACGAGTACTGCATCACTCCTACGAGCACTTCATCACTCCTACGAGCACTGCATAACTCCTACAGTTACTGCATCACTCCTACGAGTACTGCATCAATCCTACGAGTACTGCATCAATACTACGAGTACTGCATCACTCCTACGGGTACTGCATCACTCCTACGGGTACTGCCTCACTCCTACGAGTACTGCCTAACTCCTACGAGTACTGCGTCACTCCTACGAGCACTGCATCACTCCTACGGTTACTGCATCACTCCTACTGTTACTGCATCACTCCTACTGTTACTGCATCACTCCTACTGTTACTGCATCACTCCTACAAGTACTGCCTCAATCTTACGAGTACTGCATCACACCTACGAGTACTGCATCACTCCTACGGGCACTTCATCACTCCTACGAGTACTGCCTCACTCCTACGAGTACTGCGTCACTCCTACGAGTACTGCGTCACTCCTACGAGCACTGCATCACTCCTACGGTTACTGCATCACTCCTACTGTTACTGCATCACTCCTACTGTTACTGCATCACTCCTACTGTTACTGCATCACTCCTACAAGTACTGCCTCAATCTTACGAGTACTGCATCACACCTACGAGTACTGCATCACTCCTACGAGCACTTCATCACTCCTACGAGCACTGCATAACTCCTACAGTTACTGCATCACTCCTACGAGTACTGCATCAATCCTACGAGTACTGCATCAATACTACGAGTACTGCATCAATCCTACGGGTACTGCATCACTCCTACGGGTACTGCATCACTCCTACGGGTACTGCATCACTCCTACGAGTACTGCCTAACTCCTACGAGTACAGCGTCACTCCTACGAGTACTGCGTCACTCCTACGAGTACTGCCTCACTCCTACGAGCACTGCCTCACTACTACGAGTACTGCATCACTCCTACGGTTACTGCATCACTCCTACAAGTACTGCCTCAATCTTACGAGTACTGCATCACACCTACGAGTACTGCATCACTCCTACGAGCACTTCATCACTCCTACGAGCACTGCATAACTCCTACAGTTACTGCATCACTCCTACGAGTACTGCATCAATCCTACGAGTACTGCATCAATACTACGAGTACTGCATCAATCCTACGGGTACTGCATCACTCCTACGAGTACAGCGTCACTCCTACGAGTACTGCGTCACTCCTACGGTTACTGCATCACTCCTACTGTTACTGCATCACTCCTACTGTTACTGCATCACTCCTACTGTTACTGCATCACTCCTACAAGTACTGCCTCAATCTTACGAGTACTGCATCACACCTACGAGTACTGCATCACTCCTACGGGCACTTCATCACTCCTACGAGTACTGCCTCACTCCTACGAGTACTGCGTCACTCATACGAGTACTGCGTCACTCCTACGAGCACTGCATCACTCCTACGGTTACTGCATCACTCCTACTGTTACTGCATCACTCCTACTGTTACTGCATCACTCCTACAAGTACTGCCTCAATCTTACGAGTACTGCATCACACCTACGAGTGCTGCATCACTCCTACGAGCACTTCATCACTCCTACGAGCACTGCATAACTCCTAGAGTTACTGCATCACTCCTACGAGTACTGCATCAATCCTACGAGTACTGCATCAATACTACGGGTACTGCATCAATCCTACGGGTACTGCATCACTCCTACGGGTACTGCATCACTCCTACGGGTACTGCATCACTCCTACGGGTACTGCATCACTCCTACGAGTACTGCCTAACTCCTACGAGTACAGCGTCACTCCTACGAGTACTGCGTCACTCCTACGAGTACTGCCTCACTCCTACGAGCACTGCCTCACTACTACGAGTACTGCATCACTCCTACGAGTACTGCATCACTCCTACGGTTACTGCATCACTCCTAGGAGCACTGCATCACTCCTACTGTTACTGCATCACTCCTACAAGTCTGCATCCAGCCTACGAGTACTGCATCACTACTACGAGTACTGCATCACTCCTAGGAGCACTGCATCACTCCTAGGAGCACTGCATCACTCCTACTGTTACTGCATCACTCCTACTGTTACTGCATCACTCCTACAAGTACTGCATCCAGCCTACGAGTAGTGCATCACTTCTTCGAGTACTGCATCAATCCTACGAGTACTGCATCACTCCTACGAGTACTGCATCACTTCTTCGAGTACTGCATCAATCCTACGAGTACTGCATCACTCCTACGAGTACTGCATCAATCCTACGGGTACTGCATCACTACTTCGAGTACTGCATCACTCCTACGGGTACTGCATCACTACTTCGAGTACTGCATCACGTTGCTTCCTAGACGACTGTTGCCCTGGTTACCGTGCTGCTGGAGATCTGTTGCCTTGGTGACAGCAGCCTGTCCGTCACAGTGAGGGAACAGATGAAGGTTTCTGATTGGATCTTTATTTGTGACATAATCGGGAGGAGGAGGAGTGTATTGAGTCCACCACTAACCTCAAAGCATGCTGGGAGTGCCCCCCTCTTTCTGTCATCTCTCCATCACTCATATTTCCACCCCCCCCCCCCCCACACACACACACACCTTCCTGATGCTCCCAGAGTGGTATATGAATCCAGATGAATTGTGGGTAATAAAGCCAGCTCTCGGCAGATTTTTGTAATAAACTTGATAATAATCAGAGAAGAGATGGGAGGGAGAAAGTCTGGCTTCTCTTCTTCAGTATTTTTAATCAGTTTCTGAATCTTCACTCATTGATTATTTATTGACCCTTAATCTAGATTTTTATCAAATTCATTTTTTTCATAGACCTGAGAGAAAATGTCTGATCTATAAAGTCTGAGTGATAAAAGAATAACTAAAGAAATCATCAGAGTTTATCCTCAACATGACGGTTTCTATCCACCAAGTAAAAAAACTATATATATACTTAAGTAATACTATCAGATCAGACTGAGCTAAGAGGAGACCATCACACGAGTCATTCCACCATCCATCACTCATCCTGTTCCTATCTTCAGTAATGGAATAACTCAGATGGTTCCTTTATTGTAACGATTTCATGTTTTCTTCATGACTTGTTTTTGTCATGCAGACGTGTACCCCCCCCCCCCCCCCCTTGAGTGTGCGATTATTCAATCTGTGAACTACCATGGCAACTGGATATATATATATATCTATATATATATATCAGAGCTCGAGACAGAGACAGGTGAACAGTCAGACAGGTAAGTCACCTTGGCAACGGAGCCGTCTCTCTCCTCCATCACAGCCTTCATCTCCTGAGCAGTGATGTCATCGCGACGTTGCTGAGCCAATCGCAGACGCTGAACCAGCACTGACCCGAACTCTTCCACTTCCTGGGCGGAGTCTGCATCACAGACACACTGAAGCAGCTCGTCCACTTCCTGTTCAGAGATATTTCAATTAATGATCTGATCGATTACACATCCGACTTCAAAATAAAACCTTTAAGACAGCTGCGTGTTTTTACCATGTTCGTGTCGTCCAGGTTTATTTTCTCCAACCTGAAAACACACAACGAGTATTAATATTTGTGTTTCCTCTGCTCATGTTCATCCGGAAAACAACAAATAAACACCTGGAAGAAAACTACTGACATCCTGGATGAGAACTACTGACAACCTGGATGAAAAATACCGAAAACCTGGATGAAAACTACCGACATCTTGCAAGAAAACTACCGACAACCTGGATGAAAACTACCGACATACTGGATGAAAACTACCGACATCCTGGATGAAAACTACCGACATCCTGCAAGAAAACTACCGACATCCTGGATGAAAACTACCGACATCCTGGATGAAAACTACCGACCTCCTGCAAGAAAACTACCAACATGAAAACTACTGACATCCTGCAAGAAAACTACCGACATCCTGGATGAAAACTACAGACATCCTGGATGAAAACTACAGACATCCTGGAATAAAACTACCGACACCCTGGATGAAAACTACCGACATACTGGATGAAAACTACCGACATCCTGGATGAAAACTACTGACATCCTGCAAGAAAACTACCGACATCCTGGAAGAAAACTACCCACACCCTGCAAGAAAACTACCGACATCCTGGATGAAAACTACCGACATCCTGCAAGAAAACTACCGACATCCTGGATGAAAACTACTGACATTCTAGATTCATTCTTTGGACTTAGATCTTTACCTTTAAACTGAATTAAGACTCTTTTGATTTGACACTAGCCTTCAAGTTGTATTTTCTTCATTGGTTTGTGGAATGCTGGTTGAAAAAAGGTGAATTGGGCCTAAAGTATTTTACCCCCCCCCCCCCCAGCGTTCCCACTGCTAACCTAATGAAACATGGATCTCTGCAGCAGCTTGATGACCTGAGCAGCGTAGCTACAGCAGCTGCACAGTCATTTTGTCCTATGCTCCCTGAAGACCACCCGAAACTTTATCATTTTGAAATCACTGTGAGGCTGTGAGGGCCGAGCGGACAGACTGCTCCCTGCTCTGGAGTTGATTCCTCACACAGTCATAACGGTGGACGTGGTATTGGTAACTAGCTGATCTCCTGCCTCTCCTCCTGGGAAGCTCTTTTCATTTAGCCTGCTGCTGTTTTGCTGTAATAAACTGTAATAAGGTGGCCGAGGCGAATCCACTCTGCAGGGAACAGCAGGTAATGAAAGACCGGCCGCCTCCAATAAAGCTCCTCTAACACCCTGCTTACAGCCCATCCAGCTCGGCTCAGCTCGGCTCGGCTCGGCTCGCTCCACAGCCGTCATTAACTCTCCCACTCACACCTCACTCAACAGAAACACTGCTGCACACCATTACTGGAATCAAATCTGAGTAGGAATAAATCTTCATTTATTGTTTCTGAAAAGTTCCCCATCAGACTGAATATTTCACATTTCTAGACAAACTTCTGCCTCCATCATAACTTGACTTTTGAACTGATTAAAAAAAGAATTACCCAAAAACCAGAGAGAAACGATTCTCCACATCGAGACAGGAACGGTCCAATGAGGGTTTAGAGATTATTACGCCTTTTTGATTATTCACATGTTGTTGGAAAACCTGTTGTACTTTGTCAAGCATCTAAGAGTCATCTCCTTCATCATCATCATATTCATCATCTTCATCACTATCATCATCATACACACACACACACACACTTCAACTTAAACACACACACACTTCAACCTAAAAGGAACAAACACACACAGGTATAATAGGCTGCTGCTTCTATTAGGAAAACACACATACACAGACAGAAACACACAGAGAAAAATACACACACACCCACACAATCACACTCACACTCACACACTCACAGACACACACACACACACACACACAGTCTGACAGATGGAACATGCTCTTCCATATTCTGTCCCTCATAAAAAGCATTGTGGCTCATATATCAATTACCCTCTCATCCTGGGGGGAGGAGAAGATGAGAGGAAGAGGGGGGGGGGGGTAGGTATCATGTCTAATTAGATTTTCTGGTCTATTTGTCAGTGAGAGCTCATTTCACAGTCTTTACCAAAGAGGAGAGAAGAAGAAGAGAGGAGAGAAGAAGAAGAGGTTCGGTTTTCAAAGTTATTGAGACATTATCTGAGAGAACATCCCTCAAACACAAAACAGAACAAACATAAAAATCCATCTTCACCCAGAGAAGATGACACGCCCCCAACAGCCCACATGTCACTGAAGGTCTGAACCTTGTCCATCGTGTCACAGTCAGCACGCTGAACTCTCAGGCTTCTTTCAGCAGTCCCACCAGCACCAGCCCCGGCACAGGCCACACTGACACTGGTTCTAAGATGGTTCCTGCTTGTCAGCCAAACGGCCAACTCGGCAAAACGAAATGATTGGGCCAAAAACAAACAAAATCCCTGAAATCACCATTTGAAAAGATCAAGGAGTGCTTCCAGCCGAGGTCACTGAACAGATACACTGTTAGTGAGAGGGTCTCAGTTTGAGAGGAGAAACTACCGGACTTCAAGGGTCTTATCAAAGTTGTTAAAACAAATGCTCTTCAGACAACCAGAAGCCTGGACTCTCTCCGGTCTCACGTGCCTGTAGTACCAAGCTGTAAAATGGCATCAGCCAGTGAGATCCCAGAGCTCTGGCTGCACGAGGTTCAGTTCAGAGGGTCCAGCTCCTCAGCAGCAGACGAGCTGTGGTGAACCAGCTTGGACCACCATTTCACTCTCTGTGCTATTCGCAGTCTAAAAGAGAATGTTGATGAATCCTTGGCCTCCCTCAGCCACAGGCAGGTAGAAGACAGCTATAACCGCACCCAGTGCTTTCCAGATGATTGCTCCATCAGGCCTCTTGATGGTGTCAGAGCAGTAAGTCTGTGCCACAGACTGGAGGCGACCAAATTACTGGAAATCCAATCTCTTCCCCTACATGACAACTGGGGTAGCAACTAGGGATGGGCGTTCGATTAAATAGCCTTCATCGATCGTCGGGAGAATTAATGACGAATTTTTGATTAATCATTCATATTTTCAAGTCCAAAAATTCACTATTTATAGGCTATATTAAGAGTAAGATTAAGATTAAGTTCCATTTATTCGTCCCAAACACATGCACAGACATGCAAAGGCACACTCATGCAGGTAGGGAAATGTAACCTCTGCTTTTAACCCATCTGGTGCAGGACACACAGAGCAGTGAGCGACCATGTACGGTGCTCGGGGAGCAGATGTTGGGGGAGTAAGGTGCCTTGCTCAGGGGCACTAGACAGGGTAGGGAGACTCTTGGATTTTTTGACAGATCAATCCAGGTTCGTCTTTTGTTGTCTCTCCGTGGAGTCGAACCAGAGACCTTCTCTGCCCAAAGTCCAAGTTTCTGCCACTAGACCACCGCCTATATATTAAAATGAGGTGAAAAAACAAAGCGTGTTTCCTCATTGAGATCTTTATTACAAGATGAACAAAATATGCGCTGCCGTAATATTAAGCAGCGGAGCCGACAGCTAGAAGCCGGTGCTACTAGGTTTTGCCAGATGTAACTCAAAACTATCATCAAGGCACCGAGTCGAGAAAGCTTCATAAAAATAACCAGTAACTCTCATACAGCCTCAGCACAAGCCTACTGGTTTGTGTTGAGAGAGATGAGCATGTTAACATTCCCCGAGGTCAGACACGAGCGCAGCCTGGTGACGTCAGTCCAGCCGCTGAGGGGACTGACGTCCCCGTGATACACAGGTAGCTCCGTGCTAACTTGGCTAGCCTGGCCGCGCTCCCCTCGTCCGTGTCAGACCACCAGGCTCCTCGTCTCCCCAGCCTCTGGGATAGCTTCACAGTGTTGGCAGTGAACTAAGTCATTGTTTAACTCAATATGGCCCCTCTCTACACTTCGCCGTGAACTCTTCATGTTTAGTTTGGAAATGGAAATACACGTTAACTCGCAGCCAGTCGCAGGTAACTGAGTAGGCCTGTGGCGTTTTTTTCAAACACTGCCCCCCGTGGTCAAATGTGTAATTAGGGAATTTCTCGATGAAAAAATAATTTCATCTACGAAATTCTTAATGATCAATTAATCGATCCCCGATTAATTATGCCCATCCCTAGTAGCAACCATTTCCTTCACTCCCTCCCAGTTTTTTGTTTGAACGTAATCAGTGCCTAAAAAAACTCCTCAAACTGCTAACCACACCTTCCCCCACTCAAGACCTCCAGCCAGACCTGGAGTCTGTCCTATAGACATCTGATTGACGGAAACTGGGAGATCCTCCAGACTAACCTCAGCATCTAAAGCAGCTTTCTCGTCCTCTCGGCACTTAATACTGCATTGCTCTGCCCCAAATAGGTTTGCATAGTATTCCATTGTATGGCTCCTCATCTCTACAGGACAGTTGGTAACTCTGCCTCCTGGAAGCTTAAGACAAGCCATCTGCTTTCTTTGTGCCCCAGATCTCTCCAGATTGAAGAACAACAACTTGGCCCATCCATTTCCTTCAGCTAAAGGAACGAGACCTCAGCAGCGCTTCTTTACTCTGTCCTGCAGAAGGAGCTCAGAGCCACTTTCTTCTCCTCCACCTGCACCGGGATCTGGATTTTTCTTCACGTTTTTTTTAACTCTGCCTTTTTCCTAGCACTTGAATGGGAGGTATAATACTGGCATAACACACATATTTGTGCCTTAGCAACCTCCCACCACAGCTTCAAACACTTGTTTTGCTCTCCACTGCTCAGAAACCAGTCAAAAGGCCGTCTTCAGGAGTTAATGGGTAAAAACCAGTGGGACTCGACCCGTATCTCTGGCAAAAGGATTGATTCTCCTGACTAAGATCTAAAGTGCAGCTACTGATGATGAGTTGGTCCTGGTGATAATTCCTTAGCTCATTTTTAGCAGAGTAAAGAAACTTAGTGTCTCTTCCTTGATTTGATTTATGTTTATGAGGCAGAGCACAGTTGTGTCTATTTCTGCTCTGACAATCAAATACCGCCCCTTCACTACCTCAGCTGTTTTCCTTTAATATGATGTCTACCTCTGCAAAATGAAATTAGTGTCGTGGCTAAGGACACATGAACCCTTCCACCATTAGCTCCACTCTGTCTCGTCTGTTGGGATTTCATGTGTTTCCTGTAAAAAACAACACATCACCCTTTTTTTGGTTGAGACTTCAGAGACTAGAGCTCTTTTGTGTCCCATCATTCATATTTAGTGACCATATTGTGAGGTCAGAAAAGAGAGATAGACAGGTGGAAACAAACAGTGAAAGGAAGGGAACCCTGTGTGATGATCTATGATCACGTTACTTTCTGGTATTTCTCACAGTTTGGCCTTTTATTGCTTTTCTCCGAGTTGTTATATGTTTTGAGACTGAAGCTTTTCTTTTCATCCGAGAGGTCACAGCCAACCATTCTTTTCAGTATTCCACCGGATTTAATGCATTTGTCAGTTTCATTGAAGTATTCACTCACTTCAACAGAACTTCTGAGTGTTTCATCTAGAAATTGAATCGTCTTGTCTAAAGAATACAGTTCTGAACCTTACTCATCGAATGACACCTGACTATCGAGCATACCCTGTTCTTCCTCAGAGACTGACTGTGTGTGAGTATCTGCCTGTGAACTAGTGACACTAGCTGCCGCACCACAGGCAACACACTCGCCTGAGCCCCCCCCCGCAGACGTAGCACCAGAGGACGACCCGGCGTGACCCAACGGCCGCTGGCTGCCTGAACCTCTGGAGCTCACGCTCTAAAGCGTCATTAAAAACAACAGGCCCAGCAGAGGGTGGACTTCCTGTGCCAGCTCAGGAAGTTCAACCTGCCTCAGAAGCAGCTGTTCCAGTTCTACACCGCCATCCTCCAGTCTGTTCCCAGCGCATCCATCACTGTCTGGTGTGGATCTGATCCTGTCGACAACCGACAGTCAGTTCTGCAGACCTGTACGTCTCCAGAGTCAGGAAACAGACCCATCACACCGTGGAGAGAACCAGTTCCACTAAGAAGAAGGTAAAGAAGATGAAGGTGAGGATGAAGGTGAGGATGAAGACAAAGAAAACGAAGTTGAGGATGAAGATGAAGGTGAAGAAGAAGGTGAAGAAGAAGATGAAGAGTTCTCACTTTGTGACCCCCCCCCTTTAAGGACTGTTGAGGGGTTAAGACTTAGTTTTAAGGGTTAGAATTAGAACTGGGTTTAGACATTTAGTTGTGATGGGGGGGGGGGGGGGGAGATAAGGAGTGCATTATGCATTAATGAGTGTCCTCACTAAGATAGAAGTACAAACATGTGTGTGTCGTACTCAGCCGCCTGTAGAAGTCGACTTGCATGAAGCAAAGCCTCGTCTCTCTCCTCATTGGCCAACAGGAGTCGTGACATCATAGCCTGATCTCTGTCCTTCTGAGCCGACCACACCTCTTCCAAGACAACTGAGGAGAAGAGGAGGAGATGAGGAGGGGAGGGGAGGAGACATGAGATGAGAGGAGGAGGGGAGGAGAGGAGAGGAGGAGGAGAGGAGAGGAGAGGAGAGGAGAGGAGAGGAGAGGAGAGAGAGGAGAGGAGAGGAGAGGAGAGGAGAGAGGAGAGAGGAGGGAGAGGAGAGGAGAGGAGAGGAGAGGAGAGGGGAGAGGAGAGGAGAGGAGAGAGGAGAGGAGAGAGGACAGAGGAGAGGAGAGAGAGGAGAGAGAGGAGAGAGGAGAGGAGAGAGGACAGAGGAGAGAGGAGAGGAGAGGCGACAATATATAAAGACGATCAATGATTATATGAACCTGCAGGTCTCTCCCTCTCCTCCTTTCTCAGCTCCTCCTCAAATCGTCTTCTCTCCAGCTCCTTATCTTTTTGAAGCAGCTCCGCCTGCAACTGAAACATCAACAAACTAATGATTGTGTGTATGTAGGTGTGTGTGTGTGTGTGTAGATGTGTGTGTAGGTGTGTGTGTGTGAGTGTATGTTTGTGTGTGTGTGTGTAGGTGTGTGTGTGTGTAGGTTACCCTGTGATTGGTCCGTCTGACAGTGTCCAGCTCTTTCAGTAGAAACGAGATGTTTTTGTCTCGATCAAAACTCTGAACGCGACCGATCACGACATCCTGATGAAAACTGAGTAGAAACAGGAAACAAATTACAAACTAGACACAAATGAAAAACATCAAACTCAAGTGTCAGGTGTGAAGTGTCAACAAGGAAGTAGGGGAATATGTAGAAAGAAAGAATCAAAGGGTTAAATCAGACATAACGCGTCAGCCTGAGGACTTTTCTTTGTGGTGGGGGGGGGGGGGGGGGGGGTCACAAAAAGATGCTGAATTTGCAGCCGTACTGTTGGTCATTGAGGCTGTGATTGGTCAGGACTAGTGTGACATCATCACAGAGTATGTTTCATTAGAGTGTGACCTAAGTGTTGTGAGTTCAGGTCTTTTAACCTGAGCTGAGGTGTCACATGATCAGATATGAACATAGCAGCTTTAATAATTCTCTCATATCACCTTAAAGGTCAGACGGCGTCTTGTTAATAAAGCAGGTAAATACACGTGACACTGTCACTGATTCTAATCATCCTCGCTCTCTTCACTCCTCCATTGCTTTTACTCTTGTTCTATTTCAGTCTTGCTCTGACACTTCACTAATCAAATCAAATCTAAATTTAATGACGCCCAGAAAAACCCCAACGAGACAAAAGAACCAGAAACATAAATTACACAACGAGAGGCGGTTTATTAAAAGTAATAAAGTTTAATGAATGTGATGAAGAGAAGATGATGGAAAATCTATAACAACATTTTCATTGTGTAATTATCTACAGCTGAGATGCATCAGAAGTTTATCAGTATATCAGTATGTCCAGATGAAAAAGATGTTTCCATCCCTGACGGTAAAGACACAAAATTCCAACATTCATCTGACGTTAATGACAGAGAACAGAAGTTGTACAGTAGAAGTAGTACAGTGGTAGTACAGTAGTAGTTGTACAGTAAAAGTAGTACAGTGGTAGTACAGTAGTAGTTGTACAGTACAAGTAGTACAGTGGTAGTTGTACAGTAGAAGTAGTACAGTGGTAGTTGTACAGTAGAAGTAGTACAGTGGTATTTGTACAATATAAGTAGTACAGTGGTAGTACAGTAGTAGTTGTACAGTAGAAGTAGTACAGTAGTAGTTGTACAGTAAAAGTAGTACAGTGGTAGTACAGTAGTAGTTGTACAGTAAAAGTAGTACAGTGGTAGTTGTACAGTAGAAGTAGTACAGTGGTAGTTGTACAGTAGAAGTAGTACAGTGGTATTTGTACAATATAAGTAGTACAGTGGTAGTACAGTAGAAGTAGTAGAGTGGTAGTACAGTAGAAGAAGTAGTACAGTGGTAGTTGTACAATAGTAGTTGTACAGTAGTTTTTGTACAGTGGTAGTACACTCGACTCTCTGTACCCATGTCACAGAATGTTTTATATCTAAAACAGAATAAAAGTGATCATTGATTCAAAGGTTCCAAACTAAACCACCAGGGCCCAAAGACAAGAGGCAAGAAATCTCAGAGTAAATTCTAATTCTGATTCATATTTCACGGCTCATAACAAAACAGCTTTTTATCATTTGAGGAACATTTCCAAAGTGAGGTAATTTCTCTCTGAGCAACAGTGAGCGACTATTGGTAATAATAGACACCTGCAATAATTAACCTCCTTCAAAAGCAGTTTCACAACCTGAAACTTGGCCTAAACAAAATGGATGCTTTTTTCAATTGCAAAAATCATTGACTACAAGAGCTGTGAAATTCTGTCTGTCAATAACTCTGAGTAAAATAGTATAAATATCTTGGATCTGCATTGACGAGAATCTGACCTTCATAATCCAATTTGATTGGCTGTGGTCAAATCTTGTTTTCCTTCCTTCACAAGAAGAATCATTATTGTTTCCGATTTCCTCTTTTTTCTGGACTATGGTGATGTTGTTTATGGACGGGCATCAAGCTCCGCCCCCAAACCTCTTCTGGAGATAGCTATAGCCTGCCTGCTCTTTCAGTGATGAGTGATAATCATAGTTATATATTTGTATGTTGTTTGTCACACAGGGATAGACATCATTAATACCATGAGACAGTACGGGAATTAATTCACAATACTATTGCTGCTTTTAATTACTGATATTATTTTCATTTTATTATTAGTTATTACACTTTTACTTTTTACCATTGTACTTTTAATTTAGTTTTAACTGATATTAATTGGTATAACCATGAATTGTTTTATGGCTGTTTGAAAATACATTTATTCTATTTCCTTTAGTTTTGTACTGCAGGACCTCGGCAGCAGTAAAAAAGAGGGTTCCACCTCAGTGTGTCTCTAAAGGTTCTAAATATAGAAATGATGATTGTTGGCTGTCTCACCTGTCGTCAATGTCCACGTGTCTTCTCAGAACAGGACTTCCAGGAGCTCTCTGTACTCCATCTCCACCGTGGGCATCTCTGCAGCTCGCTACATGAGGTGAAGGGCCTCTGCTGGGGGACATGTCCCTCTCCATCCCCCCTGTACCTCCTGAAGGCCTCGAGGACAACAGAGACACAGAGCTCCTGTGGAGAGGAGAGGCTGAGAGACAGACAGGGACAGAGAGAGAGAGAGAGACAGAGAGAGAGAGAGAGAGAGAGACAAAGGGAGAGAGAGAGAGAGAAAGAGAGAGAGAGAGAGAGACTGATCAATCAGTGAGGCTGTTAACACAACACATTATCTACTTTATCCTTTTTAGATAAATTTGATGATGGTCAAACTCACCCTGAGGACACTGTTCCTGGTTCACGTCCTGGTCCTGGTTCAGGTCCTGGTCCTGGTTCAGGTTCTTGTCCTGGTTCAGGTCCTGGTCCTGGTTGTGTCTGTTAAACACATGAGAAACAAGCTAAGTAAAAGGTGGAGCGAGAACAAAGACGGAGGTTCATCATGAGCCCGTTAGAACCGGACGTGATGTCACATGAGTCACATGCACAGGTAGAGGAGACGGCCCTACCTGTCGGACGGGGGGGGTTGGCGTCTGGCAGGTGAAGGAAGACGATGTCTCAGCTCCACGTTCACTCTGGGATTAACTGAAAGATAAACAGTGGACTGTCTGTCTCTCACCTGGAACGGGATTCAACCAGGTTTAGATTTCTGAAGTTAAAAAAATCTGTCCTGAACATGAACCAGGATCTGCAGGAAACAGCGACTGCTGTATTCTCCAGGTCCAGGCTCTGATCCTAGTTCTGCTGTTGTACAGTAATTGAATAATTTCCTATTTGAGCCTTTTCACTTTGAAACTTTTCCCATTTCATGTCGTCCTCTGCCTCGCCCGTCCTCCCCCCCGTCCTCCCCTATCTCAGATCTTCTTGTGGACTCAGAGCTAATTGTGCGCGGCAGCTCTTCTTATTATTCATGTACAATTACAGATGTGATAATGTGTTTAAATCCTTCTAAATGACCGTTCATGCCTCGCACTTTCTTTGAAGTCTTGACAAAGATGAAAAATCTGCAGAAAAAAGAGAAAATTCAAAGGCCAATCAGAGGTTGGGAGGGGGAGGCGGGGGAGGAGTGCCCCCCCCCCCCCGTTCTTCATGTACTTTAAACTAAAGTCCATTAATTTTTTAAGCTGTATTTAATACATTTTGTGCAGAAACTTTGGTGCAGTGAGTGTGGGGGGGGGTTTCCAGCTGACTGCATGAATATTAATGACGGTGTTACGATGATTAAAGAGGCTTCAGCTCAAATCCAACACAATCCGCCTGTGATCCGGCCGCCGACACCACGCCGCCGCCAAGCCGCACATGAATTTAGATACCGACATTAAGCCAGGGAGAGCCACAACTTTTACAGGACACACACTCGCCGACACACTCACACAGCAACACAGACACACATGTGTATGTGTGAGAGATATAAATACACAGGGACGTACAGTAAATACTGATGTACAACAAACATCTACACAAAAAGAGTCAATCTGAGCTTTTATCAAACAAACTTCATTAACATACAGTTTAATCTCAAAGAAACTGTTTATTTCACTCAATCGCTTCAGTCTGGTTTGACTCTGGTTTCATTCCGGTTTGACTCTGGTTTGACTCTGGTCAGCAGTCAGGGAACATGGAGGTCTGTGTGACCCTCCAAGGACCGGCCTCCTCAGACCATCTCTGATCCACCAGCAAGCCGGTCGTGCTGGATGATGTCACAGGAGCCTAACGTTCACCACAATCAGCTGCCACCACCACTAGGATCCACGATCCGCCTTCATGATCTCTAATTTGGGTTAAGTTTTATAGCGGTATTGTTAAAGGGGACATATTATGAAAATTCTTTGCTTCTACACGTTAATTTGGTATCTGGTATGTCCACCGTCTCAAAAACTCTGGAAAAAAAACAAGTCCCGTGATTTGTTGTGGTTCCTCTATTTCAGAAACGATACGCTAGAGTGCGTCGAATGGGATTCGACCGAAATAAACGTCATAGCCGGACCGTGCCCATGTAGGGAGTCTCGCTACAGGGCCTTGGACGGGCGAGCTGTGAGTGTGCTCGTCTCTCTCGTAAAATGACATCACAGTTACTTAGTTATTAATCAATGATGTCGGATCATGATTCCAGATCGTTCCAGTCACTTTAACCAGGATGTTCTGGCTTTGTGCGTCAATGTGTTAAATCACGTGTCTCAGACTCTCGAGCGAATCAAACACAAAGTGAACTTCACAAATGCACATAACAAACACAATTTGCTGGTTTGAGAAAGTTTTGACTCTGTAACTACACTTGCTTATGTAGTTACAAACATTAAAACATATATATATATATATTTAAACAACTTTACAGTTTATATATATTTAATGAAATTACTTTATACTAATAAATATGATTATACTTTTTATATCTTTGTTATACATATATACAAATACACAACACACTCACTCACTCACAGATTCCTACACAGAGACATGAATAGCAGCTACTTCAGTCTGTTCAAACAACCCTGTCTGCAGCCCACCCTCATCTAACAATACTCTGTGTGTGTGTGTCTGTGTGTGTTAGTGTGTGTGTGTGTGTGTGTGTGTGTGTGTGCCTGTGGACCACCCACTCTGCAGATTAAACACAGTTCACACAAATGCCTCCTCTCTCTCCGTATTCACTCACATCCTCGCTCTGCCTTTATCTCCTTCTGTCTTTATGTTTTATTTTAATCTGCCGACCAGTGTGTGTAAGTATGTGTGTGTGTGTGTGTGTGTGTGTGTGTGTGTGTGTGTGTATTGATTGGAGGAAACAGGGTTTGAAGATTTGTAGACTTGTCACTGTGTACATTTACACACGTATGTTGTTTCTGTGCAGTACACTGTCCTAACATCTTGTGGAGGAGGAAAACACCACAGAAGAAGAGAGGGCGGAATCTGGCTCCGCTCCGACAAACTGAAAACTGTTTCCTCCGTCATATGGTGGATGTGATCTGGGTGAGTGACAGCGACAGACGAGGGATTATCACTGAGGCCAGGGAATGAATTCAGTTTCCTCTTCTTGTCTCAGTTACTGAACAGGAACAATAGTACGATCAATACTTAAACAACCAATCACAATGATAATAATAACCATATCATTGATACTAGATTAAAGTCTAAATGTATATGACCTGAAAGAGTTACGGTTCACACCTCCCCTTTCAATACCACCTCAGATTATTATGAGACATTGACCCAGTCACAGATTTGCCAGTTCAGCCCTGGTAAACTAAAGGAACTGTTCTGAGGTCTGTTCAGCTGGAAGTGGTTTTCATTTGATGCTTCACTGGCTGAACTGAATCACTGACACAAACAGGGACTCTGCTGTTTGTAAAAAGTGACACAATGTATTAGCCTTAGTTTAGCACAGCGAATAATCTCCTTTCATTAACAGAATTCCTTGACCCCGATGGAATAAGTCACAAGGTCAAGGTGAGATGTGGAGGAGTTAGGAAAGTTAAAAGGAAAAGAGTTAGGAAAGGAGAGCCGAGAAGAGCAGAGAGAATCTGACTCCCCTTACACTCTGTGTTTTTCTAATAACAACTTTATTTACAACAGAAGATCCACATAAAATGTGCAGTACTCTGTGCTGTAGGATGTGCGCTGATATCTTAATAAATGTTGATATGATAATGTGAGGGATATACGTGGAATAAACCATACAACTATGAGTGTGTCAATAACTTTTATATTTAGTTGTGATGATGATGTTGTGAACTATAAATTCATTATGTTTGTTGTCGACTGGACAAATGTGACAGAGAAGAAATCATGGTGTGATGTTTGTTCTGCCAACGGAGAAACGTCAGGAAGCATTTCCTCATCGATGAGAGAATTGACACAGCTGTTATTATGGAGGTCCGTCGACTGAGTTAAGAAGGCTCCTCAGATAAATGTACTGATGGTAGTAGAAGCTGCTGCCATATGATTCATGTGATGTGTTAAAAATAGAAATACAACATTTAATTTGACTTTAAGTTAACATTTGGACTCGGTCAATACGTTGGCATAGTAGCTTCTCCTCACGCTGCTGTTGATGAGTTCATCTGTTTGAGGGACAGCAGCTCCCCCTGTGGGACAAACGGCCCTGTTACACCTCACTGATGAATCATTATCACATGAGTTTCTGAGTAACCCTAACATTACATCCCATTTCATTGAGCTGATGTTTTTATCCAAAGTGACTTAAAATAAGTGCATCAACGCTGAGGGAACGAACCTGAGCAACGAGAATCCATCAGCTAACTACAAAGTGCCCTCATAACCCTCATGGAGTTATCATTTAAGACTTCCACAGGTCGCTATGCAAATAATATCAGTGATATTCTATCAAAATGATATTCGAAATTCAATATTTTAACATGAATATGAAAATATACGTGATTAATAACATTACATAATATCAGCTGTAAAGCACCTGCTGGTTTGAGTTACTGCTCCTCAGTGATGAAGAGACTGAGAGACGACGTATTTCATATCTAAAAATATATAATAAGAGCTGTTTGAATTCTCTAAATGATGAGGAGAGGAACTTCAGTAATTCCTTATCTCCTTTAGCAGGGTGAACACGGAACCATCCTTTCAGAGAAAAGGACTAAATGTCCCAGAATTTATTGTGGCAGCAACATTTAAAGAGATGTAACATCCTGGTTTCACCTGGACACACCCACGCAAACATAAAAACAAAGATCATCAAGTATCATCCTCATCACAATTAATACAAATATAATTATTGTCATCACAACTAAATAAAGTTGTGCGCCTTGAGTCTGGGGACAACGTTTGTGGACAACTGCGTCAAACCTCAGGTCAAAATCCACAAAGACTTATAGTCAGATTATTTTATTCTTCTTCAGACTGAGACACAGGAGCCGATCTCTGTCATTCATAGAATCACTTCCTGTTTGGCAATTATTCTTCAAAGTAAAAGCACATTAGTTTTGCTGCTGACACATTGCAAACAGACAAGTTAACAATGGGGACTGAACTCGTCAGAAGTGAATACAAACATAAAAGTAATTTAAGTCCTTGACTGTGGAATGCACAGAAAACCATACCTCTTTGTATATTTCTCATGTTGTTGTATGATTTCAACACTTCAGCTCAATTTGTTTGTCTTTTATTTTGTGTAATGTGTCCTGTGTAGAAACTGGTACCATCTCTTCTCTGGTCACTTTGTTTTAAACAGGAAACTTTACTAAGCCCTAACCCTAGCCCTTCTGTTATAGTTAAGTTAGTCATGTTTTCCTCTCAAAGCTTCTCCTTCACATCTTTACTCCACCTCAGGATGTTTAGACTTTTTGACCAGGGCCCAGGTGTCTGTAGTCTGGACGAGGATCTGAAGCTGCAGATCATTGACGACATTGAATCACTTCCTAGAACATATTCTTTAAATGCAGGAACACCATTTTATCACCTACATCCTTCACAGACACATCTTATCCTTTGAGGGTCACAGGAAGCTGGAGCCGATCCCAAACTGAACGAGAGGCGGGCGGAGGGGGGGCACATTCTTTGTCTTTTGTAGCATTTATTGCTCAGATCAACTGATCACCCCAGTCCTCCATGACCCCCACTGGCTCCCAGTAAAATACAGGATACATTTCTCCACCTACAAGACCCTCAGCAGCCCTGACTCCACCGGTCCTCTCTGACCTCCTCCACTCCTCAGATCGGCTGATGCGTCCTTCAGGTCCCGAGAACCTGACAGGCTGTTTTCAGTCAACACCCCCTCTCTGTGGAACTCATTACCCCCCCCCCCACACACACACACACACACACACACAGGTGGCAAAACCACTGCATCATTCAAAAGGGTCCTCGAACCCCACCTCTTGCCTTACCCAGCTAAACCCCCCCCCAACCATGTTTTTATTCCGTTTTTTTTTCTTAGTATACCTCATTTTTTATATTTTCTCTTTTTACAAGGGTATATTGATTGTTTCCTTATTTTCACGATGTAAAGTTTCTTTAAAAAGGCTATATAAATGCAATTCATTAGGTTTTAAGATTAATATTATTTCATTTTGTATCATTTTTTATTTCCCGCTCTTTATTTGTCTCAGTCTAAAAGGGACATATTATGAAAATTCCACTTGTGTAGTGCTTCTACACGTTAATTTGGTATCTGGCATGTCCACCGTCCCAAAAACTCTGGAAAAAAACAACTCCAGTGATTTGTTGTGGTTCTTCTATTTCAGAAACGATACGCTAGAGTGCGTCCAATGGGATTACGACCAGCATTGACGTCACAGTCTGTCTACATGGCATAATGGGCATAATGTGTCCCCTTTGAAATGTGTGAATCCGTTTGTAACCATGTGAAGTGTTTGTAGCTTTTACCTTTGTACATGTCCACCAGAGAGTCCCTGAGCTCCTTGCTGGGCGTCCATGTCTCTTCTGATCGAGCTTCTCTGGAAACACAAAGACACATGAGACCCAACAGATCTGTTTATTAAAAGACAAAGAACAGCTGGAGAATTCTTCTTCATCATCCTTCTTCAATTAGTTCAGTCAGGGTTAGTTAAGTTAGTTTACAGCTTCATTAATCTGTTAGTTCAGGTCAAACATCACCAGAAAATCTCTAAGAAACTCCACCTGCTTCACATTCTTGATATTTCGCATCACAAACGTTTCATCACTTTATTTCCAAACATGACTTCAGAAACATTGAAATGTTGAGTTGTCCTGGTTCCGCTTGTATTTCTTACTTGTTCAGCTCCTGCTGCAGATTGCTGATCTTCTTCTTTGCTCTCTGCAGAGCAAACTTTACCTCTAGCGTTCTGCTGCCGGACGCCATCAAGGCACGTCCACCAGTGAAACCTGACCACCTCCATGACCACCTCCCTCCCTCCCATTCCTCAGAGCGCGTGCAGGTTAGATCGGTGGACGAAGTCTATGATTGGTTCACCAGTTAGAGACTTTGAACCTTTAACAGGTAAATCTTTGATGAGCTTGGTGACTCAGGTGACTCAGGTGTCGTTTTCAGGGTTAATATTAAAACACAGACTGATGTTCTGTTTGACATCATGAGTACATTAACAAACAGATGTTTGAAACACGATCACACCCGTCGTCTTTATTTACAGTTGCTGATCAGCTTCATACTCATTAAAGGTTTGACCCTGACCCTAAAGAAGAAGCAGAGACACTAGATGGCGCTGTTGAACCTTTATGCTGATGGCCACCTGACAATAAACCGAACAAAGAAGACGTTTTTTAAACTAGTTTTATTTTCTGCAGCCGACATCACATTGAGGACATTAAGAACATTTCTTGAACAAAGACGTTGATTCATTAATGGTTGATTTTGTTATATTTAAATTCTGAACAATAATTATAACAAGATCATGTCTGTTGTGTCTCAGCGTCCCGCAGCAGTCTGTCCAGCAGAGGAACGTCCACTCGATGTTTCATCACAAACTTTCCGTTCAGGTGGAAGACTGGTATGTCCCACCTGTACCTGTCCAACCACACCCTGTTCTCTGGAAGACTGATGTCCACCTGCTGCAGGATAAACTGTGGGACAGACGGAGACATCACATGTAGCATGTTAAACATGCATGTCAGCAGGACATACCACAAACTCTGATGTTGTTACATCGTCCAACTGTTGTTACAACAACTTACAACAACAAAGACCATCAACAACTGTAACACTGACAAGAACCACAATGAACAATATGTCCCAGATTTATCAATGTTTCAGTCACAGACATGTTTCAGTCACAGACATGTTTCTGAAGCATAGGACATGGTGTTGGACTCACTCTGTGTTTGAAAGGTTCCAGCTCTTCTTTCGCTTCATCACAGAGAGAACATGGATCCTAAAGACATAGACAACTGTTGATACATTGATATCAATATATGATACACTATGTGATATATAACTTATTATATACAGGACCTACACTGGTCATATATCTATAAGATTCTAAGCAGGACCTAGATCAGCGATATATCATGGATAATACATGTTACCTTGGTAAAGAGAGTGAACACAGGTAAGGTGCTGGTAGAAAACAGTCGCTGCACAGATGCAGATTGACACAGAAGAAAAGTCTTCAGGGAAAACATTTAATCTGAGAAGAGAAAGAAACAGGAAGTTACTGACCTCAGCAGATTCTCCTCAGACAGCAGCTGACCAATCACAGAGCGGCGTGACGACAACAGAGAAATTCCACTTTCTTTCAATCCAGCACAAAATAAGAAAAGTTTGTAAAATGGACGTGAACGAACGAATGTGTGAAATAATCCTAACCCGGTGATCACGTGATGAACAGACCTCGTTTCCTTTCCTTTAATAATTCGTATTCTTTTCTCCTTTTGGTTCTGACCACGTCTCCAACTCATGTCATATAATTAACCCAGGTCCTCATTCAGCCAGGTCATAATTAACCCGGGTTAATGAGGCTGATGACCCCGGTTACATGTGAGGAGTGACCTCAAACTTCCCTGAGATGAACAGTAGTTAGCATGTTAGCCTGTTAGCATGTTAGCCTGTTCAAGCTACCGGATCTACCGGCGCCGGTTCTTACGACGTTGAACTCACCGCGTGTCGCTGAACAGGCTCGGTTCGTCGAACAGGATAAATCCGGTTCCGGTGGATTAATGAGAAGAACCTCGCAGATAAAACGGTGACTGTTGTTACAGCTGCTTCCGCGTTCCTCTTCTTCTTCTTCTGTTTGAAAGCGAGTGGCAGCTGGCATTAAGGCGCATTACCGCCTCCTACTGGAATGTAATAAAAGTGTCTGACACTAACAAATAATAAGACAAGGTAACATTTCAAATCAGAGGCATTTTCGTTTTCACGTTTTTTTATTGTCACACGTTAACAAACATTCAAACTGTGCAAATGAGTCAATGAATTCTGTCCAAGCTGAGAAACTCACAGAGACCACAGAGGAGCTGCAGCAGCTGAGCGCCCCCTACTGGTTCCTAGTGGACTCACATCTGAATAGAACAGTTTTAGATCAGAGGTCAAGGGTCAAAATGTTTCCATCTGCAGGTGAAGTCAGGACTGAAAGCCCCTGACCCTGACCCTGACCCTGACCTGTTTCTACTGGTTCTGTTCTTATGATTGTTTCTACTGACAACAGGAGGAAAACTGAAGATTCATCAACACCCACTTCACAAGACGTCAACAATCCGTAATCAATCCTCCTCGGACCAAATGGACTTTACTGGGTTTAAAGAATCAATTAGATTCACTGGTCTCTACTGGTCTGATCTGGGATTCAGTGCTCCTCTGTGACAGTGGGGGATTTCCCAGCATGCCTTGTTAAACAGGTATTAAACAGAAAGTAAAGCTTGATGCATAGCATCAATAATGAGCTGCAACAATGTCCTGGCTGCAGCGGCCATGTTGGCTCTGAGTGATGTCACCGCTGCGACGTCATGGCAACACGGATCCATTCAAACACCGGATCAGCCAATCGCTCGGGTCTGTGTATAGTTGACTCTGATTGGCTGCTTCCTGTGTTCTGTGTCAGTGATCCTTCCCATCATCCTTTGTTCTTTGGACATGATCTGGTGAGTTCATCTCAGACCAACGCGGTCACAAGGGTCGCAACATCAAGGGTCAGGTAGGTCAGAGGTATCCACGGTAACCTATAAATCAATCAATACATGAGTGGATCAGTCTGTCAATCAATCAATAGTGAAGAGTAGGAGGCTTCTCCCCACCTTGATGAAGATGGTATCATCTTTAATGTAGCTGCCTGTCTCCAGGACACTCTGAGACACAAACAGAGGACACCCGGAGGCGATGTTCATCTCTGCAGCCGGGCGGCGGAAGCTGCTGCTGTTTGGATCCGGTTTGAAGGCGTCGCCCAGGTGCTTCCTGGACGGGCCCTGGTCCATCAGCATCAGAGTCACCTGACAGGACGACAGACAGGTGAGTGTACAGCGCTGTCACCATGGATCAGACACAAGAGAGGAAGTGATATGTACTTTCTGTTTGAAGGGCCAGGGCAGCAGGGCGTCGTACTCGCCCCTCATTACCACAAAGAACAGGGACAGGTGTGTCCCTTTGCCCATGCCGTCTCCATTCAGGTAGACCCGGGCACACATCTTATATCCAAAGTATCCTGTATAAAATGGCTGTGAATACAGCGACAGTGTCTTTGCCGCCACAGCTTCCTGTTTCCGTCTCTTGTAGTCGCGAATCTTCCAGATGAGAGTCCCGTTGTAGCTCGCCGTCTCCAACACCTGGAAACGCAGGTCCATGTCAGCCAATCGGATCTCGTGGACACTAAGCATGTCGTCGTGTCGATTGAGCTGAGTCTCCAGGGGGGCTGCAGAGAGGTGGATATTGATTATTGGTTTGTTGATCAACAGTGTGTGTCCCCAGTGCCCGTTACGTTTTCTGACCCAGAGTGTGCGTAGAGGGTCCGGTTCCGCTGCGTCCCTGTTCCAGAGCAGTCAGCCTCACTCGAACGCTCTCCAGAGTTCCTCTCAGGTTCTCCACCTCGTCTCTGAGGAGACGCAGAGAACGAAGCTCCAGCTCCACCTCCAGCAGCTTCTCTGAGTGAGAACTCATGAGTTTCTGTGGTAAGAGAAACAAATTAAGAACCAAACGTTTACCATATCTACAAAATCCCTTCATCACATCAACCGTCTGATTGTGACCTCCAGTCCAAAGAACACATGGAACATCAGTACCTGCATGGTGGAGAACTTCTGCTCCATTTGTCGGTTCTTGTCTCTCAGCTCGTCGTTCTGGTTCTCCAGGTCTGACAGACGACTGCTGAGAGCCGGAAGAACTTTATAGCGCTCCAACAGTTCACCTTTGACCTCCTCCACCTGCAGACAAACACAATCATGAGCCACAGAACGCACAATCTGTGACCTGCAACTGGCTGCTATGGGTACCTTGTTCTCCAATGAGGAGCTCCTATTGGCCATCATCCTCAGGTGCTCAGCTGCGCAGGTCGACTCATGTTGCCTCATTTCCTGGTTCAAACCCTGTAGCATAAACAAACATAGTGTTTAACATTGTTATTAAAGTACTTTATTATAACACTACTTTATCAGTACTTATTAATATATTCTGAATATGGTTTATTGATCATTTATTGTCTAACTATTTGAGAACATGTGACGATGAGTTACCTTGAAGGTGCAGCCGTAACGGTGAAACTGGCAAATCACTTGAGCTTTGGGACAGTCGTGTTGGTGACTGGACAGCTGAAACATCAGGTCAACATCATCAATCTTCTGCTTGTGATAAGTTAAACAGATGAAACAACTACACTGAGGTTTCCAGTCTTCTGACTGGACAGTGGAGAATGACGCGGGTCAGTACCTCACTCCGGGGCAGGGAGGAAGAGGAGCAGTGGTTTGGACAGGACACTGGGAATGCTGGACACACCGTCTCTTTGTGTCTCTGAAAACAAACACATTTAATCTGAAACCATTTCCTGATCCTAAAGAACACTTCAAGTTTTTAAACAGTGACGACCTCCAGACATCAGCTGACAGTTCAATCTGGAGTGAGGCTTCTGGTCCTGGTTGCAACTAGTCTCAGAACGTCTGCAACTAGTTCCTGGGAACAAAGGTGCAGATCTGTTGGAAGAGGAATCACAGGCTACCTGCAGGTCGGTCAGAGGCATCTTGGTGATGCAGAACTCGCAGGTGGTCTCTCTGTGTTTACACTTCCAGCTCAGGTGGTCGGGAATCTCTTTCCTCATCATTCGCTCTTTGCATTTACCCAATGGACAGGGAACCTCAAAGAATGGACACACATTTAGGTGGTCCTACAGAGACAGACAGACAGGGGAGAAACACACAGAGACATGTTGTAACTTTGAATCCTGGTCGTTGGAACAGAATGCAGATATTTGACCTGAGCTTTATGAGGTATCCACACACAGACATGTATTGGACCTATAGGCAGTTTCAGAACCATGGTTCTGTTAGCACATGAACGTGTTCTCACAGGTATCTGGTGCAGGCTCATCTGTTCCTGACAGCCATTGGCTTCACTGCGACAGTAAACCTTCAGAGCCATGATTTCCCGCTGGCAGCAGACGTCTCTGAAGATCTTCAACACAAACCGCAGGATGTTCAACAACTGATCTATAATCAATTAATAATGAATGTAAATATGGTGTATGTCGTGATGTCACATCCAGCCCACCTTGTCTTTAAACAGCTGCTCCATGTCAGCTGGACACACCGGGTTTGACTGACTGCCGGAGGACAGAGGACAGAAAGTTATTGAGTCAGCAGGAGACAAACACCTGACACCTGCTGGTCAGAGGAGGAACCGCTAAATCAAATAGTAAATGATCTGTATTTAATTCGGTTTATTCTAGATTCCAGATGATCAAAAATCTCTACAGACTCATCAGTCACCATTCACACAAACATTCCTACAGTTGGTCTCCATGCAGCACACATCTCACACACCGGCGTAGTCATCAGGGGCAGTTTGGGCTCAGGACACGTACGCAGGCAGAACGGACACAGGGATTGAACCGCAGACTTTCTGACGACCCAGTGAAATTCCGTTTCACTGGGACGTCCACAGAAACGTAGGAGTGCATAAAGGGCCCATAATTTACACCTCTCTGGGATTTCATCTTATTGGTATCCCTAAGATAATATATCAGTGGTTAAAGTAAATGAAACAGGGATGGTGTGTTTGGAGGCTGGACTGGTGCCGGCTGGGGGGGGCTGAGAGAAGACGGCTGAGACGCGACTTTTCAATAACATATTTCTTAGAGTAAAAATATCCGGGAGTGACTGTTTTCCTCCTTTGAGGCCACCAACTGATACCGGATAGTAAAAGCCAAGAAAATGTATTTGACACAATATGGGCCCTTTAACAAAACAGGAATACGAGCTGGAATCATCAAACCCCCTTTACATCTTAAGAATAGAGCTACAGCTTTCAGAAGATTCTTATCTCTGTCAAGGAAGCTATTTCTGTCGGTCCGTTAGTTTGCAGGATTACGTCAAAAACTACCCGGCAGATTATTTGGTGGAAGGATGTGGCGTGAGTCGGAGAAGATTACATGTTGGGGGGGTAGGTTGGACCAGGGTTCCCTCCCAACCCATAGACCAGCAGTGTGAATCACAGAGTGTGAGCCGAGGTGTGATAAGATCTGTCCGACTCACCTGAGGATGTGGTTGATGCAGCTCTGACAGAAGCGGTGTCCACACTCGGTCTGGCGAGGCTGACATAGGACCAGCCTGCACACCTCGCAGCGGTATTTGGCTTCTGGAGTTTCTACAAAGTGATCTCTGAATCCTTCATGAAGAGGCAGGAAACCTGCAGCGACACCTGAGCACAGAGACACACCTGAGTTCACTCACCTGCTGCTCTACTGTCCACTGGACATCTTTAAACATATATTCTGAAAATCTCTTCTACCGTGAGAAGCAGCAGGGTCGCTGGGGGGCCAGGGATTGGCTGGGCGGTGAGAGGGTGGGGTGATGGGAGAGACCACAGCGAGGGAGGCAGCCACAGAGGGCGCCACCTGCTGGAGGGGAATCTGCACCTCCCTCCCGTCAGCACTCCTCCCTGCTGACATGACCTGAGGGACGAGGGGGGGGGGGGGGGTTAAAATAAAAGCCCAGAAGGACGTCAACCTGCGGGTGTGAGAGATCAATTGATTTTGTAGAGGATATTGATATTATTATTATTATCAATTCTTGCTATCCTGGTTATTACCATTTGGAGGTGTCCTACTTTCAAACTCCTTGTGAAGACTTATTCAGATTGACTTCATATTTGTTCAGAATAATCTTGATGCGTTCCCTAACCCTTACATGTTAAGAGTCCTGGCCCCAAAACCTATATTTCAATAACTTTTCCTCGATAGAACTGTAAGACGTCGGGTTAGGATGTCGATACAACTATAACAGAACTCTTTCCATTGTTTTTTGGACAGACTAACACTGACCTACTGAGAATAGCACCGCGCCAAACCAATCACGTGGCTGGAATAGAGTTCCAGCCACGCCAGGTCGGGTTGATGCATGTAGAGCGAGTAGCAGCACACAGGCTAACGTAGAGCGACTGTAGCGCTGCACACCACAAGTCAGTAGCGGTTATGGTTAGAGGGTTAGGAGATCAAAGACAAGATGGGTTAGTAAAGTAAGACAGGAGCGACAGAGTTACTGAGGAAGACAATGGACCCTGGCTCCAAAGAATAGGACATGTTGAAAAAAGGTCAAAGGAATTCAGTAGTTTGTTACAAGTTGGATATTTAAAGTTGGACAAGAAGCCGAGTATCGTGCCAATTGTGCAAAATATTTGAACCATCTGAAGCAGAGCCCCAACCCTAACAGAAATATTGGTTTGGTTGGTCATATCGAATCCCAAAATGCTCTTCTCCATCTTTTCCGACCTCCATGACCCCCCCCAGTCCCCCCCTTCCTCCCTTCTACCAAGCCACTTTGTCAACTACTTTACAAAAAAGGCAGATGACCTACGCTCCTCTTTTTCTAATCCACCATCTTCATCTTCATCACCTTCTCTTTCCTCTTTCACCCCCGTCTCCCCATCAAGTTCTTACCCTGGTGACCTCCGTCCCCCCCGCCCACCTGCCCCCTTGACCCCCTCTCATCCAGTCTATCGCTCTTCACCTTCCTCCTTTTCTCACCCATTTTATCAACACTTCCCTGTCCACTGGCTCTTTCCCTAACTCTCTCCTGAAGAACCCCCCCCACCGACCCGTCTGCATTAAACAACTACAGACCTGTCTCTCTTCTTCTCTTTCCTTCCACAGCTCTGAGCGAGTGATCTCTAATCAACTGTCCTCCTCTCTCCACCAGAACAACCTTCTTGACCCTCACCAGTCTGGGTTCAAGGCCACTCAACTGAGACTGTCCTCCTTGTCTCTGTCACACTGATAGAGCAATCCATTAATCAATCAAAAATCAATGAGTCGATCAATACAACACGAAGAAGATCAGTTGATCATTAAATCAAATCACCGATCATTAGATTTAAATTCTCAGAGTAAAAACTAACAAAGAGAATCTCTCTGTCTTCCTCTGTCCCTCTCTCTCTATCTTCCTCTGTCTCTGTCCCTCTCTCTCTTCCACTGTCTCTCTGTTTCTCTTTCCCCCCTCTCTGTCTCTGTCTGTCTCTCTCTTTCTGTCTCTCTCTTCCTCCCTCTCTGTCTCTCTCTTTCTATGTCTCTTGCTCTTCCTCCCTCTCTGTCCCTTTCTCTCTCTCTTCCACTGTCTCTCTGTTTCTCTCCCACCTCTCTGTCTCTGTTTGTCTCCTTTTCTATGTCTCTTGCTCTTCCTCTCTCTCTGTTTATCTTCCTCTGTCCCTCTCTCTCTTCCTCTGTCTCTCTCTCGGTCCCTCTCTCTCTTCCTCTGTCTCTCTGTTTCTCTCTCCCCCTCTCTGTCTCTGTCTGTCTCTCTCTGTTTATCTTCCTCTCTCTCTTCCTCCCTCTCTGTCTCTGTCTGTCTGTTTGTCTCCCTTTCTATGTCTCTCTCCCTCTGTCCCTCTCTCTCTTCCCCCCCTCTCTGTCTATGTCTCTCTCTCTTCCTCCCTCTCTGTCTGTCTTTCTCTGTCCCTCTCTCTCTTCCCCTGTCTCTCTGTCTCTGTCTGTCTCTCTTTCTATGTCTCTCGCTCGTCGTCCCTCTCTGTCTCTTTATCTGTCTCTGTGCTGATGTAAACACTGACTGATGCTAACTGTTAGCTTCTTTAGCTTCGTGTTTCTGCGCCTGTGTTTTGGAGCCGTTAACACACACCAACCTGTTCTACAGATGTTCTACAGAGGTTCTACCGATGTTCTGCTAATGTTCCGCTGTGGGACTCACATGAATCTCCGCTCAGCAGCTCCTCGGCTCGGTGGACTCTCTCCAGGATTCAAACCGTCGACCCGCCGCTGCCGCTGTCGCGGAGCCTCCGGGCCTCGCGTGAGCTCCACATGTTTTAGGTTCGAGGTTCGATTTCAGTTCTGTGCGTGTGTGTGATCCGGTTCAGATCCAGCGGGAGGACTGGTCCGATCACACTGGAAACCCCCTCCGCAGCTTCCGCCCAGGAAATCCCCCAGCTGCCCGGAACCAGACCGCCGGGGGGCGCTGTTTGTTAAGGGCTGCAGGTAGAGGGAGCGACACCCACTGGTCTTCACCCTCAACAGTAAATGTACAAAGAATCTGTATTAACAGGGAAAGACCCTTCAAATGAATCTAGTGCTTTACAGCGAGTTACACAACCCTATCTTTATATTTGTTATATCAATACTTGCACAAACACACCACAGATGTGTAAACCCAATGTACCCTGATTCTAGTTCTGAGAAACATAGAAACCTGATGATGAGAACCAGCTTGTTACGTCATGTTTGAAGTATTTATACATGATGTCTGATGGAGACGAAGGAGCAGACACATGAACTGACGATTTACTGTCAGTGACGGTAGAAGATGGGAGGAGACATGTGATCATAGTCCACCATCAGGATCCAGAAAATCAAACCACCAGGGGGCGCTGTTTGTCACAGGCTGCAATGTAAGACATTGTTTCTTTGAAACTTTATTTTGAAAGGTGCTGGTAAATATTCGAACAGAGATTTGAATGAACAGTGTTGTAATCCAGTCAATGACAGTAACTGAATACATTTACTTGAGTATTGTTTTTTGTCGTTTATCTGCATCACATGAAGAGAAGTCAAACGTGTTTATTGATCAACTTTGGTTTTATTGTTTCCTCTAAAATAAAAATTCTAAAATCATAAAACAGGAGGACGATACCTGAGTGACATCATCCAACATGGCTGCACTCACACGCACACACAGATTGGTCCAGAGAAAGCATTAATATCAGGTGACAGTTCAAACCTGATCAATAACATGTCGACAAACTAAAATTATGACATCATGAAAGAGGGGTTGGGTCAGAAGGTCTCAGGACGCCAGGGGCTTGTGGAGGTCGACTGGAAAGGACGAGTCCTGCAGGACAGGAGGGAGACACATTGAGGACACTTTAGAGACACAGAGATATAAGATAGAGAGAGACAGAGAGGATTGTGGGATTTGTAGTTTCCAAAAATAACTGTTCTTCACCTCCTTTGTATCCTTGGCAGTAACCTCCTTCTCCTCAGTGGGACACACCTCCATTTTCTCCTCCTCTCCTCCACCGTCTCCTCCATCTCCCTCCTCTCCTCCGTCTCCTCCTTCTTCTCTGTCTTGCCCCTCCACGCCATGTTCTGCCTCCCACTCCTGAAGAACCTCGTCCAGGTTAAACCTCCGTCTGTAGTTCACCAGGAAGTTCTTCACCTGAACCACCGACTTGTTACCAATCACATCTGAGATAGCCTGGAAGTCTCTTCCGTACTTCCTGATGGCTGCACGGGATTGGACGAGAGATGGTGTCACTGACTAATCACTGAGCTTTGAATGTGTGACTCAGGGGGTCCAGGTGTTACCTTGTACGGCGAGCAGCTGCTCCTCTGTCGTCCATCGACTGTTCAGCTTCTGATTCACCTGCAACAGAAACACACAGAACGGGAATCACCTCCATAACCTTTGACCTCCAGAGTTCATGATCTGATCGTCCGGTCGCACTCCGACAGGAAGCAGCACGTTGCTATGGTTACCTCAGGTTGTCTGAACTCGTCCACTCCTGAACTGATTTTGTCTTTTAGAGCACTGTTGGTTTGTTTGACAGTCTGAATCTGAAACCCAGAGACAGACAGATGAGGACAAAGTGTGACCGGTGAGAAGAGAGCGAGACAGGTGAGAAGCTATATATACAGACCTGTCTCTTGATGGACACCAGCTGACCGTCCAGGTGTCTGATGAGTCCCTGAGGAGACGAAGACGACAGAGAGACAACGTCCTGTTGGTTCAGAAACATTCCTCTAGGGGGACGTTTCTTCATCCGCTGAGAGGCCTTCACACCTGACTGAGAGACAGACGGGTCACCGTCACCTGACTGAGAGACAGACAGGTCACCTTCACCTGACTGTGAGACAGACAGGTCACCTTCACCTGACTGAGAGACAGACAGGTCACTGTCACCCGACTGAGAGACAGACAGGTCACTGTCACCCGACTGAGAGACAGACAGGTCACCCGACTGAGAGACAGACAGGTCACTGTCACCTGACTGAGAGACAGACAGGTCACCTGACTGAGAGACAGACAGGTCACTGTCACCTGACTGAGAGACAGACGGGTCACCTGACTGAGAGACAGACGGGTCACCCGACTGAGAGACAGACGGGTCACCCGACTGAGAGACGAGTCTAGGTCACCCGACTGAGAGACAGACGGGTCACCCGACTGAGAGACAGACAGGTCACTGTCACCTGACTGAGAGACAGACAGGTCACTGTCACCTGACTGAGAGACAGACAGGTCACTGTCACCTGACTGAGAGACAGACAGGTCACCTGACTGAGAGACAGACAGGTCACTGTCACCTGACTGAGAGACAGATGGGTCACCCGACTGAGAGACAGACGGGTCACTGTCACCTGACTGAGAGACAGACAGGTCACTGTCACCTGACTGAGAGACAGACGGGTCACCTGACTGAGAGACAGACGGGTCACCTGACTGAGAGACAGACGGGTCACCTGACTGAGAGACAGACAGGTCACTGTCACCCGACTGAGAGACAGACGGGTCACCCGACTGAGAGACAGACAGGTCACTGTCACCCGACTGAGAGACAGACGGGTCACTGTCACCTGACTGAGAGACAGACAGGTCACTGTCACCAGACTGAGAGACAGACAGGTCACCTGACTGAGAGACAGACGGGTCACCTGACTGAGAGACAGACGGGTCACCTGACTGAGAGACAGACAGGTCACTGTCACCTGACTGAGAGACAGACAGGTCACTGTCACCTGACTGAGAGACAGACGGGTCACCTGACTGAGAGACAGACAGGTCACTGTCACCTGACTGAGAGACAGACGGGTCACCTGACTGAGAGACAGGGGAGGTGAGACAGGTGAGTACCTTCAGTCCGGCAGATGTTTTGACCTCTGATCCACAACTGACCTGAAATCACATAAACAGTCAGTAAACAGCAAGTCATTAATCAATTAGTAAACAACAAACAGTCAATAAACAACAACCAATCAGCTAACAACCTGTACACAACAGTCAGTAAACACTAAACAGTCTGTAAAAAGTAAGTAAACATTCAGTTAATAAACATTCAGTTAACAGTTAGTAAACAGTCAGTAAACATTCAGTTAAGTTAGTAAACAGTAAACATTCAGTTAGCAGTTAGTAAACATTCAGTAAACAGTAAACATTCAGTTAACAGTTAGTAAACAGTCAGTAAACATTCAGTTAGCAAACAGTCAGTAAACAGTAAACATTCAGTTAACGTTAGTAAACAGTCAGTAAACATTCTGTTAACGTTAGTAAACAGTCAGTCAACAGTAAACAGTCAGTTAACAGTTAGTAAACAGTCAGTAAACATTCAGTTAATAGTTAGTAAACAGTCAGTAAACAGTCAGTTAACGTTAGTAAACAGTCAGTAAACAGTCAGTTAACGTTAGTAAACAGTCAGTAAACAGTAAACAGTCAGTAAACAATCAGTTAACCGTTGGTAAACAGTCAGTAAACAGTAAACAGTCAGTTAACAGTTAGTAAACAGTCAGTAAACATTCAGTTAGCAAACAGTCAGTAAACAGTAAACATTCAGTTAACGTTAGTAAACAGTCAGTCAACAGTAAACAGTCAGTTAACAGTTAGTAAACAGTCAGTAAACATTCAGTTAATAGTTAGTAAACAGTCAGTAAACAGTCAGTTAACATTAGTAAACAGTCAGTAAACAGTAAACAGTCAGTTAACAGTTGGTAAACAGTCAGTAAACAGTAAACAATCAGTTAACCGTTGGTAAACAGTCAGTAAACAGTAAACAGTCAGTAAACAGTAGACAGTCAGTTAACAGTTGGTAAACAGTCAGTAAACATTCTGTAAACAGTAAACATTCAGTTAACAATAGTAAACAGTCGGTTAACAGTTGGTAAACAGTAAACATTCAGTTAACAGTAAACACTGAACAGTCAGTAAACAGTCTCACCTCCTTCTTGTCGTCTTTATTTTGGTCGACCTCAGAGTCACTCAGATTATTCCTATGAGCGTCTTCATCATCACTGAAACACAAAACAGGTCAGAGTCTAATCCACCAATCACAGCACAGGATCCAGGTTTCAGATCTGTGTTCTGTGCTGTGATTGGTGCAGCTGTCAGCTCACCTGTTGTCTCTCTCTCTCTTGTGTTTCCGGGTCTGTCGATCCATCAGACTGGTTTTACTGCGACTTTTCTTCCACGAGTAATAAAACCGAACCAGACTGGCCATCGACTTGTCTGGTAACTTCACACAGAGACAGAAAATCAACCATGGTTGAATAAGAGCTTAAGGACGACACTGGGCACAGTATCTGGACAAGTTTATATTCTATATAAACTAAATATGTCATTAAACTGCTCTAACGGTTGACGTACCATCTGCTGGATGCGGTGGAAGCTCTTGCCATGGAAACTGAAGGCCTGTTCAAATAGGACTCTGTCCTCCACCGTCCACTCGTCAGGAAACGGGGTGAAGTTCGGCAAATCAGCCAGAGACTTCTCCACGTTGTGTTTGTGCCAGAAGAGCATGCCCAGCGCCTGAAAACAAGTTCCATGTGTTCTGACTGAAGGTTCCATTCACATTAATGAGTCACAGGGGAAAACTGTACCTGCTCCATGTTGTAGCCGTGTTTCTCTTTGGCGATGGCGATGTATTCGTCCACTGCATTAAAAGACATCCACAGGTTAACCATTGATATTTTTGGTTTTTATTTTTAACTGTTTATTTGAGAGTAGTTTCTTACACTGAGACTGGTTCAGACAGCTGCTCGGGATCCAAACCAGCATCCCAGGGTTTTCTCTGAGCTGAGCCGCCTGAGCCACGTCTGAGAGAGACAGAGACAGAGACAGAGACAGAGAGAGAGAGAGAGAGAGAGAGAGAGAGAGAGAGAGAGAGAGAGAGAGAGAGAGAGAGAGAGAGAGAGAGAGAGAGAGAGAGACACACACACACACACACACACACACACACACACACACACACACACACACACACACACACACACACACACACACACACACACACACACACACACACACACACACACACACACACACACACACACACACACACACACACGTTAGTAACATCATCACATAAAATCCCTGCTGACATTCATCAGCTACATCCTCTTCATCATGTTCACCTGGGGCCATTTAACATCACATGTCATTTAGCTGACGCTTTTGTCCAAAGCGACTTACATTTTAAGAACACTCAGCATTTATGAGGGGCCATTTTAGGGGTTCGGTATCTTGCCAAGGACACTTAGGCATGCAGATGGGAAAGAGTGGGATTCGAACGGCAACCGTCTTGTTGCAGACTACCCGCTCTATCCCCTAGGCCACGCTCTCCCCATTTGTTTCTGAAGCATTGTTCATTAGAGACGTTTAGTGTTTTCATTGTCAGTTTGAATGCTGATGAATTTAGCTCAAGACGTTTGTCTCTGCCTCACATTCAGAGGTGTTCCTAATATTCTGACTCCACTACCTCACACAGGAGTAAACGCTGATCCGGTTCTGAATGAACAATCTGACTAAGAATCAGTAAAACAATACTAGAGATCTATTATAAACAGACCTGACATGGTCCACCCATGTGGAACCAGGATCAGAGAACATGATACGAGGATTAGAACCAGGATCAGAAAAGTGGAACCAGGATCAAAGGATTAAAACCAGGATCAAAGAAGTGGAACCAGGATCAGATAAGTGGAACCGGGATCAGAGAACCAGGATCAGATTATTAGAATCAGCATTAGAAAAGTTAAACCAGGCTCAGATAAGTCAAACCAGGATCAGGGAGGTGGAACCAGGATCAGAGAAGTCCAACCAGGATCAGGGAACCAGGATCATACAGGTGGAACCAGGATCAGTGATGTTTAATCAGGATCAGAAAAGTGGAACCAGGATCAGATAAGTCAAACCAGGATCAGGGGACCAGGATCATACAAGTGGAAACAGGATCAGATAAGTGGACCCAGGATCAGAGAAGTCACACCAGGATCAGATGCCGTTTAGCGCTCACGTTGTTCGAGGCTACCACCAACGAGCCGCCTGTTGTCTCTTACCAGTATCAAACTCTGGAACCACGGCCTGGTACTGCAGTCCGACACGCATCCCTCCTCCACCTGCACACACGGTACACAATAGTACTTAGGAGTGGTGCTCGAAGTATACGCAATACACAGCAGCACCACCGTGGCCGAGGCTACCCACCATGCTCCTCGTCGCTACTGGATCCTGAACTTCCTTCTTCCCAACAGCTGTTAGTGCTGGTTCCATTACCGGACAGACCTTTCCCGCCGTGGTTCACTGCTGCTCCGGGGCCGCTGCTGCCGCCGCCCGCCGGGGCTCTGCCTCTCCTCTTTCCCGGAGCCTCCGGGTTTCTCTCCAGCATCGCCGGCATGAGCAGCACGGAGGCGGCTAACGTCTGTAGCTGAATCAAGCTAACCAGTTAGCGTGTTAGCTTAGCTGCTCAGCTGACTGAACGGATCCGGCTAACGAGCCCCAGAGCTCAAAGTCCGGTCCGGACAGCGGAGGGGTCCGTGTGAAACACAGACTCGGAGGCAGGAACGTTCCGTGTCATGAAGCTAACAGAAGCTAAAGCTAAACGTTCAGTCCGAAGCATCACATTGAGCCACAACACATCCGGGTCCAGAAGAGACCAGACCAGGACCCAGCCCTGAACTCAGACCAGGACCCAGACTAGAGTCACCGACACTAATCAGAGTGTGTGGGAAATAAAAACACATGAATCTGTATTAATTATTAATTATTAGTTCTATTTGTTCTGGTAAAAAAGTAAAGTGCAACAACTAATAAACTCTTGAAACTTAATACATTATTTTCTTTAATATGAACACCAGAGTTGACGATCTTCTTATCCGAGGTGTGTTGTGAAGAGATGTGTCCTCTGTCTGGAGGACGATGTGTGGACTTCCTGTCCTGATTTTGTCCTGGTTTAGGAGCCAGGACAGGAAACAGTCGGGATGTTGTTGAGTGACAGCTGTCCCTCGCAGTAAGGAAGCAGCTGATTGGTCGATGCAGAGCGGAGTAGATGGACCCATATGGATGGACCGGGGTATAAGGTTAAACCATGTCCCGGATGTAGACTGGACCCGATCCGGTCACAGCACGGTACCAAGTACTAGAGTCTTGAAGTGGATGTGTGCAGCTCCTGGTAACCAGTGCAGAGAGTGAACTCAGGTTAATGGGAGGAATGGGAGTGAACTCAGGTTAAAGACCAGAACCTGGACCAGAACCTGCGCCGCCCTCTCTGGGGGAAGGGGGCGTGTTCTCGTGATGTGCAGCATGAATCCACAGGAACGTGTTGTTGCAGTTATGTTGGCAGAGGGGGGGGGGGGGGGGGGTTGAGGGGGGGGGGGGGGGTGGCTACCACGAAATTGTCAAAGGTAAAAGTCAGGTCACGGGTCGGAGGAACTGTCCTTGGAAGGACACAGACACACACACACACACACATCGAGAGACACACAGACACACTTACATGTTGGACTCATGATTAATAATCGATATTCTAATGTTACTGTTTATAGAGACATTAGTGTCTCATATAGTCTCATGTGAACTATGTGAACTATGTCAGACACTCGCTCCGCCCACACGCCGCCCCGCCCCCTCCCTCCAAACCAACATCCACACATGGAGCTGAAGCTGGGGGGGGGGGGGGGGGGGGGATATAAACAGACTGACCCAGGTCTCGTATCAGTCTCTGTCTGTTTTGGACTCTAACCCTGATCCAGGACCTTTTCTCAGTGTTTGACTCTGATCCAGAACCTGGTGTTGTTTTGCACACTGATCCAGGGCCGGGTTTTTGGACCCTGAGCCAGGACCTGATGCTTGGACCCTGATCCAGGACCAGGTCTCAGGATGCCCTGGCTTCTGTCCCCTCAGGACCTCGTCTCTCCGTCTGAGCGGCAGTGCGAGCGCAGCGCGTTCTCGTTCTACCGCGCGGTGAGGGAGCGGCAGCCGGTGTGGCGGCTGGAGGACACGCGCAGCATGGACGTGTTCAGCTGGGAAGACGGACGCCCACGCGCCTTCCTGCCGTCGGAGGCGCTGTTGTACGCACTCGTGCACGACCACCGGGACTACGCACGTTACCTACTTAACAGGTTCACGGTGAGCGCGCTCAGAGCACCGCGATGCAGTTTCTGCTGCCGCCGCCGCAGCGGCACACCACACCTGAGCATGGCGGTGCGGTACGACCGCGTGTCGATCCTCAGCGCGATGGTGGAGACGCTTAAGCGTTGCGGCACGCAAGCAGAGCGGCGGGAGCTTCTGGACGGATGCAGCAGCTGCGTGCACGTCACGGACGCGGGAAAGAGCGCAGTGCAGCTCGCGGTGGAGCTGTCGCGCGCGGACTGTCTGCTGCTGCTGCTCGTTCACGGCGCGCGGCCTCACGGACTCGATGTCGCGCTGCAGGTGCTCGTGTCCTGCGACGCGCAGCGAAGCGACGCGCAGCGCTGCCTCGAGCTGCTGCTCCTGTTCCTGCCCAACGCGACGCCGCCGCGCTGCCTGCAGGAGGAGCCGCAGCGCTGGCAAAGCCTTCTGGGAAATGAAGTCTTCGGATGGCTGCGCGGGGTGGCTCCGCCCCCCCTCCTGCTGCAGGCTCTGCGGTGCTTGGCCCGGTTCGGCCCGGATCAGATCAGCACGCTGCCCCCCCTCCTCCAGCCCCACAGCTGGCGGTGACGTCGTCTGTCACCATGGAGATTGTGCACACCTCAGGACTGCTGTGATTGGATAGCTTGTTGATGACGTAAATATTGATTCATAAAATTTCGTATTTCCAGGTAAACATCACTTCCGTGTTGGTAGAATGCGTGGAGCCAACTAGTTGATGTGTCTACAGGTCCTGACATCAGATTGGAAGAGGTTATTGATCAGTGAGAGATGATTATTACAGATAAATGACGTAATCACATGTTATTTGTCTCATATTCCCAGTTTGTCTCACAGATGTTAACAAGGATCAACTTCCTGTTCTTAACTCAACACGAGTCAAACAGAAACTTAGTGATCAGTGATGAAGATCAGTCCCATGAGAGGATCCTCTCCCAGGACACACACAGGTGCTGATGGAACTGAACACATCAACACAACAGGATTCACTACATGAGAAGAACCAGTTTGTAACTTCATGTTCAAAGTGTTGATACATCATGTGTGATGGAGCTGAAGCAGCAGATGAACTGAGGGGTTCCTGATGGTAGAAGATGTGAGCAGACATGTTGTGTATCAAGACGTCATGTTGTGATCAGTCCACCACAGATGCCACCGGGATCATTGATAAATGAGGATTGGTTATCGATCGCTCTCTGGAACATAAACCTCTCAAACCGAACTTGGCAGAAGCTGAACTGAGTCGGCCATGACAGATGACCCTCTTGTTTTAACCCCAGGTTTCAGCCTGGTTATTTTTTCCCGAACGGTCACTGATTGGTTGTTGTCATTATGATGATGTCACCAGTCAATGTGCACGTGTGAGCACTGCGCTCGTCAAACCTGGAGTTACGAGGTTATAACCTGATGCTCGATTTAATTTGATCCCAAAGTTTCCTCAGTTCAGTTTTATTGATGAACTGTTTGTGATCAATAATAATCAGTTTCGACCTGAGAGAAATGTGTAACTTATTGATCATAGTGATCACGACGGGTACCATGTGATCTGTTTCTCTTCTCTGTGAATCGTTAACACCTGGGTGTACCTGCAGGCCTCATGACATCACATCCAGTTTTGAGCCAATCAGTGATCGGTTTGAAAAGGACACCGCAAAATAAACATTTCTTACAAGTTACGTCTGTTGCTGTGGGAGGAGCTACCACAGGAAATGATCCCCCATTTAAGGAAAACAAAGAAGCTGCCTTGTCTGCGACCGCAGTGTTGTAATGACCTTCGACATAAACACACAAAAAGTTAGAAAAACTGATGACTTCTGTCAAATATGATTCAGGGGAAACTTGGTAACCGTCTTCTTCTTCTACTGTTTGTGTTTCATTGTAAAATCATTGACGTTATTTATTAAAATACATTTGAAAAGATTAAAATGATCCCAAATGTTTCCTGAACATTGAACCAACTTTAAAGGAATAACGTTTTCTGACTTCTCACTGTGTTCTCTGCTGCTGGATCAAAGCCTTATTGTAACTAATCAATATGAGATCAACAAACAGCTTGAACATGTTTTATAAGGTAATCAATGACATCAACAGGTGACTTCACAATGAATTCTTATTGGTCAGCAGCAGAACCTCCAGCCAATCAACTAATGGAAGGATGACAGCATGACCTCCCCCTGAGTTACAGCTGCTCAGGGGGAGGAGCACCAGTCAGAGCGTTTTAGGTTTTCAGTGTAAATCCAGATCAGACCTCAGACCTGAATCTCAATGGTGGTTCACCAGAGTCCACCAGTCATCATAGTCCACCACAGTCCACCACAGTCCACCAGTGTCCAGCACAGTCAATCATCGTCTGTAAGAGTCCAGGTTTATGGTGAATGTTTTTACTCTTAGACCACATTCTTTCAACAACAAAGAAATGTTCAAACGTTTTCCATAAATCATTCCAAATGGGCGGGACATCTGGTTGTACTGTAGTGTAGAGTACTGTAGTGTAGAGTACTGTAGTGTACTGTAGAGTAGAGTACTGTAGAGTACTGTAGAGTACTGTAGTGTAGAGTACTGTAGAGTAGTGTAGTGTAGAGTACTGTAGAGTAGAGTGCTGTAGAGTAGAGTACTGTAGTGTACTGTAGAGTAGAGTGCTGTAGAGTACTGTAGTGTAGAGTACTGTACTGTACTGTGGAGTAGAGTACTGTAGAGTAGTGTAGAGTACTGTAGTGTAGAGTAGAGTACTGTAGTGTAGAGTACTGTAGTGTAGAGTACTGTACTGTAGAGTACTGTAGTGTAGAGTACTGTACTGTAGAGTAGTGTACTGTAGAGTAGAGTACTGTAGTGTACTGTAGAGTAGAGTGCTGTAGAGTACTGTAGAGTACTGTAGTGTAGAGTAGAGTACTGTAGAGTAGAGTACTGTAGTGTACTGTAGAGTAGAGTACTGTAGTGTACTGTAGAGTAGTGTAGTGTAGAGTACTGTAGAGTAGAGTGCTGTAGAGTACTGTAGAGTAGAGTACTGTAGTGTACTGTAGAGTAGAGTGCTGTAGGGTACTGTAGAGTACTGTAGTGTAGAGTACTGTAGTGTAGAGTAGAGTACTGTAGAGTAGAGTACTGTAGTGTACTGTAGAGTACTGTAGTGTACTGTAGAGTAGTGTAGTGTAGAGTACTGTAGAGTAGAGTGCTGTAGAGTACTGTAGAGTAGAGTACTGTAGTGTACTGTAGAGTAGAGTGCTGTAGAGTACTGTAGAGTACTGTAGTGTAGAGTACTGTAGTGTAGAGTACTGTAGAGTAGTGTAGTGTAGAGTACTGTAGAGTAGAGTGCTGTAGAGTACTGTAGAGTAGAGTACTGTAGTGTACTGTAGAGTAGAGTGCTGTAGAGTACTGTAGAGTAGAGTGCTGTAGAGTACTGTAGAGTAGAGTACTGTAGTGTACTGTAGAGTAGAGTGCTGTAGAGTACTGTAGTGTAGAGTACTGTAGTGTAGAGTAGAGTACTGTAGAGTAGAGTACTGTAGAGTAGAGTACTGTACTGTACTGTAGAGTAGAGTACTGTAGTGTACTGTAGAGTAGAGTACTGTAGTGTACTGTAGTGTAGAGTACTGTAGAGTAGAGTACTGTAGAGTACTGTAGAGTAGAGTACTAAATCTGAAGGTGCTGATGCTGCCAGTGATACCATAATGATGTTACCATGGCAACCATATGGAGCTCTTCATTAATATCCTCTAGACAACACTCCCACGTCAGACGCCGTCTACAAACCAATCACATTCAAGTACAGGTAGACTCCGCCCACGTAGGTGTTGATGACAGCACCTACGTAGGTCAGACAGAATTCTTTAGTCCCTTAATTACAATTTGAAACCAACAGTTCACACACAAGGGTTAGGGTCAGCAGGCTCCCTGCTGAAAAACAAAAAAAAACTTAAATGTCTCAGTTACACACAAACACACTAAACCAGTCTGAACACGCTGAAGTGAAGTGTAGTGCAATGTCACTTTAATGTCATGAGTGAAACCAGTTAAAACCAGTAGAACCCGAATAAGCAGATTAAGTCCCAGTGAATCCCTGTCCACCATCGCCCCATCAGACATTAAAGGTCTCCTGTTAAAACAAAATAATAAGTTTATATATTATCCCAGAGGCCACCTGGGCTCTCTAAAGTGCAATCATATTATCTAGACTTGAACGTTAAAGGAAGTGATACTGGTGATGTCAGTACGTTCCACCAGGTGAATCCAGCTCAGGCAGACCAACATGAACAAGTAATGACATCATAGTGATGTCAGAGTTCAGATGAGCTCCCATTCATCTTCAACGTCGTCGCCACTGAGGGCGGGGCCTGAGGAGGCGGGTTTACAGGGAGTCTGTGGGAGGAGCTTTGTCAGCCGACGGGACAAACCACCGACCAGAGTCACTGCCCACAACTCGTCCTCTGGAGTCACTAAAGAGAGAGAGAGACGTGTTATCTGGGACACGCTTGAGACACTCTAACCAGTCTAATCCATTCCAACAAGTGTAAACCCAGTCTAACCAGTGCAAACCCAGTGTAACCAGTAGAAACCCAGTCTTACCAGTACAAACCATTCAAATTAGTATAAACCAAGTCTAACCTGTGTAAACCCAGTCTAAACAGTGTAAACCCAGTATATACCATTCTAAACAGTGTAAACCCAGTGTGACCAGTATAATCCCAGTCAAACCAGTATAAACCCAGTGTAACCAGTGTAAACCCAGTGTAACCAGTGTAAACCGAGTCTAACCAGTTTAAAACAGTATGAACCAGTCTAACCAGTTAACCAGTTGGCGTTTCCAGGAATCTTCTTCCAGTAGTCCCCTGCAGGGTTCCGGTCGGAGACGCCGTAACGTCGAGCCAGATCTCCGTTTACACACCGAACCCAAACTGTCCGACAGCTGAGGACCAGCTGACTCACTGCTAACCCTACACACACACAAACACATTATTGTAACAGACACACAATCAAGACAGATAGGTGTTGCAGACAGACAGGTGTGTACCTGGGACCAGCTCCCAGTCCGTCCCGACAGGCATCTCATCACTGAGTCCAGTTCTCACAAAGACGGTTCCTCTGTTGTCCACGGCCCAGAGGAGACGGTCGTTAGGACTCGTCTGGACGCTGAGCAGCTGCACTCCTATTGGCTGCAGAGACATGGTAATGAGGATCCAGTGTGGAACCAGTGGTTCTATGTGGATCCAGTGTGGAACTCGTGGTTCTATGTGGATCCAGTGTGTAACCTGTGGTTCTATGTGGATCCAGTGTGTAACCCGTGCAGGTGGTTCTATGTGGATCCAGTGTGTAACAAGTGGTTCTATGTGGATCCAGTGTGTAACCTGTACAGGTGGTTCTATGTGGATCCAGTGTGTAACCTGTGGTTCTATGTGGACCCAGTGTGTTACCTGTACAGGTGGTTCTATGTGGACCCAGTGTGTTACCTGTACAGGTGGTTCTATGTGGACCCAGTGTGTTACCTGTACAGGTGGTTCTATGTGGATCCAGTGTGTAACCTGTACATGTGGATCCAGGGTGTTACCTGTACAGGTGGTTCTATGTGGACCCAGTGTGTTACCTGTACAGGTGGTTCTATGTGGATCCAGTGTGTAACCTGTACAGGTGGTTCTATGTGGATCCAGTGTGTAACCTGAACAGGTGGTTCTATGTGGATCCAGTGTGTAACCTGTGGTTCTATGTGGATCCAGTGTGTAACCCGTACAGGTGGTTCTATGTGGATCCAGTGTGTAACAAGTGGTTCTATGTGGATCCAGTGTGTAACCTGTACAGGTGGTTCTATGTGGATCCAGTGTGTAACCTGTGGTTCTATGTGGACCCAGTGTGTTACCTGTACAGGTGGTTCTATGTGGACCCAGTGTGTTACCTGTACAGGTGGTTCTATGTGGATCCAGTGTGTTACCTGTACAGGTGGTTCTATGTGGATCCAGTGTGTAACCTGTACATGTGGATCCAGTGTGTTACCTGTACAGGTGGTTCTATGTGGATCCAGTGTGTTACCTGTACAGGTGGTTCTATGTGGATCCAGTGTGTAACCTGTACAGGTGGTTCTATGTGGATCCAGTGTGTAACCTGTACAGGTGGTTCTATGTGGACCCAGTGTGTTACCTGTACAGGTGGTTCTATGTGGATCCAGTGTGTAACCTGTACAGGTGGTTCTATGTGGATCCAGTGTGTAACCTGTACAGGTGGTTCTATGTGGATCCAGTGTGTAACCTGTACAGGTGGTTCTATGTGGATCCAGTGTGTAACCTGTGGTTCTATGTGGATCCAGTGTGTAACCCGTACAGGTGGTTCTATGTGGATCCAGTGTGTAACAAGTGGTTCTATGTGGATCCAGTGTGTAACCTGTACAGGTGGTTCTATGTGGATCCAGTGTGTAACCTGTGGTTCTATGTGGACCCAGTGTGTTACCTGTACAGGTGGTTCTATGTGGACCCAGTGTGTTACCTGTACAGGTGGTTCTATGTGGATCCAGTGTGTTACCTGTACAGGTGGTTCTATGTGGATCCAGTGTGTAACCTGTACATGTGGATCCAGTGTGTTACCTGTACAGGTGGTTCTATGTGGATCCAGTGTGTTACCTGTACAGGTGGTTCTATGTGGATCCAGTGTGTAACCTGTACAGGTGGTTCTATGTGGATCCAGTGTGTAACCTGTACAGGTGGTTCTATGTGGACCCAGTGTGTTACCTGTACAGGTGGTTCTATGTGGATCCAGTGTGTTACCTGTACAGGTGGTTCTATGTGGATCCAGTGTGTAACCTGTACAGGTGGTTCTATGTGGACCCAGTGTGTTACCTGTACAGGTGGTTCTATGTGGACCCAGTGTGTTACCTGTACAGGTGGTTCTATGTGGACCCAGTGTGTTACCTGTACAGGTGGTTCTATGTGGACCCAGTGTGTAACCTGTACAGGTGGTTCTATGTGGACCCAGTGTGTTACCTGTACAGGTGGTTCTTTGTGGACCCAGTGTGTAACCTGTACAGGTGGTTCTATGTGGACCCAGTGTGTTACCTGTACAGGTGGTTCTATGTGGATCCAGGCTGGCAGCATCATGCTCGGGTTCAGCGGTTGAGTTCCAACCCTGAAGTAAACAACTCCCAGGCTGTCGACGGCCCAGATGTTCTGGCTGCCGCAGCTCAGACTGACCAGACGAACGTTTCCTGTAACACACACGTGATAATTCAGCTGAATCTTTCACAGCCTGCAAAACGTTAAAACCTCCTCAAGGAACACTGGAGCAACCTTAAGAACCCTCAGAACCTCCTGAAGGGTCAAGCAAAGCTCCACATGTTTGACTTGATCTCCCTCAAGGCTCCTTGAACGGTCCCAGGAACCATTCAGGTCCTGTAGGAAACACCTCAAGGTCAAATGGATCCTCAAAGATCAATTAAACTGTCAACTGTACAGCCGTGGCCAAACGTTTTCACAAAGTCTGCTGCCTCAGTTTTTATGATGGCAATTTGCATACACTCCAGAATGTTATGAAGAGTGATCAGATGAAGTCCCTCTTTGCCACAAAAATCAACAAGACTGGAGATCACTCTGTCAACTGGTTGAGACAGAAGAGCAGAGTGGAAGCTGTGAAAGGAGGGTGGTGCTTTCATTGTTCTTCCTCTGTTAACCATGGTGACCTGCAAGGAAACACGTGCAGTCTTCACTGCTTTGCACTCAAAGAGCTTCAGAGACCAGGATATTGCTGCTGTTAAGATTGCACCTAATTCTACCATTTATCTGATCATCAAGAACTTCAAGGACAGAGGTTCAATCGTGTGAAGAAGGCGTCAGGTGCCCAAGAGAGTCCAGCAAGCGCCAGAACTATCTCCTGAAGTTGATTCAGCTGCAGGATCGGGGCACCACCAGTGCAGAGGTTGCTCAGGAATGGCAGCAGGCAGGTGTGAGTGCATCTTCACGCACAGTGAGGAGAAGACGTTTGGAGGATGGCCTGGTGTCAAGAAGGGCAGCAAAGAAGCCACTTCTCTCCAGGAACAACCTCAGGGACAGACTGATATTCTGCCACAGGTGCAGGGATTGGACTGATGAGGACTGGGTGAAGTCATTTTCTCTGATGAATCCGCTATAGCCTACCGATTGTTTTGGGCATCTGGAAGAAAGCTTGTCTGGAGAAGACAAGGCGAGCGCTACCATAAGTCCTGTGTCGTGCCAACAGTAAAGCATCCTGAGACCATTCATCTGTTTTCCATGAATAAAGAAAAGTACCAAAACATCCTCCGAGAGCCACTTCTCCCAACCATCAAAGAACAGTCTGGTGACGCACGATGCTTCTCCAGCGTGATGGAGCACCTTGCAATAAGGCGAAAGTGATAACTAAGAGGCTCGGGGAACTAAACATCAACATTATGGGTCCATGGCCAGGAAACTCCCCAGACCTGAATCCCATTCAGAACTTGTGGTCAATCCTCAAGAGGCATTTGGACGAACAAAAACCCACAAATTCTGACAAAGTCCGAGCATCGATTATGAAGAATGAGCTGCCATCAGTCAGGATGTGGCCCAGAAGTTAACTAATATTGATATTGACTCTTTGCATTCACTTAATGTTATTGTCAATAAAATCCTTTGACAATTATAAAATGGTTGTAATTATATATTTGATAATTATGTAATTGTATATTTCAGTGACCATAGTAACATTTGACAAAAGATCTAAAAACACTGAAGCAACACACTTTGTGAAAACCAGTACTGATTCTCAAAGGAGGCGTCGGGCTGAGGTTCCACTCTGACTCATATCTAGAGCTCATGTTAAAGACTGAGTCTCACAAACAAAAACAAGTTCCTCTCATTATTGTAAAACCTCCAGATCTGAGACGACCTCACTCGACTCTTCTTCTCAACCATTAACATAAACACCCTGAAACGTGTGTTTATGCTAAAAGACTATGAAAGCTCTGCTTGACTGATGTTCTGTGACGTCTGACTAAACTAGCTTAGCTTGTGAAGCTAACGTGTTGCTACTGGTGGATACACATTGGTCCTGATCACAGACTCCCAGCTTGTAAACAGACATGTGGTCTGAGATAGTGAGAAGGGCAGAGGCACTAAAAACAGATCTGACCTATCAGTCAGGTTACACACACACACACACACACACACACACACACACACACACACACACACACACACACACACACACACACACACACACACACACACACACACACACACACACACACACACACACACACACACACACACACACACACACACACACACACACACACACACACACACACACACACACACACACACACACACACGATACTGACCTGTTACACAACCTTCGCTTGTCAGTGTGACACAGAAAAACAGCTGTGTCTGTTTATATATGTGTGTGCGTGTGTATACATGTGTGTTTGTTTGTTTGTTTGTCTGTCTGTGTATACCAAGCTGACTCAGGTCCAGTGTGGTCCAGTTCAGTCCGGTGGGACAGGACGGAGACAGTGTACGAATTCTAACTCGACCATGAGGGTCCAAACCCCACAGAGCATCAGGACAGGCAGACAGGTGAGTCAGCTCCATCTGAGAACATCCAGAACATAAGGCAAACATCAGGGGAACATCAGGGGAACATCCGGAGAACATCAGGAGAACATCAGGAGAACATCAGGGGAACATCAGGAGAACATCAGGGGAACATCAGGGGAACATCAGGAGAACATCAGGGGAACATCAGGGGAACATCAGGGGAACATCAGGAGAACATCAGGGGAACATCAGGGGAACATCAGGAGAACATCAGGGGAACATCAGGGGAACATCAGGGGAACATCAGGGGAACATCAGGAGAACATCAGGGGAACATCAGGGGAACATCAGGAGAACATCAGGGGAACATCAGGGGAACATCAGGGGAACATCAGGGGAACATCAGGGGAACATCAGGAGAACATCAGGAGAACATAAGGGGAACATCAGGGGAACATCCGGAGAACATCAGGAGAACATCAGGGGAACATCAGGAGAACATCAGGGGAACATCAGGGGAACATCAGGGGAACATCAGGGGAACATCAGGGGAACATCAGGAGAACATCAGGGGAACATCAGGAGAACATCAGGGGAACATCAGGGGAACATCAGGGGAACATCAGGAGAACATCAGGAGAACATCAGGAGAACATCAGGGGAACATCAGGGGAACATCAGGAGAACATCAGGGGAACATCAGGAGAGTCGACAGGTGTTTGTTTTTTTACCTCAGGTGAGAGAGGGACAGACGAGGGGCGGAGCTCTCCATCCTGATCCCAAACACAGAACAGATCCTTCCTGCTCTGAGCCAACCACAGCAGAGCACCTGGAACACAGAAGACCAGGGTCAGATGAGTTCATGAGAGGGGGCAGAGACCCAACTCCAGGTTTTACCTTCTCTGTGAGGAACCACTGAACACGTGATGAAGCTCCACCTGGTGGACGACACGGTTCCTCTGGGAACGACGTTCTGCCAGAATGTTCCTGAAGTAACCACACATTGAGAAGCTGAAACATTGAGTCTATTGTGAACTCTACTGGAATCTACTGGTAACTCGACTGACCTACAAGGCTGCCGCGGGCCAGGTGCAGCTGGTTCCGTCCTGAAGCCACCCAGACTCCGCCAGCATTAGCGCTCACCAGGCTCGGCTGACACTGAGAGTACTGAGACAGAAAGGCCACCACCCGCTCCACCGGGGCCCTGGTGACCGTGGCCACACTCTGCGTGGCCTGCAGCAGCGTCTGGAACAGACTTCCCTGATCGAACACCACGTAGTCCGAGATACTGATCTGAAGGAGAGACAGACAGGAGGTGAGATGATCAGGATATGAGACCAACAGGATGTGAGAAAAGACCTGTCTCTACCTGCCACCAGTGGTCGTCGTCTCCCTGAGGTTTGGACGAACAGATTCCTGTCCTGAACCAGAGGCTGCCACTGGCGTCCAGAGCCCAGGACGTCCCCCCGTCTCCCAGGGCCACGCACATCAGGTCCAGACCCTGAGCCTCACTGACACACACGCACATAGACAATAGTATTACAGTAGTGGTATTAAAGCAGTTGTCTTACAGTAGTACTACAGTAGCAGTATTACCTGACGGTGTCGTACTTCCAGCCCTCTCCCTCGCTGCAGTAGCTGTTCAGTCCTTCTCTGTAGAATAAAGCCTTGTGTTCGCTCAGAGCCCAGACCACGCCCCCTCTAACACACACCTGGCTGAACACACAGGGGGCGTCGACCTTCACAGAACGAGCACATGGACGCTCCACGCTCAGACCTGACAGACACACAAAAGTTACTGTGGCAACAGCCCACAATAGCTCCTCCTTAAACACCACACATCCTGCTACAGGAGGTCTGATGGGTTCATTCTGGGTCCCCAAAGTGATCAAGGGAAATCCAATGGGATCCAAATGTAGTCAAGAGGGATCCAGAGGGATCCAGAGGAACCTCAGGAGGATCCAGAGGTAGCCCAGATGGATCCTCGGTGATCAAGAAGAAATTCAGAAGAGCCTGATGAAGTCTGGAGGGAGGTCAAGAGGTGTCTGAACCCTCCTCACATCAACACAGGACACATCATGTTTTAACCTCCTCTTCTTTTCTGCTGTGGTTTAACAGCAGCAACTGGAAGAGCTGCTCCACCTGCTGCTCATCAGCAGCAGAAGAAGAAACAAGTCATTTCACAGGTTTGATCAATTTTCAGAAAAAGGCCCCTGTTGGTAACATAGTCACATCACAGCTGTAGGAGAAAACCATTCAGGTCAGATGGGTGCTAGCCCTAACCCTACTGGACAAATGAGCCGTTCATCTTGTGTTTGTCTAAATGTCACTGGTCATCATTCTCAGCCAGTAACAACCGCTTCAGAAACCAGCTCCTGTGACCGGCTACGACTCCAAGTTCCCCCTGAATCAAAGCAATGAACGATTTCCTGACGTGATTTATACCTGGGTTCAAACTGTGTGTTGATGTTTTAATGAGATTTTGATTTTCTCTTGTCAGTTTTCGGTTTCTTCAACGTGTGATTCAATGACGTTCAGGGATCTGCTCAGTAAGTAAGACAGGTGGTTACCTGTCTGCAGGTAGAGGTCTCCGTTGGTCCTGATGATCCAGGCGGAGTCGTCACTCAGAGCGACAAACGCTGTTTGCTCCACAGCTTTGTACCAGTGACGTTTTCCTTTAACTGACACTTTAGCACAGGCAAACGCTGTCATGCTCTTCTGCTCCACCTTCCACAGCAGATTACCTGGTGGAGTTGCAACAATTAACCGTTAGCTCATGCTACATACACCTGCACAGCTGGCCACCTGCTGCCCGCTTCTAACACTCAGCTGGTGACCGGGAGATGCTGATGCTAACATGCAACATGATGGTGAGGCAGCAGTTGGACATCATTAACAACAGCTTCATCACAAACTACTGTTTCCAACAGCTGAATGAAAGATGTCAGCAGTTCACCTGAAGGGGACAACGCCACCTGGTGGACGTTTTCTTCGAATCGCTGCCAGTTGAGCCCACTTTCAGGCAAAGTGCTGCAGAATAGTCCTCCTTTGAAGTCCAGACACCACACATACCTGAGACACACAGTTACCTGTTAGACAGCTGCTGAACTCTTGTGAGTCACCTGACACCAGTCACACCATGGTCCCCAGCTCACCTGTCTGTCACCTGCAGGGTCAGTATTCCACACCCTGGGCCTAAGTATCCCATCCAGCTTTCTGCCAACTAAAGAGATCAAGGTTAAAACATTAACTCCAGCTGTGAGACTTGTCAAGTCCAGATTTGTCTCACCTGGTCAGGTTTGTGTCGGTCTCTGTCCTGAGCGTCCTGGTCCGCCTGGCTGTCTCTACTATTTTCCGTCTGAATGGACGAACATGTGAGGACGTCTCCTCTGCTGCCAGCTGCAGGCAGCGTGTGACAGTAGATGTCTCCCTCTTCATCACTGGACAAACTGGGTTCTCTGTCCCGAGTGGACACAGTGGAGTAAAACATCTGGTCTGCCAGGCCAGCAGGGGGCACCAGCTTGCCCACCTGTACACAAACACGAAGGAAATAATCAATTTAATGAAGGAGAGATTTACTTCTAATCGGCATTCACATTATTTACATTCATACATTAGTCCAAAACACACCCTAACAGGACCAACAGTATGAGGACCAGACAGGTCCAGGATTATATTAGGACCAGGCAGGTGTATCATTAAGTCCACATACAACACACCTCATCATCATCCTCATCCCCATCCTCCGCCTCTGGTCCAATCAGAGGGCTCAGATACCCATCATCTTGCTCGTCCATTGGCTGCTCCTCTTGTCCATCATCTTCATCATTATTTTGCATATAGGAGAAGGTGCACTCCAGCAGTAGATCAACATCTGGTGTTGGAGGGATGACCTCCTCATATGAGGCCTTTCCTGTGATCATCTGCTTCTCTGGCCCCTGAAGAAGGAGGGATGCTTGAGGGAGGATGGAGCTGGAAGAAGAAAACAATAATGAGACAGATGGGTCAGAAGGAGACATTATGTTCTGGTCTGCTGGCTTTCAACTAACCAGGAATCGTTCTTCTCTCCATCTTTTAAACCTCCATCTGAATGCAGCCCTCCTTCCTCCTGTGAGTCCAGGTCCTGGTCCTGGTCCTGGTCCAGCCACATGAGGGAGGCTCGGTCGCTCAGAGGAGTTCCACTTCCTCCGTCACTACAGCTGCTGTCTTGGACTACAAACATGGAGTCTGAGCAGCTGCTCTCAGAGAGACGTGTCCCACTGCTACTGTCTAAGGACGGACAGCATGACATGTAGAAAAGTCAAGTATACAATCCATCTGTCTGTCCTTCTGTCTGTCTGTCTGTCCTCTCGTCTTTTTCTTACCTTGCCTTCTCTTTTTCTTCTTCACTCTTACAGCTTTCACCACCAGCTCCTGTTGCATCTCCTCCTGACCCAGGGGGGCACTGTAGCATCTGCCGCTGAGCTCACGGGAGCTCACGGGATGAGAGGAACTGCAACTACGCAAGCCGCCAGTTAGCAAACAGGACTGTCGACAAAGCTGCTCCATCCCCTGCACCAACATGGAGCCAGTCAGTAACAAGTTAATACCATTACTAGTCAACCAGTCTAGTGGATTGTGGTCAGTTACCTCCAGCTGTTCCAGCTGCTCCTCTGCCTCCATCACTTCCTCTTCCTCTTTCTTCTCACCATGTGCCCCTGCCCCTCCCTCCTGTCTAGCCCCACCCTCTGCGATGATGGCCATGGTTCTGATTGGCTGAGCTGTTTCCACTGACCCCGTTTGTGGAAGGATGGTGGGTGTGGTCAAAGGTGAGGACAAACGGACGGAGAGCTCAGACACTGAAGAATTTAATCAAACGGGTAAATAAATAAAAAATGGTTACCCCGTCAGCAGTAGCAGCACTAGCAGCAGTAGTAGTACAGGAAGTATCACTCACAGCTGGAGGTCAGTCCCTCGGGGCTGTTGGACAATCGGATGACGTCTCTGTCTCCTTTCAGGATGAAGATCTCGTTGTCACAACACGACACTGAGACAATGTCTCCACTGCTCTCCAAAGATCCGATGATCACCTGAACACATCAGATATAAAACTGATCAGATATCAAACATCATCAATCACTCATTGGCCCCCTACAGTATTGACATGTGGCTTTTGTGATCAGATCACAAGTGAACAGCTCATCATCACAGATGATGTGGTAACGAGTCTGTTGACGAGCTAAAGAGTCCTGATTAGAAACGGTCTCACCTCGCTGACACAGTCCACCACGTACACGCTGTACTCGTTCCAGCTCAGGATCCAGTCCTTTCTGAGGAAGCAGCTGAGCATCCCGAGCTGCCTGTCCGCTGGACGATACGCTCCCACTGGGCCCGGATGAGGAAACAACTGAAACTGAGGAATCTGACAGACAGAAGCGTGTGAGACAGACAGACGGACAGAGAGAGACAGACAGGAGAGATAGAGAGAGACACGCAGACCACATTGAGACAGACAGACAGAAATGGACAGGATAGAGAGACAGACATCACAGAGGCACATTCAAAGAGACAGACAGGAGAGAGAGAGGGACAGACAGACACACAGAATGAATTAAACAATCATAGTATTTCTATATTTCATTCAACCACAGTAAATCATATATGTGCAGCTTCAACAGAAACAGTACACATATGTTGTCAGTGTACCTGTGTGTTAAACAGAGCTTTGAGCTGTCGCGTGTCCTCCACCTGTCCTGTGATGTCACACCTCCACAGTCTGAGTCCCGGCCGGGCAGCAAACACCTGAAGGTCGCTCTGTTTACATAGAGCAGGCAGGAAGCAGGCGCCGAACCTGCCACTGCTGCAACCAATACACACACGGATAAACATATCAAGACGCGTGTCAACACACACGTCAACACGCTGCGCTCTCTTCTTCTGGACCTCAAGCTGTTTTTGTTATATTTTGTTATAATGTATGACATACATGTTGTATGATATCTGTGTAGTATATTACATGTATGCAGTGTGTCGTACCTCTTGCGGGGTTTAGAGCCCAGCTGCTGGACTTGCTGTGTCTGTGTACAGTAGAGCAGAGATCTGTGCTGCGTTGACACCAGCAGCACCTGCTGACTGTACGCCACCTGAACTACACCGGAGGATTCCTCCAACAGCAGCACAGGTTTACACAGCCCCTTCACACACACACACAAATATATATATATAACATGTCAAAACATGTATAATGTTTATATCCAGACAAGGTCATTCGAAATTATTATAATTCAGTTTTATGATGGTGTCATTGTGATGTCATTTGTACCATATGATACCATCAATGATTGGTTAATCTAGATAAACAGTATGCTGTGTCTCTAATCATATTGGTTACAAAAGTTAATGCATCACGAGACTATATGACCTCATAGTGATGTCATGATTACATCATTCCTCCCAGGTGACCTTGTACAGTTTAGTGTGGACAGTGTAGACACTCGTGTGTTGAGGTGGCTTCACCTGGTCCAGGTCCAGAGCTGAGAAGACGACTCGTCCTTTATCATCTCCTGAGAACAGTTTCATCCCGTTAGTGCTCCAGGCCAGGGATGTCACTGAACCTTTGTGAAGCCCAACCACATCGAACCGCCTCAACTGCACACAGACAGGCAGAGAGAGAGAGACAGGTTACACCTGAACACAAAGAGAGACAGACTCTTGTCTATGCTACTGTGGACTCTTGTTCAACTGATATTTGCCCTCCAGTGCAAAACAAATGCTCAAACAGGCATGCCAGCCCAGAACCAAGTTCCAAAAAATACTGATGGTTTGTAAAACGCCCCATCAGCGTGGATTAATCAGGCAAACTTATGAACCCTAACCCTACACATAGAAATACTTGTGTATGTGTGTGGACAAGAAGCTAAAACACAGGAAAACGTTTCTTTGGCACAATATCCACATCAGCGTGGGCCGGGCCTGAAACCCACCTGTGGATCTTCTCACCTGTTTGTTGCGACCAGGAAGTGGAGACACCAGCTGGAAGACTGACACCCGACCGGAAGCTGATCCTACAGCAACCAGATCATCAAAACAGCTGAGCAGCTTTACAGCTGTGATCGCATCACACTTTCCCTGCAGCACACAGACATGAACACATCTTCAACACATGTCAAACACACACACTGGAGCTACTACAATAAGCACCACAGAAGAAAAGATCTGACCTCCAGACTGTACTTATTCATGTGTGCGAGGCGGCGACAGTACAGGTACAACATGCCAATGCTGCTGCCCACCGCCAGGAAGTCACTGCTGCTGTCAACAGCCGTCAGGTAGACGAGCACCGACCTGAACCCCCGCTGCACCTGAGGAGACAGAAACCTTCATCATCATCATCATCATCATCATCATCATCTCTCAGGATGTATTGAACCTTATTGGCCTTGATGTTCAGATTCTGTTCTGAAATGTTGTACCCAGCTGGTCTGGGTTTTAGCCGGGTTTGGACTGGTTCAGTACCTTGGCTGGGATGGCGTCCAGCAGGTGGTAGAGCGGGCAGAACTCTCTCAGGACGGACTGCGGGGTCAGCTGAGTCGCCATGTGTCTGCTGAAGTGGACTCACACTGGTCCCTGAAAGTCAGTTCAAAACTCCAAATTAAAACCACATCAAATAACTGGAAACCAGCATCAGTAGAACCTCAGTCTGCAGCCAGGACAGATACCTGCACCAAACCCAGTTAGAGAAAACTAACAAATGACTGTTCACTTACAAAACAAAATCTAAAGAGAACACCATGTAGATGGAGACAGGTCTGTAGTGAAGGCGTGTAAACACCTGACGCCTCCTCTCTGTGTGACAGATCCAGGAGCTCGGTCCTTCCAGTTGGACTGAGCTCTGCTCCGAACGACAGGAACTGGTCATCGTCACACGACACATGATAACGTCATGTTGATTAACTTCAGTACCACGAATCATTCCAAGTTCAGGTTTTAAGATATAGTTCTGGATTATTCTCCTACACAAACCGTTGTTAGGTTGATCTCACATGCACCGGATGAAACAGAAGGATTCATAAGAGGGAGACCTCTCTCCAGTGACAGCTGCCAAACACAGAGTCTCACACACACTGACGAGGAGCGTAAATTAGCATCTTGCTAATGGAGTCTGGTGTGACGACGTCAGACGAAGACTTCTGTAAACAGCTAAGATAACAAACAAACCGACATCATGCTGTTTACCGAGCTAGCTTCACTGGCAGAGCACAGGTAAGCTAGCATCATGTGAGAGTAGCTCATGCTAACGCAGCGTTAGCATCAGGAGGAGGCATCACTCACTGAGGCTGATTCCAGATGTTGACGCAGGTGTTTGTTTCACAGCTGGATGTTAGTCAGGTGACATGAGGCGGACAGATGCGGAGACACCGTCAACAAACTGCGCCGCTCACCGGCGACACGGAGAATTACACCTTCACCTCTGATTGATTTGATGTTTCCATGATTTTGTATTTTCTTACTGATCAATAAAAAAATAACTGACCGGAAGCGGAAACTCAGCGAATGCTGCTTAGAAAACGCGGAGGCTGGATTCTCCTTCCGTTTCACAGTGATGTCACTTGTTTTTATGTGACAACATTTCATTAAAACATGTTATAGCCCGACACACGCTTTTATTTCTGGTCCAACAAACGTCATAATGTTTTATACGAGAAGAAAAACGTTTGTTTATGTGACGGATTAGATTTTAAAGTTGTAAAACGATGTAAAATACACATTTATTCAACGATTCACATTTTTCATGTTAAAATGCTGAGTCCAGTCCGCGGATCCGCTCCGTGCATTCAGAGTCTCTGCTCTGGCGTTGGGCTAAGCTAGGCTAGTTCAAAAGTCCCCCGCTAACCGTGACCCGCTCCCGGAGTCGCCGCTGCCGGTAGAGACGTCCACAATCCCCGCGGAGCGTTTTGACCGCTCGCACGCACCGACTTCATTCCACTGGATTCTACCTCCGGATGACTGGAGCTACCGACTGGCCCCCAGTCTGAGCTAAGCTAACTGATAGCCTCGCAGCCAAAATGGCGGACAAGGAGGATGAGAGCGGACCGATCAGAACAATAAGAGCCGCAGAACCGCCGGGGACCGAGGCTCACACCCCCGCCGCTGAGGGCGTACAGCCCGGGGAACTCAACGGGCTTTCCGCGGGCACTTCACAGCCCGTGGACGGGGTTGAGAGCGGCCCGTCCGGGCAGAGTTTGCCGTTAGGGTCCGGAGCGCAGCTGGAGGACTTCTTACAGAGATGCCCGGAGGAACAGAGCATCGTGGTGGGCACAGAGCTCGCGGGCCAGGCTCCGGACCTGGGCAACACCACGATCATCTACGTGCAGCCGGACGGTAGCCTGGTGGAGGGCTCCGGGCTGACGGCCGAGGAGCAGCAGTTCCTGCTGGAGCAACTCACCAGGCAACAGCTCGTCCAGGTCCCCGACACCGAGGCTGCACAGCTGCTCCAGCAGAGCCAGCTGATCAGAACCACCCCGGTCCACAATGCCACCCTGGATCCGAGTCAGCTGCAGCAGGTCATCAACCAGGTCGCCAAGTCCAAGCAGCAGGTCCAGGTTCTCCAGCAGGTTCCTCAGGAGAACCTCAAGACCCAGAACAATGCCTCCCAGCAGCTGAAGAGCGTCGCCCAGCAGGTGGCCATGCACACCAGTGGCTCAGTCCAGGTGGTCCAGAAGAAGGTGGGTCACACATGGAGCCACATCTGGCTCAGACAGATCCACAGGTTCGGTTGTACTCAGCTGTCTGTCACTGCACGAGTCCATCAAAGTTCACTCAAAGGTTCTCAAACAAGGGGTCGGAGGTTAGATCTGACCTGCGATCTGCTGGAGGACGTTAATATTCAGGTTATTAAACACTATTTTTCCGGTAATAACCTCCACCACCAGGAGCGTCATGAGCGGTTATTAGCTTATTAGATTATGCTCAAGCAGGGGGGGGGGGGGGGGGGGGCGATTCTTTAGCTGTTCTGAATTAATGTGAACAAATGTTTTACGCTGTCAATTAATCTGCAGTTTCTCTATGATTTATAATATTGAAAACGTCATGTTGATTGACTCAAGCCAGACTCCATCAGTAAAAGATAGATAGATAGATAGATAGATAGATAGATTACTTTAATCATCCCGAAGGGAAATTAAGTTGTCATAGCAGCCGGTACATTTGAATACAATAAAATAAAATACAATAGAATCAAATATAAAACATAAAATATAAAATATTGCGGTAGAAAGAATAAAAACCGAAACACAAGATAAATAGGTAGATAAGGTGCAGTGGCAGATGATGGTAATAGTACTGATGATATGATGGTAATGTTATTGTTAGACAGTATATAAAAAATAGTACAGTATATATAGTATAACATAATATATATTTATATATGATAGTAATTATACCAATATAATAGCAGTATATAGTAATATTAGCAGCAACAGTATATATAATAATAATAGTAAAATATAATAATAATAACATGTACACATGTATAAATATGTGTATATAGACTTATATATACAAAGAATATACAAAGAGTATGATGTATAGTACGGGTATAAATACAAGTATTTGCCGATACAATAGATAATATAATATACTATGAGTGTAAGAATGTAGAAGTGGAAATGCAGAATCTGTTTCTGAGAAGTTTCCATCGCAGTTCAGTTTTGATCAAATAGAAGATTTAAGTTAAAGCTTCTCAACCTTTAAAGGTTTGTGTGAATACGTCCACTCCTCACAGGTTAAGACCAGATATTAGTTTCTCTGCTGCTTCCTCCATCACCTCCATCCTCTTACACTTATCTAGTGACGTAGCTGAGTCATGTGACCATACTGTTTCACATCCAGATGTTCAGCTGACAACAGTGTCGGGGATGTAGACATGATCACATGACCTCTGCAGCAGAGTATATACGTCACTTCCTGTGTGTGTGTGTGCTGCACCCTGCAGACCCGGGGGTCTCATCGATAACCGTGGCCTGAACAAGCAGACGCCACTTCTCATGCAAACGTTGTGATTACTAAAAACAGACTTGATGGGAACATTTTGAGAATTTCCACACAAATTCTGAACTGAAGCAGATTATTGATCCACTTCATAGACAACATTTAAACCAACAGCTTTAGTTTAAGGAGGAGACGAGGGTTCAGTGATGATCAGCTGATCTAGATTCTATAGATCTGTGATCTCTGAGCTGAACTGAGTCCAGCATTAGATCGACTGACCGAACCGAACCATCCCAGGACAAACACAAGCTTATAATGATCATTCTGTTAAAATTCTATAGATTGAGGACATCAGAACTGTCTCTGAATTTAATAATCCTGCAGTTTTGGATGATTATAAATGAGACCCCTGGTGTCTCCAGATGTTTCCATATGTTCGCTTGTTAATATTCAGTCAGAATTAAAACCTTTAGGTTAAATCAACTGGTTTTATTCAGCTCAAATATTCCCGACATGGAATTGACTCTTCTATTGATTATAACTGATGATTCAGGGACTATAAATATCTGTTATCAATGACGTATCTCAGTTGTTCCACAATGTCAACGTGAAGATCTTACTGAGACTAAGCAGCTTCTGGTTTTCTGTCCTTTCAGTCGGAGCCCGTCACTATTCAGATCAAGGTTCCTCCCAAACAGGAAGTGAAGCACGGCTCCACCATGCAGCAGAAAACTGTATGTGTCAATCATCCTCAGGTGAAGCTGTCAGCCAATGGCAGCGTGAGCAGTGCTCAGATCATCCACATCCAGCCTGTGGTTGGTCAGGAGGGTCAGCAGTTCTTCCTGCAGCAGAGTCCAGGGGACCCGCCCATCCAGCTGCTGCTACAGAGCCCTGTCCCTGTAGTTGGATCTCTTCTCCCATTGGTCCACAAGCTGACGGGCCATACCACATCAACAGCTACTGCCTCTGGTCCTAGTCAGAAACCTGCTGGCCCACCCACATCTGTTATGGCATTGGCCACCTCCATTGTTAAGTCCCCGCCCACTTCTAGTAATGTCAGCATCCCGCCAGTCAAACCCATTAACGGAACGATGGCCGCCGCCAAGAAGAGTCCCGTCAAACGACCTGCTGTTGTGACGACCATCACACCAGCCCCGTCTGCCACCGCGCCCAAACCTCCACCTCCCCTTGTGGCCCCGGCAGGGAAGGACCGAGAAACAGACAAACTGAAGAAGAGGTTAAAGAAGAGGGAGAAGAAGGTGGCGAAGGTCCAGACCAGATCTGGTCGGGTCTCCAGACCACCGAAGTACAAAGCCAAAGATTACAAGTTCATAAAGACAGAGGACCTAGCTGACAGCCACCAGTCCGACTCTGACGACTACTCTGAAATGAGCACGGAGGAGGAGGAGGAGGGCGTGAGGAAGGATGGCCCCGCCCCTGGTGCCTCCCTCACCTACAGCCACAAGTCCAGGTCCCACCACTGCCAGACCTGCGATAAGGCCTACATCGGTCCTGGAGGCCTGAACCGGCACTACAAACTGAACCCGACCCACGGAGACCCTGATCCCCCTGGCGACCAGCCTAACAACACACCAGCACCAGTCAGAGAGCTCAGCCAATCACAGGAGACGACAGGCGAGAAGACGGAGGACACACCTGCTGCCACGGCAACAAACAGAGTAAGAGACCTGTCCACCAATCAGAGCTGTCGTTGACATGTTAGTCTATGTAACGATTATATACGTTATTTAACTTACACACACACACACACACACACACAGTGTGATCAGACACGTGTGTAGACTCAGTCTGGGTTCAAACAACAGACTTATGAAACGATGGTGCAGAGCTCAGTGTGAGTGATAGAGACACAGGAGGCTCCCTGGAGTCTGTCCAAGCAGGTTGATCACCAACCATAACCTCATACAGATATATGTTTTATATGATCTGATATAATTATATAGTTTGTATAATCTATATAAACAGTAACCACCGTTCACATAATCCGTTTCATGTATGTCACAGGTGTGTGTGTGTGTGTCTGGTGTTATTTCATGGTTAGTTAAGCAGGTTGATCATACGGGTTAGTCACACATGTTAGTCACACATGTTAATCACACATGTAAGTTACACATGTTAGTTACACATGTTAGTTACACATGTTAGTTACACATGTAAGTTACACATGTTAGTCACACATGTTAGTCACACATGTTAGTCACACATGTTAGTTACACATGTTAGTTACATATGTTAGTTACACATGTTAGTCACACATGTTAGTTACACATGTTAGTTACACATGTTAGTCACACATGTTAGTCACACATGTTAGTTACACATGTTAGTTACACATGTTAGTCACACATGTTAGTCACACATGTTAGTCACACATGTTAGTTACACATGTTAGTCACACATGTTAGTCACACATGTTAGTCACACATGTAAGTTACACATGTTAGTCACACATGTTAGTCACACATGTTAGTCACACATGTTAGTTACACATGTAAATTACACATGTTAGTCACACATGTTAGTCACACATGTTAGTCACACATGTTAGTTACACATGTTAGTCACACATGTTAGTCACACATGTTAGTCACACATGTAAGTTACACATGTTAGTCACACATGTTAGTCACACATGTTAGTCACACATGTTAGTCACACATGTTAGTAACACATGTTAGTAACACATGTTAGTAACACATGTTAGTTACACATGGTAGTTACACATGTAAGTTACACATGTTAGTCACACATGTTAGTCACACATGTTAGTTATACATGTTAGTTACACATGTTAGTAACACATGTTAGTCACACATGTTAGTCACACATGTTAGTCACACATGTTAGTCACACATGTTAGTAACACATGTTAGTCACACATGTTAGTAACACATGTTAGTAACACATGTTAGTTACACATGGTAGTTACACATGTAAGTTACACATGTTAGTCACACATGTTAGTCACACATGTTAGTTATACATGTTAGTTACACATGTTAGTAACACATGTTAGTCACACATGTTAGTCACACATGTTAGTCACACATGTTAGTCACACATGTTAGTCACACATGTTAGTAACACATGTTAGTAACACATGTTAGTAACACATGTTAGTAACACATGTTAGTAACACATGTTAGTTACACATGGTAGTTACACATGTAAGTTACACATGTTAGTCACACATGTTAGTCACACATGTTAGTTATACATGTTAGTTACACATGTTAGTAACACATGTTAGTAACACATGTTAGTCACACATGTTAGTTCTAATCTGCTGTGCGTTCTGACTGGGTTCAGGTGGAGGGAGGTCCAGCAGCAGCTGTCGGACTCAGGGGCCTCCATCACCGCGGTCCCGGACGACCCCGAGGCCGAGGCAGGGGCCGAGGGAGGGGCAGAGGGAGGGGCCGACCACTGGCACCGCCTCCTAAGGTGAGGTCAGGTGAACTTGGTGAATCACACCTGCAGTTGAACACCGCTGTGCAGATCTGAACCACTACGTGATAAACTGGGTTACTTCCTCAGATTCCCTCTTTCTGCTGAAATGAGGTTAATAATCAGTTCGTCTGATTGGTCAATTCCCTCAGGTGGCAGTGGGCGTGGTCAGTAGGCGTGGTCGCCGTGGAAGACCTCCAAAGCTTAGTGTTACCATGGTAACGTCAGAGCAGCAGGTGGAGAGGAGACGAGACCGACTGCAAGAGGTAAGAGGCAGGAAGTGAAGACATGGACTTTCAAAGTAAAGTCTTTGTTTACAGGTATAATGTAATGACCCATACATACAGGTGTGTGAATTGTTGTTGTTTCCAGCTGGTGGCGCAGTGCGAGGACGAGGAGCTGATGGACATCGTTCTTCCTCGTTTGACCAAAGTATTGAGTCTGTGGGAGCTGCTGTTGGCAAAGGTACATGCTAATAATACACACGCATATAGATCCCTGGTACACAGTAAAAGGTTTAATACATGCTTCTTCCGTGCACAGACTCCAGAAGTGTCATGTGTTGTGTTGGAGTTTGTCTCCGTGCTGCAGGAATCTGGTTAATCTCACAGCTTCAGTCCAGATCCTGAGTCCGGATCTGACACCGTCCTGTGTCCTCTGTAGGTGGAGCGCGGTGGTCCTGCTCGGACTCGGTTTCCAGACATTTACCGTGAGTACGAGTCTCTGCAGGTTCATGTGAAACAAGCCGCTCAGGATTATATCATCAGTCCACAAGGAGGAGCCACTTCACTTGAGGTCAGGAACATTGAGGTGAGAGTTTCTACTGGGATCTGTTGTGAGCTACTGGGATCCGTTGTGAGCTTCTGTTGGTGAATCTGAACTGGACCGTGTGATTCAGGTTGCCAGGTCTCTCGGGATCCTGGATGAGGTGAACAAGATGAGGGTGGTTCCTGGGGCATCTCCCTGTCCCAGTCCGACCAGTAAGAATGTTCGATACATCGAGGTAAACAGGCTGGTGGTGACGTTCAGTTCCGAGTACAGGGTTCTAGATACAGTCTGTTTTTTTCTTTATGACCTGTTTTACTGTAGAACCTATGGCAGGTGATGGGTATCCCTGATTTAATCCAAATATTTCCCCCAGAATACTAAGATGTTACCGCCGTCTAAGAGATTCAAGATGGAGAACAGTGTTTCAGTTCACCAGAACGGAATAGAGACACACAAAACAGGTACAGATACTACATCTGCTGCCCCCTACTGGACTGGGTTTGTTTCTAACTTTTCACTTTTCTGTTCAAGGTGGAAAAACAGTGACTCCTGTGACTCCTGTGACCCCTGTGACCCCCGCCACGTCCTCTCAGGACTCCAGCTTTGTCTCTGTGCCTCCTCTGGGGATTCCAGATGGAACCAAACTCTCGACCACCAGTGCTGACTTCAGGTGAGCTGACCCAGGTGATCACATGGAGACATGTGGTAAAGGTTTCTGAATATGTGTTGGTTTGTTATTGAGCTAGAATCTTCCAAAACTCAACAAAAAATTATCTCACTAGGGAAAGAGATATGAAATCATTTCAACATTAATTGTCAAGGTCTGAATACGGGTTCCATCCAAATTTAGAAGCGTCTATGGTTTGACTATGGAGATAGAAACGACTCCTGCACACCGCCTTTATTTATTCATTTTTTTGGTCTTAATGCTATATACATTTTGAGATGTAAAATAATTTGTTTTGTACATCTAGGACACATTTTTGTAAATGTGGGATTTTCCTTTTTGTGGGCCAGTCCATTTGTTTTTCAACGATCAATTATAAATTAGTTTGGGTCGTTTTGTATTTGCAAAGCAGAACGAACAGGCGTGTTGGTGTTCAGTCGTTTCAAACCACACTGTGTTTGCAGGGGAATGGGAGGGATTTATACAACACACACAGAATCTAGCTCCATAGTTTCAGACCTGGACCAGGTGGAGAGCGATGATCTGAAGTGTCGATGTGTTTCTCTGGTGTTGCAGCGCTTCTGGCTCCACCTCTGCTAAGACAACCGCAACCGAGGCTCCCCCCCCTGACACACCCATGGAGGTGACTCCAGGAGACCAGGGGGAGGGGCCTCTGCCAGTGGGCCAGGACCAGGCCCTGATTACATCTGCCATCGCAGCCCAGATGAAGGAGCTGGAGGAAGCTCTGGGCTCAAGTCCCGAAACTGAGACAAAACCTCTGAAGTCCAACTCTGTCCAGACACCTGGTTCTACCTTGATTCAGGCAACCGGGTCTGCAACAATCCAGACTCTTGAGTCCAGCACAGTCCAGATACAGGCCTCCTCTCAGCTACAGCAGGGGGACTTGTTTCAGTCCAGCACCACAGAGGCATCTGAAGCCAAAGAACTGAAAGAGGGACAGGAGATCTACATTGAGACGGAGGGGCTAACAGTCCAACTTGCAGAACCCGCATCAGACCAGATCGTCATTGTCAATGGGCCAGATGGGACCACTATGCAAATCCAGACTCAAGAAGGGGTCCCCCTGGAGGCGGTCCAGGCCCTGCTGGGAATCGAGGCATCAGACGGAACTAAACCCTGAAGAGAATCTAGACTGAACTGAGCACAGTCTAGATTTTTAAGGCGGTATTTGTAAGGTCGTATGAGCTTGTAAGTGCTGCCGCTGAGAGTCACAGGAGTGTGGTGCCCCCCCCTTCAGGACAACATGGACCTTGTCGTAGTGGGTATAATGAACAGCTGTTTGTGGTTCCAGGTGTTGCTTTGCACCTGAGATGAACTGATCAGGATCACACCTGAATCAGTTCTTGTCAGATGACACGTTCTCTCTTTCTCTGATCTGAGGCAGAGCAACGCCGGCAATGAAAAGCATTGATCATAAAGTTCTGACTGATCAAACTTTAGTTGTGGAATCATTTCATGTACTAGAAGAGAACCATATAAATACAGACCATTGACCATTTATTTGTGATGGAGTTGATGAAACTGTGGCATGACCCCTCTGAGCTGCCATACTCCTCTCCGTTCATTCAGTTCTCACCTTTGATGATGTCATCGTTGCTGGACAGAAGGTTGCTTGTTTTTAGAAATGAATTGATTGTAAATTTGTTAACTTTTGTTTTCTGTGTTTGGTTGATGTAAAATAGAAAACGATTGTTTATATGTAGATAAATATAAAAAAAGTTTTAAAAAGTTGCACTATTTTATTACTTTTATAACTTCACAAACATTTTCAATCTTTAACTCAAAGTCAGATGGACAAAAACCAGTTTGGAGGAATCAATCTATTAATTTGTCACATTGATCATTAAACTTGTTTCTTGTTCCTCCAATAAACTAAAGGAGTGTTTGATGATTTCACGTGATGAAGGTCAGAGCGTCTTCATGACTTCACTGTGGATGAATCCTCATGGTGACACTTGATTATTATTTAGTTATGTAAGCTTTGTGTTTGTATGAGGGGTAACTGATGAAATACTGAGTAACTGAATAAATAGAACTTTATTAACACTGTTATTGCTCCACACATCTACGCTAACACCTGGAGAGGATGAACATCACAGTGGGCGGTGTCCGGTCTCCAGCAGCAGAGCCTCCAGGTTCTGTCGGGTCTGGGGGGGGGTGTATGGCTGATGTAGCCAGCAGGACAGGAAGACCATGTCAAGGTCAGGGTCTGTGGTGTGAGCGACTTCCTGCAGGACGGCCTGCTTCAGCTTCAGCTCCTGACTGAACGCTTCCCACAGGAAGCCAGATGAGGACTCTGAAACAATAACATGATAACATGCATCTTGAACGTAACTTTATCTCCAGATGTGATTCTGGCAGCAGGTGGTAATACAGATGTTGAACAGGTGAGTGATGACACCACTCACCAAACTGTTCAGTGCTCCAGGTGTGAAATAGAGGACTTGTTCTTCCTTCGGCTCCAAACTGAAATTCCTCCAGATCCCGAATGCCTCGCTGTGATGTCATCAGATGCTCCATCTTTGTCACCATGGCAACCTAACAAGACATCGAATGTCAGACAAGAAATCACCAGTTAGATCATTGGCCAATCAGAGAAGCTCTTTCAGATCCTTTTTCTACAGTGAATCATCAATTTCTAACTAATCTAAAATAAGCGTACAACTCTGTCATGGGTTGTGACGTCATAAATTATGACAAAGGACAGAATCACCATTTTGACGACAATGTCATGAAGTTTGCTGCATTCGTCCTGCAGCTCCAAAGCTGGAGGTGAGGAAGACGAGGAAGACGAGGTGGACTCATCCACCAGCTGCTGCTGCCGTTGTTTGTTCCGAGACCTGTAGGTTAAATCTGACATGTCACCTACATGCACACATCATCTAAACATGTCTACTACATGTACATGCATGTGATGAATTCATCCGACTGCCTGGAGCTCACAGTTTGATGTTGACGATGTTGGCTGCTACACAGAATCCGTTCTCATTGAGCTTCTCCCACCTCAGCATCAGGTTGTGCCAGTCGGCAACGTTATCTTTGATCTTTCTAGCACTTCCTGTGACAGCAGAGCACTTCCTGTTTGCTGAGGTCATCTTGATGTCACCTGACTGACCTGAGAACATAGTGAACCGGATTTTATTATTGAACAGAAAGAAAACTACATAAATCCCATAGTGATTGACCCAGGCTGAGGAAATGTCTCCACCTCATCTCAGACAGAGAGGTGCATAAAACCAACAACCTTCTGGAATCTCTACACCAGCTCATTTAACAAAAATGGTGAAACTGTGATTTGTTTCAAAATGTTTACCATTTGATTTCTGGTTGTCTAGAAAATGTCCTACACAATTTTTACACTTTACTATAAACATACAGTATATGTAAACTAGATTTGGAATGTACGGTAGAGATATTTATAAAAAACACAGAAGCTAGTAGTTGTACTGAGTTGTACTTTCAGCCTTTGATTGTTTGGTTTTCTACACAGTAAATGTATATGGCTCATGTAGAGATAGAATACACAGCAACAGGTTCCAAGCTTATACTCTTTGAAAAACATTTCTTACAAATAAAATAAAAATACTGACAAGTTTTTGAAACTAACAATTTAGTGGCACTTACTTATAGCACTTTGAAGTTTTGCTTTATTTTGAAGAAATTGTACTTTCTTGATTCTTGTCGTCCTGGGTCTATTCCGATGTGATGTCAATACACAGACTTCACTTCCTTTCTCTTCCTTCATTCACTGCCCTTTGTCAATTCACTCGTCGTCGTCCGTTCTCATTTTAACTTTCTCAAAGTTCATCTGCAGAATAAATTTCTCTTAATCAACAGCTGATGAGAAGAACCTTCATCCAGAGGGTTAGGGCCGAAAAACGATAAATAAAGAAATATAAAGAAATATAAAGAAAACACTACAGAAGTGAAGATAAGGTTTTTCACCTGAGGAGGATCAACAATCACTGATCGTTTCAATATCGATCAACTATATCCTGCAGGAGATCGAACATAGAGATGATATGAGATCTAATATCCAAACGTCTTTCCTTGGATTTAATCGATCACTCGATCACTGGAGCTCTCACCCTCCATCTGCTCGATCCTCTCCAGCGACCTTAGCTTCCTGGTTCTTCTTCTTCTGTGGTGTGTGGAGCATATATCTGGTGTGGAGGTTCTCCGGGAGTTCTTCTTCTGTGGTTGTTTTCAGGCAGAGTGTAACGTCAAACGCTCTCTGCGTGCTGACGCAACCGGAAGAAAGAAGGTGTTCATTTCATTGAGCTGACCATAGATGGAGCTGACCATATATATATAAAGGCCCTTATTTATATATATATATATATATATATATATATATATATATATATATATAATAATAAAGGCCTTTATAAGATAGATAGATAGATAGATAGATAGATAGATAGATAGATAGATAGATAGATAGATAGATAGATTACTTTATTCATCCCCGTAGGGAAATTAGTAGAGGCGGTGGTCTAGTGGCAGAAACTTGGACTATGGGCAGAGAAGGTCTCTGGTTCGTCTCTGGCTCGACTCCACGGAGAGACAACAAAAGACGAACCTGGATTGATCTGTCCAAAAATCCAAGAGTCTCCCTACCCTGTCTAGTGCCCCTGAGCAAGGCACCTTACTCCCCCAACATCTGCTCCCTGAGCGTCATACATGGTCGCTGACTGCTCTGTGTGCACCAGATGGGTCAAAAGCAGAGGTTACATTTCCCTACCTGCATGAGTGTGTCTGTGTTTGGGACGAATAAATGGATCTTAATCATCTTAAGTCATAGCAGCCGGTACATTTGAATACAATAAAACACTATACTAGAATAGAATAAAAAAATATTGAGGTAGAAAGAATAAAAACAGAAACACAAGATAAATAGGTAGATAAGGTGCAGTGGCAGATGATGGTAATAGTACTGATGATATGATGGTAATGTTATTGTTAGACAGTATATAAAAAATAGTACAGTATATATAGTATATAATATAACATAATATATATTTATATATGATAGTAAGTATACCATTATAATAGCAGTATATAGTAATAATGGCAGCAACAGTATATATAATAATAGTAAATATAATAACATGGACACATGTATAAATATGTGTATATAGACTCATATATACAAAGAATATACAAAGAGTATGATATAATAAATGATATATAGTACGGGTATAAATATAAGTATTTGACTATACAATAGATAATATAATATACTATGAGTGTAAGAATATGTAGACAGTGTGCAAAAGACAATATTATTGTATAAAATGATATATAGTATCAATATGGTTTATATTATCACATATGATGTGTAGTAAGTTTTCCAGTATATGGAGCTGAGTGTTGTACAGGGTACACAGTGAAGGAGACAGGTGTGTTTAGGTCAGTTGTGTGATGGAGGTAGATCAGCTGTTCAGTCTTATTGCGGTTGGGAGGAACGACTTCCTGTATCGTTCCTCAGAGCAGCGGGTTGAGTCTATAGATCTATGGAGCTGACGCGTTTTCCAAACCGACCCACAGGAAGTGCATCAACCACGAGGAACGAACCGAACAAGAAAGAACGATTTATTCTAAAAAGCAAAACTACAAAGTGCTAAATAGTTAGTATGAAATTTATTAAAGATATTCTTTGATATAGAATTGATTTTTACATTACGTCATTTGGCTGACGCTTTTGTCCAAAGCGACAATTAGTACACTCAACATTCACAAGGGGCCTTTTTTTTTTAGGGGTTCAGCATCTTGCCAGAAACACTTCTGCATGCAGATGGGGAAGAGCAGGGTTTTAACCGGCAACCTTCTTGTTGGAGAACGACCACTCTACCCCCTAGGCCACACCGCCTATGAGTTTAACCTGCCAACATATTTACTGCATTCTTTCGTTTAATAAAACTAGATTATTCCTTTACGATAAAATTGTTTGAGTTAGTTTTGGTATTTTAAGGGTGACCTAACCCTAAAGGTTTGAAGGCACCATATTATATATAATAACAGTTCGTGTTTTTTTACCAGAACAAGACCGATGTCCCCTTTAGTTTGTGTAAATGTAAAACTTATCTACAGATTTATAGTCAAACTGCAACATGATACTTTACTTACCACTAGAGGTCACTCAATTCTACACACTGGTGTTGAATTGTTCACATGCGACATTGACACGACAGTGGCATCATGGCTCACTGCAATGAAGAGGGTTGTGATCCAGAAACATGAATACTTTATGTTCAGTGTGAAATGCATCACTATCAGCGTTACCCTATAATAAACATGAACCTGCATGGAGTAAAGCTCACTGACGATTTCCATCAGAATTTAAATTAAGACTGATTTTAATTATATATTTTAAACAGCCTGTTAAATCCTCAAGCTGCAAACAGAACGTTTTAAAGATTTGTTCCTTTCGACGACATCTGAACAAAATAACTAGAACATACTGAAAACACTTTTATTTTGAAATTACAAACAGGCTTCCTGTCCAGGTATTTACATAAAATAAAAAAAAGATTTATATAAAAACAAAAATGTCCTTTTTCTGCATTCACACAGTCCATAATTCAACTCCCAGAATGCTTGGCGTGCAGTCACAGTCTGTCCACGTGTCGTTACTCTGGTGCGTCCTCTTTCTGTTTCTTCTTCTTTTTCTTCTTCACGCCTTCAGCAGCAACAACCTGCACAGAGAAAATGTCTTCACTTTACTAACTGGTCGTTGTTCAGGTACAACTCCACATCAGAAAGCCGTTTCCTGTCATGTGACCAGACTCGAACCCGTTTGGCAAAATCAAATAATTGCATTTTGTGAACTTCTTTCGAACCAAACTGACCTCTGTAATGGGCTCCGCCCCCGTCTCATCAAGACCCGCCCCCTCTTCTTCAGCACCCGCCTCCTCCAGTTTAATCCTCTTCTCTTTCTTTTTCTTCTTCTTCCCTTTCTTTACTTCCTCGGCAGGCTGCTCCGCTGCTGCCGCTGTCGTCTCTCCATCACTGTCCGTCGCCTCCCTCTTCCTCTGCGGAACAAAGTCAAAGTCACGACCGGCTCACTGCACACGTTTGGATCTCATGTTAAACTGATGTTCCTACTTTACCTTTGCTGTGGCATCACATGACCCTTCCTCTTGACCAGCTTTGGAGACGCTGTCAATTAAAATAAAGTTTAGTTGGACGATGCATTAAATATATATTATCACCTTTAACACAAGCTGTGATGTCACTGTTCCAGGTGCGCAGTAGCTCAGCCAATGACAGAGCAATGAAGCCCAACCTGAAGGTTCCTGTAGCAGACTGACTCCCTCAAAGAACACGTCAGCTCAGTGAGGGATAACTGTCTGCACCCCCCTCCCCAACCCGCTTCAGGTCACCTACCTGAAGTCCACGTACTGCTTCTTCCAGTCCTGCGGCGTGCTGCCGTTTGGTTTCCCATGTTTGTCAAGGAGTCCTTTCTGAATCATCATCTTCTTCTGGCTCGCCTGAAGAAACCAAACAACCAGGTGGTCATCAGTTCACGCCTCCATCAGTTCAGCAGTCGTCAAATCGATAAGTTCACATGACGTACCTTTGGTCCTAGACCCCACTTCCGAGGATACGTGTCTCTCTCCATGATCACCCTCTTGATCTTTGCCACCACGCCATGATCACATGTGGAGATCACCGCCGTCGTCATCAGAGCAACAGCTGGACAGATTCAACAACTGGTTTAAATTTAGGTCAATGCTGATATATTATTAATATCTTCTCAGCTTTATTGATCTCAGCCATCAGAAAAGGGTGATAGATAGCAGGTCATCACAGCCTGAAGCTCCTGACGCTTCTGAACTCATCATGTGGCTTTAATACACACGCACACACAGACAGACACACACCTGTGCAGATGGCCTCTCCCTTGGTTGTTATCACGACGATGTCCTGGTTTACCTCGATGCCGTCCTCGTACCTGAGCACACCAGGCAGCATGATCTTGGCTCCATAGCAGATAGCGTTCACCTGGAGACAACGATTCATCAGATAAGACTTGACGGCGTGGACGAGAGGAGACCGTTAGAGAGGAGGACTTACGGAGCTGTCCTTCATCACCAGACGTTTGAGAGACACCAGCAGCTTCTCCAGCGGGAACACGACCCTCCTCAGGTACGACTCGTCTTTGTTGTGGTCAAACTGCCACTGAGCGTCCAGCACGTCGTGCATCGTCACCATGTGGTCCTGCAGGAGCAACCATTTCATGACAGTTAGGTGATTTAAAAAGTAAATCTTAGAAAATGAGACGAGGTCTTCAGAGGGGCGTGGTAACACAAACATTACACGTAGAAGTGCTAACATTAGTTACAGACCAATCAAGACTCATTCTGAGTTTACAGTTAAATAGATTCTTCCTCAGATGTTTTCAACTGAACGTGCTCCCTGTCCCAGACGTTAGGACGCTGCTCCTGGAGCTGCTCAGTGAGAACGAGTCCTGATGTCGGCAGAGGCGAGACTTCACACGTGAAACGATGTAAAGTTAGACGCCGCCGCACGATTCTTTTTCAAAGTTTAATTGTCAGACCGGCACCGAACAGCAGGACTGAACTCAACACTTTGAGCCAATCAGGACGTGAGGCTGACCTTCTCTCCCATGACTCCAGATCGGACTCTCCTCAGTTCCTGCATCTGACCTCCGACCCCCAGCAGCAGACCCAGGTGGACACACAGAGTCCGGATGTAAGTTCCCGCTTCACAGCTCACCCAGAAGATACCTGAAACAGCCATGTGACATCATCAGGTCACGCCTCCGCTGCAGAGTTATGATTGACAGGTGCATTGTGGACATGTGACCTCACCTAGCCTCCTCTCTGGGTCGTACTCGATCAGTTTGCTCTCGTAGATGGTTCGGACTCTCAGCTGACGCTTCACGGCAGCGATCAGGGGCGGTCGTTGGAACAAGGCGCCGGTCAGCGTTTCTATCGCCTGCACACAGAACCCGGGTCAGTCAGGGTCACATGACCATGTGGTTTCATGACTAAATCCAACAATCTCTTCTCTAACGAAGGTTCTCAGAGTTCCACAGCTCATGTTCTCAGACTTACCCGAGCCAGAGTGTGTTCGCTCTCTATTGCATTGTGCAGCCGAACGATTCCCACATACTCTTTACCTGCAACACACACACAGAGAGTAGTGAGGGGGCCGCTGGATTTTACTGAGCTGACACTTTAGTCAGCCGGGTGGGAACATAACCACACAGATCAAATTTAACTATTTTTCTGACATGAAAATCAAGCGCGCATTGCTGCATACCGGCGCTCTGCTGAGATTTGACCAATCGCGTGGCTCGGTCTACACACACGATCAGACACCCCGTGACCTTCGGGTCGAGCGTCCCGCTGTGACCCGTCTTCTCCACACGCAGGATCCTCCGGATCCACGCCACCACCTCGTGAGAGGAGGGATTTGCAGGTTTGTCCAAGTTAATGAAGCCGGACCTGAGAGAAAACCGGAAGTCCACCAATCAACACATGCATGAGTCAGCTGACCAACACAGAAGCTCATGGTGTCAAGCCTCCATACCTGACGTAGTCCTGGATGCTCCTCTTCAGGGGGTTGCTGCCGCACGGCAGTGGCGTGTAATGAGCTGTACGCACGTTCAGTTTGTCAAAGTTCTGAGGGAAACAAATGTTCAGATTAAGTCACTTCCTGTATAAAGAGGATCAACAGGAAGTCTGAGCTGAGTAACAGACTTTTACTCATACACCTCATTCTGTCCCTGTGTCATGTGATCAGAACAGTTAATCGTCTTGGTAGCAGTCGGTCGAGTCCTTCTCTCCGTGCGGTTCCGGGTCAGAACCAGCAGAACGCCAGCATGAACCTGGAACCTCAGCAGAGAGGCCCCGCCCCCAAAACGGGAGCAGAGCAGAGACAAGACGGCTGCCGCTCAGCGAATGGATAAACTAGATCATCACGTCACATGACAGCAGGGATCATCAGTTATAGATCTGACCCTCTGTTTATACAGAACCTAGCAAATAATTAAATCTGTGATCTGGATCCTACTGGTCCAGGCATTAACATTCAGTAGCAGGGGCCAGTAGGATCTGGATCCTGGTTTAATCAGTGATCTGGACCCTACTGGTCCATGCATTAACATTCAGTAGCAGGGGCCAGAGGGACCTGGATCCGGGTTTAATCTCTGATCTGGACCCTACTGGTCCATGCATTAACCTTCAGTAGCAGGGGCCAGTAGGATCTGGACCGTACTGGTCCAGGTAGTTACCTTCAGTAGCAGGGGCCACTGGGACGTGTCCAGAGACGCCACCTTGCTCTCCGGTCGGATGAGGAAGTCCCCGCTCTGTTGAATCTCCTGATTCCACCAAAGAAAAGTTTGGGTTAATTTCTTCTCATGAAAAAGTTATAATAACGTTCAAATCAAGTGATGTCACTGACCCCAACTTCATCTTCACTCATCTTCTTCACCTTCTTCTTCTTCTTCACTGATGCTGTGGAAACAGAAATCAGATTCATGAAGAAACTTCTCATGTTGGAGAAGCTGCAGCCCACGTGGCGTTTAACAGCACGTGGTTGTTAGCATCAGGGGCTAACACGAGGCTAACAGGCCGCTAGCTGAACTGCAGATCAACCCAGTAACCTGATCGACACGTTTACAGCTCGATGACTGAAAACACGTGGTTGGTTTAGAGCACACGAACGAAGTCATTCCGGATTAATCCCGGTTTGTCCCTCTGGATCAGGATCTGGATCTGACTCTGGATCTGTCCACATGCGCTTCAGCAGCGTTTCTACCCGTTCAACGAGCACGAGGCAGTAAAACATCCGGTCATTAACACGCGGTGTGAAACTCATCGTCTCCTCGTGAGACTGAATTTAACCCTCGTGACTAAGAGAAGATTTAACGAGTCCAGTTAAAAACCAGTTAAAGTTAAAGTTGGAATGGGTCGCGGAGGAACGTGCTTCACACTCACCCTCTGTGTCTGCCATCTTGGAATGAGACTGAGCGGACGCGCGCTTCCCTTCTTCTGTGGTGTTTTACAACATCCGGATGGAGGGCTCTCTACTGCCCCCTCTGGAGGAAAGTGAAGACTACATGCGACAGGAGGTCTTCAGAGGGGCGTGGTTACAGCACAAAAACATTATATGAATAATACTACATATAATACTACAAACTGTAAAAAATGGAAATCACCAGATTTTAATATTACATATATAACTATAATATAATATGAGTAAGGGAAGACTTCATGTTCAAAGTATAAAGTAAGATAAACTTCCATTAAGGGAAAACACGTGATTTTGACATTACATTATGATTATTATCAATATTATTACTGATTGTGAACCAGTTTCTCTGCTTTGGTGCAAATCAAAGTAACAACAGTTGGAATGGAGGCAGAGGCAGTTGTCATTTTAATATACATTAAAATATTTACCAAAAGTCGGTATCATTTAAAACTTTCAAAAGACAGAAGTTTTGGGATATCAAGTATTCTTAAATATACTATTTTCAAGCTTTAATTAAATCTGAATGTCAGTTAAATACACTTTGAAAGTCAAGTAGGTTTGAAGAGAGTTGAGTGAGTTCTCATTGAATGTTTATAAATGTATAATATATATATAAACTATGATTTTCCCATAGATTCCATTCATTTTAAAACTCAGATAAAACCAGGAAAGATATTATCTCCTAAACGAACAGTTACTGAAACATGTGTCCAGCTGCAAAAGGGTAGAACCAGGTCTGAACCAGGGCTGAATCAGATCTGAACCAGGTCTGAACCAGGGCTGAACCAGGTCTGATCAGCTCTGAACCAGGGCTGAACCAGAGCTGAACCAGGTCTGAACCAGGGCTGAACCAGGTCTGAATCAGCTCTGAACCAGGTCTGAATCAGCTCTGAACCAGGTCCGAACCAGGGCTGAACCAGGTCTGATCAGCTCTGAACCAGGGCTGAATCAGATCTGAACCAGGGCTGAACCAGGTCTGAACCAGGTCTGAACCAGGGCTGAACCAGGGCTGAACCAGGTCTGAATCAGCTCTGAACCAGGGCTGAATCAGATCTGAACCAGGGCTGAACCAGGTCTGAATCAGCTCTGAACCAGGGCTGAATCAGGTCTGAACCAGGTCTGAACCAGGTCTGAATCAGGTCTGAACCAAGGCTGAATCAGATCTGAACCAGGGCTGAACCAGGTCTGAACCAGGTCTGAATCAGCTCTGAATTAGGTCTGAACCAGGTCTGAACCAGAGCTGAATCAGATCTGAACCAGGGATGAACCAGGTCAGAACCAGGTCTGAATCAGGTCTGAACCAGGGCTGAATCAGATCTGAACCAGGTCTGAACCAGGTCTGAATCAGGGCTGAACCAGATCTGAACCAGGTCTGAACCAGGTCTGAACCAGTTCTGAACCAGGGCTAAAGCAGGTCTAAAGCAGGTCTGAACCAGTTCTGAACCAGGTCTGAACCAGTTCTGAACCAGATCTGATCCAGATCTTAACCAGGTCTGATCAGGCCTGGTTGTCTTCGTTCTTCATCATCATCTTCTCGGACTCCTTCAGAGCCCGTTTCCTTGCGGTTCTCTTCAGGCAGCATTTCACCGTCACTACAACGACCACCACCAGCACCACCAGCACCGCCACAGCAGCCAGCACCGGGACCAGGATGCCCCAGACGGACCCCCTGTCATCGAGAGTCACTGGGAGCGTGCACGCCGGTGAGCCCTCGTCGTGATGTCTCCCGTCCTGGTCGAGGCAGACGCACACGTACGAGCCCTCGGTGTTCAAACAGGTGTGCCTACAGGGGGCGCTGGTGCACTCGTCCAGATCCACACAGTTTCCAGAGACGTCTTTCTGGAAGCCGGCCCTGCACGGCTGGCAGAGGACGGTGAGGTTGGGGGGGGAGTCGTCCAAAAGACGCCACACGTCAGGAGGACCCCAGCAGTACAGATGCAGCTGGTCACCGGACCAGCACTCCACCAGGATCCTGGTGTTGTTGTTTTCCAGACGGAGAGAGCGTGCTCTGGGGATCACTGGACGCGGACACAAGTTCGATACCACCACTGATCCAGAGTCAGGTCCAGGGTCAGGTTCGGTTTTAAAATTCAAATCAGTTCCTGGTTCTCTCATGGGAGGCTTGGACTCAGCTTCAGGTGGTTCCTGCTCTGTGGGTTTAACTTCATGTGTTACTGGTTCCGGTGATGAAGGTTTAATGGTGGACGTTTCATCCTCAGGCATCAGTCCCGTCTGTCCGTCTCTCAGTTTGCAGATGAACGGATGAACTGAACTTCCCCTGCAGGTGACCGGACTCAGACCCCAGCTGGTCACCTGCAGCCCATCGTGTTTCCCCTGTAGCACCACACAGCGGACCGTGGTGCACGTGTCCTGTGGCTCCTTCGCCCAGGGAATCACCGGCGAGTCCTCCCCGTCGTCCTCGGTCCAACTGAAGCCTCTCAGCCGCGAGCCGGGGACGACACACTTGTTCTTGGCTTTCTTCAGTCCGACCCAAAAGGTGAATTCACTCTGAGGCAACAGCAACTCGGAGATGAGCCTGAGGACGCTGGTGACTTCCTGCTTGGTGGCGAGGGAGGTGAGGCCCCCGGGGGAGCAGGCCTGCACGGCCTGCTCAAAGCTGACCTGGGTGCGGTGGATGGTGTAAAGAGGCGGTGACGCCGAGTCAGCCAAGAGTTCTGTGGACTGAACGAGGATCCAAATGTAAATCCAACAAGAGCTGAACCAAAACGCCATCTTCCCACACGGAGGATGATTCTGAATCAAAACAAAACAGAGTTAGTTTCTGTTTGAACATGGAAGTTTAAAACAAGGCCGTGCTGGTTAACCCTAACCATAACCATAACCATAACTCTAACCCTAACCCTAACCCTAACCATAACCTAACCTAGCCCTAACCCTAACCCCTCAGCCAAAAGTCAGATGTCACAGACCTGAAGAGTCAAACTGATAAACCTGCTTCTGCTCTTTCCTGAGATGCAGATGATTCTCACGTCTCCTGATCACAGGGAAACCGTTATCGTACATTTTATGAAATAAAGGAATTTTAATGATAGCAGTCGATTTAATGAGCACATATGATCGGGTTTAATCATTTTATAAACAGAAAAATAATAACATATACATATATCTATATATACACACACATAATTACACAATAAACTGTTATTATATATATATATATATATACAATTATCCAGATGACTAGTTATTATATATATACACAATTATACAGAGAAACAATTATATATATATATATATATATATATATACATACAATTATACAAATAAACTATTATATATATATATATATATACAAAATTATACATATAACTAGTTATTATATCTATATACACAATTATACAGAGAAACAATTATATATATGTACATACAATTATACAAATAAACTATTATATACAATTAAACATATAAACAGTTATATCTATATATGTGAAATCTTTGTGTGAAGAGGTTTCTTACCTTCAGTCCAACTCGTCCTGATTCTTCTTGTGTAAAGTTTCTTCTTCACTGAACGAGTCGGCCTCACCCTCTCTCTCTCTCACAGGAAACCTGCTGCGTCTTGATAGGGCGAGCGAGTTTCCTCCAGAGAAACGCCGGGGAAACTCTTAATGAGACTTTTAACAAATCTGGTTCAGAATTTCAGAATTTTTCTATGATCAGATGAACTTTATTAATCCAACAAATGAGAAGTGAAATACAAGAACTTAAAAATCAGCAGCCACACGGAACCGGAACAAGATGGAAGAAAGAAATAAAAAAGTTAAAAGACAAAAACTGAACTAGAGACGAAAATAAAGAGCTTGAATCTCATGAATGGACTTTGGTTCATATTTATAATTTTAACTTCAATCACTTCCTCTGGTTCGAGGCTCCTGCAGGAGGTCCAGGCTCTATGTGTGTGAGGAGACACAGAGACACACAGAGACACACACAGAGAAAGACACACACATTTGAACAAACAGTGGAAAAGGAGGTTTGTTGTCTAGGTGACCCAGATGCTTCCTGGAGGAAGTGAGTGAAGAATGACAGGAAGTCAAAGATCATAGAGGGCGGAGCTACAACTGACGCTGGGAGGTGTGTGTGTGTGTGTGTATGATGTACTAACAGCGTTCACTGTGATGTGTGTGTAAGCGTGTAACAGTGTTCGCTGTGAGGTGTGTGTTTGTGTGTGTGTGTGTGATGTTGTACTAACAGAATCATGAAGTATGACAGGAGCTGAGTAGGGTCGTTGCCATGGTCACAGAGGCGCTGGAGTCACGTTTAATTTTTTCAAACTTTATTAGAAACAAGAAAATAAAACCCAGACATGGTCCCAGCATCAGACTCACAGATCGCAACACGTGAAGCCTGCCACCTGCTGGTGAGAACAGGAACAGTTTCACAGCAGCATCTTTCAGTTGTGTGAATGGGTTCAAGATTTAAAGTTAAAGATTGATCACATGATTTATTTATTAGCTGTTTCTACGGCTTTGAATGGACCAATCACATGGAAGCTTGTATCACAACTGCTCACCAGTCACATGATCAGTCATCACTCAGGAGTTAGAGCAACGTGATTGTGTCTCACCGCCCTGAAGCTGCTGCTGATTGGCTGCTACCTGGAAACTGACAGGTGACAGTGGGCGGGGTCAGTAACATAGACAGGGTTGGACAGAGGTGGAGACAGGTTAGGACAGGATGGGGACATTTGAGGACAGGTGGGGTCCGGTGGGGAAAGGTGGGGACAGGCAAGGACACGTTGGGACAGGTTAGGACAGTTGGGGACATTTGAGGACAGGTTAGGACAGTTGGAGACATTTGAGGACAGGTGGGGTCAGGTGGGGAAAGGTGGGGACAGGCAAGGACACGTTGGGACAGGTTAGGACAGTTGGGGACATTTGAGGACAGGTTAGGACAGTTGGAGACATTTGAGGACAGGTGGGGTCAGGTGGGGAAAGGTGGGGACAGCTCAGGACACGTTGGGACAGGTGGGGACAGGTCAGGACAGGTTAGGACAGTTGGGGACATTTGAGGACAGGTTAGGACAGTTGGAGACATTTGAGGACAGGTGGGGTCAGGTGGGGACAGGTCAGGACACGTTGGGACAGGTGGGGACAGGTGGGGTCAGGCAGCACTGGAGACAGCGAGCTTCTTCAGATGATCCATGAACACCTGCAGACTGACGTCGTCCGTCAGGATGGGAGCTCCAGACTCCTGCACAGAGAAGCACGGGTTAACCTGGTGATGACGCCTGAAGGTCAAAGGTTAAGTTCAGCCTCTCACCTGTCCCCAGGTGTACATGTTGTTGTGGGTCTGGGAGGGGTTCACTTTGGAGAGCAGGAAACGAGCCTGAAACAAGATTGTGAATTAAAGAGGAACTCACTATTATAAAATATACACACGGGAGAAGATGTGTGTGTGTGTGTGTGTGAGTGAGTGAGTGAGTGAGTTTGTAAGTGTGTGAGAGAGAGAGTGAGTGTTAGCGCCCCCACCTGGCTGCCTCCGTGCTCTGTGTCGATGTATCTGGGCATCGGAAAACGATTGTGTAGCAGCTCCTGAGCATCGTCCACCGGAGCCTGAAGAAGGTGTTTGAAGTTTTCATACTCAGGGATTTCCTGGTAACCAGCCTTCCTCCACTGAGACACCGTCTGACACACACACAGACACACAGAGACACACACAGAGACACACACACAGACACACACACAGACACACAGAGACACACACAGAGAAAGACACACAGATGTGAACACACAGTTTAAATATGTTATTTTCTAGAGCAGTGTCTTTATGTCGATGTGTTTTTCTAACAACACAGTAACTTGTATTTGTACCTCTCCGTGGTAAATGAGGATCTGGAAGAATGTGTCCATCAGGAGGATTCTGTCCGGCAGGATGCTGCTGCTGTCCAACAGGACGGGCTGAAAGACAGTCAGTCGGATCAATCACTCCTTAATGAAACTGTGATTCACAAACCAGTCAGATCTCATGTGTGTGTTGATGTTCCAGAAAGTCAAACACAAACAGGGTCCTGTACACCGAAGCTCTGCTGTCAGTCAAACTGTCCATGTCTCTGATTCGGGCATATGCAGTAAACGCCGCCCACTTTATGTTCACAGGCTCAGATCTTGATGTGGAAAACCTGAGTTAAGGAGTTAATAAGCAGCATCATGTGACCACGGAGCCTGATGGTTCAGCTGGAGAAGTGAAAGATCTCCTGGACAAGTGGAGCTCACTTCGTGGAACAGGCTCCAGACACCATGTGAGGAACAAGCAGCGTTTTAAGTGTTAATGAAAACTTTAATAAAATAAAAACAAGAACAACTGAAAGAATCAGCTTTGTTTTTGTTCGGTTGATATTCTCTATCCTGTTGAGTTTGATGAAGATGACACAGTTACACAATAGCTCCACAGGGTGGCAGCACAGCTGACACCTACAGTTAAACTCTGGCACTTGATTCGAGCGAGAGTTAGAAACTAAAGGAAATTAGTTGAATCTTCAGCTACACTAACGTCGGATCCCCCCCCCCCCCCCTTGGTGCAGGTACCTCTGGCGGCCCATTGAAGGAGTAGGCGTACAGCACAGGTTGGATCATGATGAGGGCCTGAGTCAGGTCCTGTCTGTTGAACTGATGTCTGTAGTACGAACTCTCGTCTGGACTGTTGTTGAACACCTGGAGGAACGGGGAGCGCCGCAGGTGGAACATGAACTGAAACACAAACAGGCCGGTGAGAATCTGGAAGGGAAGCAGCTGGCAGCAGAGCATCCAGGACGGCAGCTCACCTGAGGGTAGAGGGAGAAGGTCTCGGAGAACCTGAAGGAGTTTGGATCGTCTTTGTGATAATCTCCAAACTTCTGACACTGAAACACAAACACGCCAGTGTTAATTAAGTTGATGAAAACTATGACGAAATAAATTCGTTAACGATCTTTTTTCCATGACGAAGACAAGACGAAGACGAATCTTTGAAAATAAAAACTATGGCTAAATCTTTTTTAACTCCGAAAATCTTGGTGGTTGACTAAGTCACAATAACTTTTAAAACATCATCGTATCAGGCCGTCATGAAGTATCAGGAGCGGGCGAGTGAGTCTGTGTGTGTGTGTGTGTGTGTGTGTGTGTGTGTGTGTGTGTGTGTGTGTGTGTGTGTGTGTGTGTGTGTGTGTGTCCTCCCAGATAGCGCTCCGGTCCGTAGCTCCGCCCCCCCGCCCCGCGCACTCGCTCAGAGAGACACAGTGAGATCAGAGCTCGTTCTCGTGGAGCAGCCTCTCAGTGACTGACTGCTTCTTAACTATGGAAACAGTGAAAACACAGTTTCTCTGGTCTCAGCTGATCAGAGATCAGCGCCTCAGCTTCTTGATCAGAGCAGAAGCTGCAGTTGGTTTCTACCGAGCTGAAGTTTCTGTGTCCGCCTCCAGTCTGACCTGCTCTCACTTTTTGTTTTCACATTTAAAAATAAATATATATTTTTAAGCTATTAGGCTGCAGCTATATGTTTTTATAGAAAAGTAGTTTAATGTGGCTGTTAAATGTGCCTAAAACTAGACTAAAACTAAGAAGGATAAAAATGACTAAATGTGACTAAAACTAATTTGCATTTTGGTCAAAAGACTAAGACTAAGACTAAATCAATAATAGCTGCCAAAATTAACACTGAAACAGGCAGAAAGACACACGTGAGCTTCACTGGCTGCGAGTCCACATCCATGTTTTCACCACAGCCATCATACCAGTCGGATCAGCTGTCTGTCTAACCATCGCAGAACATCTGGCCCCTCCTCTGTCTCCGCACGGTACACAGCCAGCCTCGCCATCAGAATAGCCGCCGCCTCCTGGTCGAACGACGCTGCGATGTTCTGAATCTGAGTCTGAGCATCTGCCCAGCTGTGGGGGGGGGGAGAAGATGTGAGTGAACACATCACCGGCTTCATGTGCGTCTGTAAACACGCGGTACACAAGGAGGTGTGTATCTTACTTCCTGGCGGTGGTGGTGACTCTGATGCGTCTCTGTCCTGACGAGTGCTGGTACTGAGTCACGAACTGGACGGCTCCGCGGCCGCCCTGAGGAACCGGAGCGTTGTGCTGCAACACAGAGCTGATCGTTAATCAATCACCCCCTGATCAGCTGCCTGATCGTTAATCAATCATCTGATCGTTAATCAATCACCCCCTGATCAGCTGCCTGGTCGTTAATCAATCACCCCCTGATCAGCTGCCTGATCGTTAATCAATCACCCCCTGATCAGCTGCCTGATCGTTAATCAATCACCTGATCGTTAATCAATCACCCCCTGATCAGCTGACTGATCGTTAATCAATCACCTGATCGTTAATCAATCACCCCCTGATCAGCTGCCTGATCGTTAATCAATCATCTGATCGTTAATCAATCACCCCCTGATCAGCTGCCTGATCCTTAATCAATCATCTGATCGTTAATCAATCACCCCCTGATCAGCTGACTGATCGTTAATCAATCATCTGATCGTTAATCAATCACCCCCTGATCAGCTGACTGATCGTTAATCAATCACCCCCTGATCAGCTGCCTGATCGTTAATCAATCACCTGATCGTTAATCAATCACCCCCTGATCAGCTGACTGATCGTTAATCAATCACCTGATCGTTAATCAATCACCCCCTGATCAGCTGCCTGATCGTTAATCAATCACCCCCTGATGAGCTGGCTGATCGTTAATCAATCATCTGATCGTTAATCAATCACCCCCTGATCAGCTGACTGATCGTTAATCAATCACCTGATCGTTAATAAATCACCCCCTGATCAGCTGGCTGATCGTTAATCAATCATCTGATCGTTAATCAATCACCCCCTGATCAGCTGACTGATCGTTAATCAATCATCTGATCGTTAATCAATCACCCCCTGATCAGCTGCCTGGTCGTTAATCAATCACCCCCTGATCAGCTGCCTGATCGTTAATCAATCACCCCCTGATCAGCTGACTTATCGTTAATCAATCATCTGATCAGCTGACTGATCATTAATCAATCACCCCCTGATCAGCTGACTGATCGTTAATCAATCATCTGATCGTTAATCAATCACCCCTTGATCAGCTGACTGGTTGTTAATCAATCACCCCCTGATCAGCTGCCTGATCGTTAATCAATCACCCCCTGATCAGCTGACTGATCGTTAATCAATCACCTGATCAGCTGCCTGATAGCTAATCAATCACCCCCTGATCAGCTGACTGATCGCTTATCAATCATCTGATCGCTAATCAATCATCTGATCGTTAATCAATCACCTGATCAGCTGACTGATCGTTAATCAATCACCTGATCAGCTGACTGATCGTTAATCAATCATCTGATCGTTAATCAATCACCTGATCAGCTGACTGATCGTTAATCAATCCCCTGATCTTTAATCAATCCCCGGATCAGCTGACTGATCGTTAATCAATCACCTGATCAGAACCAGCTCATCAGCTTCCTCATACATGTTACCACGACGACACCGTGAAGCTGTCAATCAAAACACTTTCTGATTCATGAAAATAAAACAACAACAACGAACAATAAAGTCACTCCTTTGTCAGCCCAACACAGAAAACTGCTGTTTGTTAAAAATACACTTTATTTAATAATAAGAATATTATTATTGTTAGTAACTAATTAGTATCTTAAAATAAGCAGTGATGTCATCAAACTGAAATACAACATTTAACTGAGCTCAGAATCCTGGGCTCTGATTGGCTGCTTCACACCTGAGCTCTTAGTGGTCTGAGGTTCAACTGCAGCTGATAACACACCTGTACACCTGTTATTACCTGAGTCAGGCTGTGTGACATGTGACCACACACACACACACACACACACACACACACACACACACACACACACACACACACACACACACACACACACACACACACACACACACACACACACACACACACACACACACACACACACACACACACACACACACACACACACACACACACACACACACACAGGAAATTGCATGTTCAGGTACTGTTTACATAGCGGCAGCAGATAACTGTGTGTGTGTCTTTAAATGTGTGTTTGTGTGTGTGTGTCTGTGGGGGTGTGTGTCCTCTCATCATCTCAGCAGGTGACTGACAGGTGCACCACAGCAACGCTGCCTGTGGAGAGACACACTCACTCGGTCTCTCAGTAGGACAGTCGGTCCTCACACTCGGACGCTCTCAGACTCAAATCCTGACTTTTTGAAAATCCAGACATCGACGATCACCTGGTTTGACCTTTGACCCGAGCGGCGGTTCCAGGTGTGGATATCTAAACTTCTCTGTGGAAGGAGCTGAATGTCGTCTGCTTCCTGTCTCGTCCAGCGCACATCAGGATGAACGGCTCAACTGATCAGTGATATCCAGAGCTGGAGGGGGCCGTCATCGGAGACGCCTCTGACTGGGGACAGGTGGGGACAGGTGGGGACAGGTGGGGACAGGTGGTGTTGACCGGTCCCTCAGGCTGCGTCTCCTCACTGGAGACTGATCGCTTCACTTTTTAACACCACATGAATCTGGATCTCATGATTTAATGATTTCACATCTCCTGGTCTTCCTCGTGGGATGAAGTCTATCTGTTGTCATGGGAGTGTTTTTCACTTGATCACGTTTCCACTTCGAATTTGAGGAGAGAAGATTTTGGAACAGCATCATCTAGAGGTCGTTAGAGGAAGTGCAGCTCAACAAATCTGGGAGAAGTCGTATGTTAAAGCGTCTTCACGCATCCTGTCTGATCTGTGATGTAATCAGTGAAAGACTTAGTGTCCTGAGAAGATGGTGGACGCTCTGAGGACGCTGTATGCCACTCTGATGGCTGTAACCAGTGCAGCGTCCGTCAGTGGGAACCTCCTCCTCCTGCTGGTGCTGCTCTTCAACAAAGATCTTCGGTCCGACACGCTGGGTCTCACCGTGAGTTTCAGCCTCAGCGACCTGGCCCTGGGACTCTCCACCATCCCCTTCGGGGCCCACAACAGCCTCTCCCAAACCTCTGGATACCCGAGTGAGGGCGTCCTCTGTCAGGGCAGCGGCTTCATCTTCCTCCTGCTGCAGACTTCCTCAATCCACTCGCTCACCTGGGCGACCGTGGACAAGTTCACCGAGATCTGCTTCGCCCTCAGCTACCGAAGCATCTGGACGACCGGACGGAGTCGGGTGGTCCTGGTCCTGGTCTGGCTGTTCTGTCTGGTGAACGCCACCCTGCCCCTGCTGGGGTTTGGCACCTACGCCTACAGCGAGTCCCGGTTCCTGTGCTGCCTGAGCTTCACACCTGACAACCAGTTGTTCGTGGTGCTGTGGACGATGTTAGGCATCGTGGCACCGATCCTCACCATGTGCTCTCTGTACGGATACATCGTGTACGTGGCCAGGAAGCAGGCTCGCAGGGGAACGTTCATGTGCAACGAGCTGCACTGCTTCCATGTTCCTGCCAACAACTACCTGAGGAGCTCCATCCTCATGCTCACCACCTCAGGTGGGTTCATGCTGCTTTCTGATTGGTTCCTAACGAGACCTACCTGTCCAAACCCTTTAGGTTCTACCTGCTCCCAAAGACTCAGTGGTCACGTGTTCAGACTCTGGTCACGTGTTCAGACCATGTGGTCACGTGTTCAGACTGTGGTTACGTGTTTGGACTATGTGATCACATGTTCAGACTACATGTTCAGACTACGTGTTCAGACTGTGGTCACGTGTTCAGACTACATGTTCACACTATGTGGTCACGTGTTCCTACTATGTGGTCACATGTTCCTACTATGTGGTCACGTGCTCAGTTGGCTTCTTGTCTTGTCCTCAGTGTGTGTGCTGGTGTGCTGGCTGCCGTTCATCTCAGTGTGTTTGTACGAGACGGTCAGCGGTCAGCAGGGCACTGCAGTGACCTCTGCCCTTTCTGCTTGGCTGGTTCTGACCAGCTCTGCCCTCAACCCCTGGATCACCTGCATGACTCAGATGTAAGTGAAACTCAACAGAAGGAAACATTAAGATGCACCTATAATAACTTTCTCTGAACTCATGTCCGTGTGTCTCCAGCAGGTACAGGGCCGCAGTGCGTCGGAGTGTTGGTATGTTGATTCGAAAACCTCTGGAGTGTCGCCCGCAGAGCTTCGCCCTCCAGCTCCGCCCAACCAATCGCATCAGCACCACATCCACAACACGTCCGACGTCATCACCAAAAACACCAACAGCAACACTGTCATGATCAACACAGCAACCCACACAATCTGACTTGAGTCCTGCAGCACTTGGCTGACCCCTACAGGAACCAGGTGGGATTGACTCTTTATAGCTCAGGCTCTACAGATGGAGACGTTCTGCCAGGGCTGGTATTTTGTCTCAGACCAGACTGAGGCCGTATGAAGGTCAGAGGTCAGGTGTTAAGTGTTATCATAATACCTGGTTGACGACCTCGAAGTAAAGAGCCAGTGTGGTGCCGGGATCCAAACCACAGATCTTCCATTGACATGTTCCTCCCGTACCGATCTCCTGTCAACACAGGAACACACACCTGTAAACCTGCCCTGCAGATGAAACTGTATTAAAAGGTCAAAGGTCAGCTGTGAATCTGTGGTTAAATACGTTCTCAGAGACACAGGGTCCTTTAGCGTTCAGAGACACACACGGTCCAATGGCTCCAGAGAGCTTGACCTCTCTCGAAGTCTGAAAAGAAAACACTGCAGTTTATTCTGATGGCGAAGGGGGCGTGGCCTGTGTGACCTGAGTAGCTGTCATACCTTGATCTCCAGTGTGGCGGCAAAGGCCATTTTGAAAGACCCCTGGACATCTTTGGTGAAAACTCTCTGGAAGGTTTGTTTAAACAGAGATGTATTGAAGGAGTCCGCCATCACCATGTAGCCTCTGGACACACAAACACACATTAACAACTGTGTCCAACATGTGACGCCACCCTCATCATTATCAGACTGATCATTTACAGATACACATGAAGGGCCCAAGTCCACTTGCCTATGTTCACATGTACCACACCTGAAGATACCATGCTGGATATTTAGAGACCCCTAGTGGTTAAATTACAGACTACAACAACCTGAACCCTGAGGACACGTTTTCAAACTCTTAGTTCTAATCCCATGTCACTGCTCGGCCCTGCTGCTTGTGTTCGAGGGTCATCGTGCCGCTTGGTTGAACCCCTCCCCCACGAATTGGGACACGATGCTTCCTCTTCAAGAGGGTTAGGGTTACACAGCCGTGACATCATCAGACGTCATTGTAATAACATTGTTGAGATCTTAAATAAACCAATGCTATTATTTGTGGTTACTAAAGTGACAAACCATTAATATCCAAATAACATTTGTGCTAATGCAGGTGAATCAATGACATTTGAAACTGAAAAGCTTGATGCTCGTTATTTCACATATGAATCAAAAGCTCCCAGGTGTTCTCAGAAACTGTGTGTGTGTGTGTGTGTGTGTGTGTGTGTGTGTGTACCCGGTGTAGTTGGCACAGCACTTCATCTCCAGCAGACCGGTCTGATCAAGAGCACAGGCGTACATGTCGATGATGTGACCATGATTGGACGCTCTGTTAGCAAGAGACTCATAGTGCTACAACACAAACACACACACAAACACACACACACACACAAACACACACAGATACACACAGATGACAACAGAACTAAATAATGAAATTTGTGTGTTCATGTTAATAAAGTTACAATCGGCTCTCACTCACCTTGGTGGCTTTCTTCATGAACTTGGCGTTGTCCTTTTCAATGTCGTGCCACGACCTGATGGGCGTCTTCAGTTCGTCTCCCACCACCATGCCGGGACCCTGTGTCGCTGGGCCGCCGATGAACGTCATGATGCGAGCGCCAGTGTTGGGAAAGGTGCACTGTGGGAAAAACAGACACTAGTGAGATTCTGTACCGCCCCCCACATGATGCCAAGAGCCCACCCCATCTACCTCCAGTAGGCCGACAGCGATGGACATGGCCACGCCTAGAGAGCGCAGAGGTCTCTTCCCCTGAGTGACAGGCCAGGGGTCACGCTGCAGCTCTCCCAACAGGTCGGTCAGGTTCATGTCGATCTTCTGCACTGGCTGCAGGAACCTGAGGAACGAACACTTACTGTCAGAACTCCCCAGCCCTGATTACCACTGGGCCCCTGACCTCCTGCCGTTTCATGGAAACCAGCGTCTGATGATCCCACTACAACATCATGGTTACAGTTTAAAGAAGAGAAGGTCAGAAGGTCTCTCTGTGTTTGTCAGGAAACGTTATGAGGTTCAAGACATTGAGGGTTAAGTTAAATATACGGAATGTAAGTGAACAGCAGCGGTTAGCAAAGACAACAGGGTCAGTGATGTGGTTTCTACTCCGGTAGCTGAGGCTGATGCTGGGTGAAGGAGGTCATGTGACAGGAGACCAATCAGAGAAGGCTACGGCATGACTGAAAGATCCAATCAGCAAAAGGCTGTGCACGTCTACGCGTTCATTTCCAAGCTTCTCTGTTTTAGCTGCTCTACAACTCTGGAGTCGTGTGGACACCAGAAGTTTCTGTAGCAGAGCTGATGAGTTTTAAAATGAAAACGTAGTCAAGTGGGTGAAAGTACAGAAAGAAAGTGTGTGTATGTGTGTGTGTGTGTGTGTTTGTTTGTGTGTGTGTGTGTACCTGTTGGACAGAGGCTGTTGGACGGTTTGAGGACCTCGGCCCTGAGTGGCCAAAGGTTTGGTCAAACCGAGCATCTCCTGCGAGTCACCAGAGATTCACAGCTGGTTAACATGGTTCACTGGCTTGAAGTCAGATTTATATAAATAGAACTTTAGAAACTACAGGAGTGTAGCCCTAACCCTAACCCAAAATGTTGTTGATTTAATAAAAGCCCAAAATATCCCTCTGCTTGTTTATACACCCCCCCCCACCCCCAAAACATAGACAACAACACAGAGATTATGTCTGAGCTCCTTTTAGCTGCGTGCAGTTTAAACTAAATGTCATGTAAGCTAGACCTGACCGGACAGAGACAGTGGGACTTCTACCTGCAGCTGCTTGGCGTTCAGGTCCTTGGTGCCCCTGAAGACGTAGCTCTTGGAGATCCCCTCACAGCCGAGCTCGTGGACCTGGACCATGCGTCCAAAAGTGATGAGTCCCACCAGCGCAGTGGGAGGGAGCAGGGACAGGGACATCTGCAGAGACTCCTTCAGAGCCTGCAGGTCTTCGTCCTCCATACAGGTGTCCACCACATACAGGAAGACCAGCGGCATCGGAGGACCCCGCTGAGGACAGAGACCGGACTGAGTCACACACCTAATGACATGTGTGTCTCTACACGTGTCTGTGTGAGTCTTACCTGCACCACGTACTCGATGGTGGAGAACTGAGGCAGCAGCTCAGCAGGTTGGTTCACCTCAGTGATCCCAGCGTAGGATGGAGGGAACTGAAGCACACACAGTTTTATGTTATTCAGGACCAGTCTGTGGTCTGAGATCAAGTTGTTTAGATGTGACATTAAAGTTGACGTTAGAATCACTGACATGTTTTATCTGGGAAACATGAAGTCAGACCAACATAATAATATACTAAATGAAAAGAGTTGATTGTTGATGGATTCGTTTTAAACAGATTTTCCACAAAAACTATCCAGTGTACTGAGAGAAGAATATGTTCCCCAAAAAGACTCATTATCTATCTATATATCTATACATGTTATATGTTATATGTTATATGTTATATGTTATATGTTATATAACACTTTGGACAGTTCCTCTGATATTCTCCTCTGGAGCCGTGTTCACGTGGATCACAGAGGATTTAGGCTAATGTGAATAACTTTGTGGACATAGAATATCAGCGACCTCCAACAGGCAGTGCTTCAGAACCTGCCTCCTGTGAATTACTCTCCTGCTTTGATGATTGATTCACTCGTCACATAACTTGCTTCAACTGCAGCATCCCTCTTTGTCATGAGCTCTATATTTCTCAAGGGCTTTCGGATTTTTTGTTGGACACTTTTGTGAAGTCTTCCTTGTGTTTGGATTTGTGTTATGTGTGTGTGGTTGTTCTACCCGGAGTTCTGTTTCCTGTTATATTGAATGGTCAAGTCTCAGTTCACTGAACTTCCTGCCTTTCTCCATCTGCGAGACGGAGGTGTTCAGCATGGGGGGGGGGGTTCCTGCTGAGGCCCGGCGCCTCCATACCGCTGCACGACCACCGGGACATGAACGGGAATCTACGGAGCTGCTGATCCCAGAGCTGCCGCGGACACAGAGCTGAAACTGCTGCTGCTCCACTGACTATAACAACGCTGCATTCCTACACTTATAACTTGTGATTTAATGTGGCAGTAATCCAAGTATTCAGAATTCGTTCTTGTTTCTGTAATGAGCAGTTAAATTAAAATGTCGGAAAAAATATTGTACAGTAAAAGTTTCTAATATTGTGTTGGTCATATTTAAATCATTCATTAAGTTTTTTTTGGGGGGGAGAAGAGGATGAATACAAAAATGGTATATTAAATCACAATATTTGGGGGGGGGAATTGCAATTGGATTATTTCCCCAAATCGTTCAGCCCTACCTTTAACCTTTTACCTTTAATGTGATAAAGTACAATTTACCAAGACAGGTAAACCACGACATAAAAATAAGGTGGAGTCAGTTCTCTGAGAGAAAAGTGATAATAATTGTTTAACGAGTTTACTAGTGGGTTTTAGTGATTCTTCAGTGGTGGTCCTCACAAGAATAGAAGAAAATCTGGTTGAACTTTACCTGATTCCTCTGGTAGCAGAAGTTACACGCCCACAGCTTGGCTCGGTAGTCCACTTGACTGAAACAGACAGGTGGAGGTCAGACAGGTGGAGGTCAGACAGGTGGAGGTCAGACAGGTGTTAGACAAGTGGAGGTCAGACAGGTGGAGGTCAGACAGGTGGAGGTCAGACAGGTGTTAGACAAGTGGAGGTCAGACAGGTGGAGGTCAGACAGGTGGAGGTCAGACAGGTGGAGGTCAGACAAGTCGAGGTCAGACAAGTCGAGGTCAGACAAGTGGAGCACAGACAGGTGGAGGTCAGACAGGTGTCAGACAGGTGGAGATCAGACAGGTGTTAGACAAGTGGAGGTCAGACAGGTGGAGGTCTGACAGGTGGAGGTCAGACAGGTGGAGGTCAGACAGGTGGAGGTCTGACAGGTGGAGGTCAGACAGGTGGAGGTCAGACAGTTGGAGGTCAGACAAGTGGAGGTCAGACAAGTGGAGGTCAGACAGGTGGAGGTCAGACAGGTGGAGGTCAGATAGGTGGAGGTCAGACAGGTGGAGATCAGACAAGTGGAGGTCAGACAAGTGGAGATCAGACAGGTGGAGGTCAGACAGGTGTTAGACAAGTGGAGGTCAGACAGGTGGAGGTCAGAGAGGTGGAAGTCAGACAGGTGGAGGTCAGACAAGTCAAGGTCAGACAGGTGGAGGTCAGACAGGTGGAGCACAGACAGGTGGAGGTCAGACAGGTGTCAGACAGGTGGAGATCAGAGAGGTGGAGATCAGAGAGGTGGAAGTCAGACAGGTGGAGGTCAGACAAGTCGAGGTCAGACAAGTCGAGGTCAGACAGTTGGAGGTCGGACAGGTGGAGGTCAGACAAGTCGAGGTCAGACAGGTGGAGCACAGACAGGTGGAGGTCAGACAGGTGTCAGACAGGTGGAGATCAGAGAGGTGGAAGTCAGACAGGTGGAGGTCAGACAAGTCGAGGTCAGACAAGTCGAGGTCAGACAGTTGGAGGTCAGACAGGTGGAGGTCAGACAGGTGTCAGACAGGTGGAGATCAGAGAGGTGGAGATCAGAGAGATGGAAGTCAGACAGGTGGAGGTCAGACAAGTCGAGGTCAGACAGGTCGAGGTCAGACAGGTGGAGCACAGACAGGTGGAGGTCAGACAGGTGGAGATCAGAGAGGTGGAGATCAGAGAGGTGGAAGTCAGACAGGTAGAGGTCAGACAAGTGGAGGTGAGACAGGGGTTAGACAGGTGGAGGTCAGACAGGTGTCAGACAGGTGGAGATCAGAGAGGTGGAGATCAGAGAGGTGGAAGTCAGACAGGTGGAGGACAGACAAGTCGAGGTCAGACAGGTCGAGGTCAGACAGGTGGAGCACAGACAGGTGGAGGTCAGACAGGTGGAAGTCAGAGAGGTGGAGATCAGAGAGGTGGAAGTCAGACAGGTGGAGGTCAGACAGGTGGAGGAGTGATGCGTACCACATGGGGTTGAGCACAGCTCGACAGGTGGCCCGGCTGCAGAGAACCGGTTCATACTGGATCGGGGGCAGGTCGGGTCGCTCCTTCAGGGGCGTGAACAGAGCCGCCACCGGCACCACCATGCGAGTGGCCTCCAACCGACTGGAGGGCCACACGTTCCAGCTGAAGCGAACACCGTCACGCTCCTCGTTCTGAGCAATGAATTCTGGGAAGGTTGCCATGGCAATGCAGGCGCACAGGGGGCAGGACACACCGACAGGAAGACGCTGGGGGGGGGGTGGGGGGTTTACATGTTTAGTGTGTTTGTATTTAAACATGTTTAGAGCATTTGTTTACATGTTTAGTGTGTGTGTTTACATGTTTAGTGTGTGTGTTTATATGTTTAGTGTGCGTGTATTTAAACATGTTTAGAGCATGTGTTTACATGTTTAGTGTGTGTATTTAAACATGTTTAAAGTGTGTGTGTTTACATGTTTAGTGTGTGTGTATTTAAACATGTTTATTGCATGTGTTTACATGTTAAGTGTGTTTGTATTTAAACATGTTTAGCGCATGTGTTTACATTTTTAGTGTGTGTGTTTATATGTTTAGTGTGTGTGTATTTAAACATGTTTAGAGCATGTGTTTACATGTTTAGTGTGTGTGTATTTAAACATGTTTAAAGTGTGTGTGTTTACATGTTTAGTGTGTGTATTTAAACATGTTTATTGCATGTGTTTACATGTTAAGTGTGTTTGTATTTAAACATGTTTAGCGCATGTGTTTACATGTTTAGTGTGTGTGTTTACATGTTTAGTGTGTGTGTATTTAAACATGTTTAGTGCATGTGTTTACATGTTTAGTGTGTGTGTGTTTAAACATGTTTAGTGCATGTGTTTACATGTTTAGTGTGTGTGTATTTAAACATGTTTAAAGTGTGTGTGTTTACATGTTTAGTGTGTGCGTATTTAAACATGTTTAGTGCATGTGTTTACATGTTAGGTGTGTGTTTATTTAAACATCTTTAGTGCATGTGTTTACATGTTTAGTGTGTGTGTATTATAACATGTTTAAAGTGTGTGTGTTTACATGTTTAGTGTGTGTGTATTTAAACATGTTTAGTGCATGTGTTTACATGTTAAGTGTGTGTGTATTTAAACATGTTTAGTGCATGTGTTTACATGTTTAGTGTGTGTCTGGATAAAGAAACACTGGATAAGTCAAACTGAACATCAGGAGTCACAGATTAATAATTACATATATGTGAAGTTTGAAGAGTGACGCACACACACACACGCACACACGCACACACACACACACACACACAAACACACACACACAGAGCATAGCAGCAGAAGGATGTGTTTAACAAGTTTGTGTATTCTTGTCTGGGTTTTGCACTTACTCGCTTTGGATAAGAGCGTCAGCTGAATGAAACGCATTGTAATCGTATCATGGTCAGGTGTACTGTGTGTATATATATATATATATATATACAAACTGGTTCTATATATATATATAGAACCAGGTTGTGGAGGTGTGTCTGGTGTCATGGTCCTGTTGAAATACAGATGCTGGTCCCACTAAGGACAAACCAGATGGGATGGCATGTCGCTGCAGAATGCTGTGGTAGCCACCAGCAAAGCCCCCCCCACACCATCACAGCTCCACCTCCATGCGTCATGGTGGGAACCACACATGTAGAGACCATCCGCTCAGCTCCTCTGCGTCTCACAAGGACATGGCGGTTGGAACCAGAAATCTCAATCTGGACAAAGTACAGATTTACACTGGTTTAATGTCCAGTCCTTGGTTCTGGGCCCAAGCGAGTCTCCTCTTCTTCTTCTTCTTCTTCTTGTTCTTCTTCTTGTTCTTCTTCCTCAGTCTATTTGACCATGAAGGCCGGATTCTCCTCTGGACAGCTGACGTTGAGATTGTCTGCTACTGGAACTCTATGAAGCATTTGTGTTGCCTCTACTCTGAGGTGCTGTTGATTTGTGGTTCCTGAGGAGGGGACTCTGAGGAACTTCTCCTCGGCAGCAGAGGGAACTCTCGGTCCTCCTGTCCCGGGCCGGTCCTCATGAGAGACGGCTTCATCAGAGCGTTTGTTGAACTTGAGGAAACTTTCAAAGTTCTTGAAGGTTTCCAGATTGACCTTCCTGTATTAAAGTAATGATGGACTGTCTCTCTACTTAGTTGAGTGGTTCTTGCCATGATATGGATTAGAGCCGAGTCATCGGAGCATAAAGTGACTAATTTGAAGAATCTAAAATATAAAACATATTCTGGTTTGTTTACACTTTTGTGTTTACCACATAATTCTATGTGTTCCTTCATAGTTTTGATGTCTTCAGTATTAATACTAATTGAATATAAAGTGAACTTCACGAGTTCACTTCAAAGAGAAGATCCAGATAAAGTAAAAGTGTGAAATCACCCTGACCACACCCAGGTGAGAACCAACAACCAATCACACTGCATTACTCAGGTAACTGCAGATTCAATATAGAACAGTAGATTGTACAGTATAATACAGTATACTACAGTATACTGTAGTATAAATAAAGTAGCACAAAGTACAAATACCTCAGACGGGTGCAGTAACTTTGCTCAGTTACTTTCTGTCCAGGTCACCAGGGCCAATGATCGATGGCATCAGTTCGTCATTCAGGTGAAATCAAAGTTCTGATGTGAGCAAGTGACTGTGTGACGTCACGTGTACCCGTACAGCTGCGTGGAGTTTAAAGTCAGTCTGCAGCTCAGTTAGCATCACAGCTAACAGCAGCTAACCGTACAGGTAACAGCTGCGCCACTGACGTCACAGCGGTGACAGCACTGACGGAGGTGAGTTGACAGGCGCCAGGTGTGTGTGTGTGTGTGTGTGTGTGTGTGTCTGTGACAGAGTGTGGACTTACCGCCGCTGCGCTGAACTGACAACGAAGCAAAACAACATGGCGGCGGCCCGGCGCCACGTCACGCAACAGATAAGACAAAAAGACCAGGTCTCACTCTGACCAATATTCAGGAACCTCACTCCTCCTGACAGACACACAACTTCAAACGTGGTTGAATTTCACCTCCGAGTGATTCATCTCGCCAATGTATGATCTTTGTTTTCCCTTACAGTCCAGAGTGTCTCACACCAGAGTCTGTCTTGTTTTATGTGTATATGTTGTTTTTATATTGTTGTTTGTATATTGTTTTATGTGTATATGTTTTTATATTGCTGTTTTTATGTTGTGGTTTTATGTGTTTGTTGTTTTTATATTGGTGTTTTTATGTTGTGGTTTTATGTGTATGTTGTTTGTATATTGTTGTTTTATGTGTTTGTTTTTATATTGCTGTTTTTATGTTGTGGTTTTATGTGTTTGTTGTTTTTATATTGGTGTTTTTATGTTGTGGTTTTATGTGTATGTTGTTTGTATATTGTTGTTTTATGTTTGTTTTTATATTGCTGTTTTTATAATGTTTTATGTTCAGTGCACCAATGAACGACACCAAGGCAATTTCCTGTATGTGCAATCATACTTGGCAATAAAAAGAAATCTGATTCTCTCACCTGAGAGTCTGTGTCTCACACCTGGTCCTGTCCTCACTCATGTCAAGTATCCATGTCATGGCTTAAATATTTAAAGACACAGAAGCTTCACAATGTTTCAATACAAATGTTTATTGTTTGACAAATATTGTCGCTAACTAACATCATCATCTTGTCCAATCAGGACTCACTCTGCTCTTAAAGCTTTGACAGAAACATAATACAGAATTAACTTAACGAGGCTCCTCCCCTTCATTTACAGGAGCAGCGCTTTCAGAAGAATCAGAGTTAAGGTTTTCATGTGTAACTGCTCCTTTAAATAGTCCTTTTTGTACTTCTGGTGTTTTTCTAAAAGCACAAATCGTTGAAGAATCACGACCTTTATTTCATCCATCTCCACTTCCTGTCTCTTTAAGCCCTGCCCCTTCCACCTGTGTCCATCAGGAGGCAGCACATTGACTATTGGTGATTGGTCGGTGGTCACATGTTGTTGAATCCCATCATGCCTTTCATGTTTCCAGCGGCTCCCTGCTGGAACTGACGCATCATAGACTGAAGACCAGCCATCCCACCTGAAAACCAACAAACAGGAAGTCAACTCCTTTTTAGGGATCGGTCATGTGGTCCATCTTCATTTACAGTCTATAGCAGATATACATAAAGATAATCAGGGGCCTCAGCCTCACCCATGTGGTGCAGGACTCGGGGGTCCATCATTTTGGCCATCTGCTGGTTGAGTTTGGCCATCTGAGACGGGTTTACGTTCTTGGACATGTCTCCTCCTGAAAATAGAGACATCAGTAACCACTGCCCCCTGCTGGAGGTTAATTAAACTACAACATTGGTTCATTTCGGAAGTCTTTAATAAGTTCACCTTTAAACAGTCCTTTGATGCCCCCCATCTTCTTCACCATCTGGGCGAACTTGGTGTACTGAGTGAGGAGCTCCTGGACGTCTCTGGTGGCCACACCGGACCCTCTGGCCACCCTCTGGATCCTGTTTGGCTGCTTACTGAACAGCTTGGCCCCGTCCTTACTGTCCAGTTCTACAGGAAGCAAGAGAACCAGAGGAACCAGTAATGGACACTGGTTTCAGTAGAATGTGTTTTCACACAGACCTGATCTAGAAATCAATGTCAACACGTTGTACTGTGTGTGTACTTGTGGAGATGTCTTTGTGAGAACCGTTTTGAGCCTAGAACCGACAGACCCACTTTCAATGAGCTGCTAGAGGGTTAAGAGTTTATTGTAGGACTGGGTTAAGATTTAGTTTAGGCATTTAGTTTGGATGGTTAAGGTAAGGGTCTAGATAATGATTGTGTCCTCACTAAGATAGCAGTAGAAACATGTGTTTTACCCTGGTCATTCATGCTGTCCATGATGGTCATGAGTTTCTTCAGTCTGGACATTGATTCCTGTTCATTTCCTTTACTCATGAAGTCCGTACCGAAGCCAGGAATCATCCCCTGAAAACACAAACACACCGTGAGTGATTGATTCACAAAACTTAGCTTACAGTGAGACAAACAGCAGTTAGTCCCGTTCGTATGTTATGAATAAAGGTGATTTAACTAAAGTGCAGGTTCGATGTGAACATCATTCTTTGACCTTTGTGTTTTCCCCTCTTTATTCAAGCACGTAGTAATGTGACTTGAGAAAAGCACCTTTTGATTTCACTTCAGGCTTTTTAAAGTGCACTCTAAAGCCTGATCTTAGATCTGTTCTGCTGGCACTCAGATAGTTGGTTGCTTGGACCGATTTCCAGCTCAGATTCTGACGGGAAGCCGGTGTTATAATAAAGGCGAGGAGGGCAGCAGGGCATGAACCCGGCTCCAGAAACCACCCGTACAGGAAAATAAACTTCTATTGCTTGGCTTTCCTGGACTTGTTCTACTAAAGAAATGTGTGCACAGAGGAAATGTGACTGTGAGGAGAAGAGCTGAAGCACAGAGAACATCTAAGCACAGGGTTTTAGTGAAATCTTTAAAAAGTCAGTAGTGACATCTGCTCTCAGAATCAAAGACCAGGCGCTGGAATAATGAGAAAAGAACCATAAGCCTCAGTCATGTGACTCATCTTCAAGTGTCTCAGGTGCGAGTGCGTGAGAGCTCACCATGATCTGTCCAAAGGGTCCCATCTTCATGATGTTCTGAAACTGCTCATACATGTCTCTGAGGGTGAACTGGCCTGAAGGTCAGAGGTCACAAGTCAGTCTTCATACCCATAATGCACTGCATGTTCTCCAGGCGAGTTTGTGTAAGGTCTCACCGTGTTTGAGTTTGTCGATCAGCTCCTCGTTATCGTCTAGTTTGAGCTCGTTCACTCTGTCGATCAATCCTTCGATATCTCCCATCCCTGACAGGAAGAGGAGGAGTTACAGAACAACAAGCTAATGACTTTACTGCTGGTACAAACAGGAAGGATAATGTTCAGAGAACTCTTCTTGGGGGGGGTGAGGGTTTCTTATCTTATTTGTATTCAGACTTATTTTGTATTTCATCGTTTATATTTATATTATCCATATGGTGCAGTGTGATTGGTCGGACTAAATGGCTGTTTCCACCTATGACCAGCAGGTGTCGCTGTTGTATTACCAAGCAGTTTGCTGATGAATGGCTGCGTCTTAAATGGCTCGAAGTCGTCGATGTGTTCTCCTGTCCCGATGAAGATAATGGGACTCCTGGTGGCCGCCACACTGACAGGAAACAGCAGAAGAAGAAGAACATTAACCCAGGCAGAGTCTGTGGGTTTCTGTGACATCACAGAACAGGCCTTACGCGCTCAGAGCTCCTCCTCCTTTGGCGTGTCCGTCAAGTTTGGTGACGATCACTGACGCCACGTCCACTTTGTCCTTGAAGGCTTTGGCCTGAGACTCGCAGGCCTGTCCGATGGACGCATCCATCACGTACACAATGTTGTCTGGTTGCTACGGACACAACAGGAGGAGATGAATCACTTCGGAGGCGTTCAGGTTCCATCTCTCAGGTACAGAACAGTGACGGTGTGTTCAGGTACTCACCACAGCATTGGAAACTTGTAACATTTCTTCAAACAGCGAGTCTTCCTGTTTGTGCCGTCCACTCGTGTCCACGATGATGATCTCAAAGTTCTCATTTTTGAACTTGTCCACGCCCTCGTAGGCGATCACCACCGGGTCCATCTCTGTGTAACTGAACGCAACACACAGTTACAACAGCAGACAGCAAGGGCCACTAGACGCAATACAGTTGCAGCAGGGGGCGCTGTATGAACTCCAGGGACTCACCTGCCATAGAAGGGGATTCTGGCTTTGGTGGCATTTTGTTTGAGCTGATCGAAGGCACCTGCGACAGGGGACAGGACGATGGTCAGTGCTATGATGTCAGCTGATGTGTGTAGTGGTTAAAGTGAGCACGTGTTTCACAGTGAATGTATGTGTGACAATCAAGAGGTCAGTGGTGTGTTTCCTATCTGAACATCAGAACAGGAGATAGTGTGTAAGTGTTCACCGGCTCTGAAGGTGTCAGCACAGATCAGACACGTCTTCCAGCCTTTCCTTTGGTAGTAATACGCCAACTGCAGCAAACATAGCAGAGAATAAGAAACAAACCCCAGGGGGCGCTCTGCAACCACAGTGTTTATTAAAATGTGTGCGTGTGGGGGGGGGGGGGGGGGGGGGTTCAGGTATATGATGTCACCTTGGAGCAGGTTGTGGTTTTCCCACTTCCCTGAAGACCAACAAACATGATGACGTTGTTCTTCCCTTTAGTCGGGGTCCAGGCCTTCACACCGGGGTCGACCAGCTGACAACACACACACATTACACAAAATTTACACACCAACTAACCAGGTTAAAGATTACTGATTCTTGAAGTATGTCCCTCCCTCCGTTCAAAGGAGCCATCGCCACATTCATCACCACTGGTCTAACAAACACTCATCAGTGTCTGCATTAACAGAGTTAGTGACGGGCTGCTGAGGACTCAGAGAACACCAGGTACCAGTGTGTGGTCACCACACTGTCTCCGCCCTTTGATTATAAACACCACCTTGGTGCTGATTGGCTGGAACAGCGTTGTGTTGTTCAGGTCATGCAGTTTTCTGGACAAACACAGGACTGTGTAATTACACCAGACTTCCTTAAGCGGACAGCGAGGTGTGAGCTGCACTGGCTCCTGATCACAATTCTGTATCTGACCCTAACATATGATTTCCCCGACTCTTCCAGGTCGTGTCCAGGCCCGGTGATCTGACCTTGACGAGCTCTTTGAAGACGGCATGTTGGATCATCCTCCTCTTGTTCAGACCTGAGGCCATCTCCTCCAGATCTATGGCAGACCTGTAGGGACAAGAAACACAAACATTTGTCAATGCAGCTGAACCAGATTCAGGTCTCAGATTTGGATCCAGGATCAGGACTCACTTCACGTTCTCTCGTAGCTGTTTGACCAGTTTGATGTTGACATCAGCCTCCAGCAGAGCTGCACACACCTCCTTCAACATAGCATTCAGCACCTGAAACACATACATCATTAGAGTCCACAGCCTCCAGCTCTGATCATGAACCATCAGCTGATCCGTGCACGAGGACGGGACACAACTGAAGAGTGCTCTGAATTCTCAGGAGGCATCTCAGACTGTTCTCCGGACCTCAAAGGTTGAGGTTCCAGTTCAGTTACCTCTTCATTGATGATGGTGGCGTTGCTGAGGGACCTCAGCGCCGAGGTGATCTTCCTCCCTAGGTCGGCTAACACCATGATGACGTCTGAGTGGATCCTGGAAACATGGAAAAATTAACTCACACAAACAAAACAACCACACCTGTGTGTGTGGTTGTGTGATGTAGAGCTGCAACTAACAACTACTTTGATAATCGAGTCATCGGTCCACAATTTTTACAATAATCGGTTAAAAAGACAAAAGCTGCATTTGAACCTTTCCAGTAGATGGTTTTATTTATTTTCTACAACTTCATTATGACTAATTTGTCTCATACATGTGTGATTGTGATTTGTGAATGATTTCATCCATTTTCATTTTACAGCTGTCACGAGTTAGAAGCGGCATCAACCCCCCCCCCCCCCACTCACTGATCCCAGCCCTCACAGACTCACACACACGTCTTAGTTTAGTGCAGGTCTGATAGCAGCTACTGTGTGTGCGTGCCACTGACCGTGTGTGTGTTCAACAGTGTGTTGAGGGAAACCCCTCAACTGAGTGCACTCAGCGAGTCAGCAGGTCAGCTGACTGGTGAAGGATGCACTTCCTGTAATAACAACAATGACAACAAGTGACGAACAGTTCACCCTTCATCTGTACAGACCCTCAAGTGGCAGACACACACCAATCAGAGGACTTCAGCTTATTCACAGGTGTGATCTCTAATCTGTGATCACATGACAGTGTCGCCAGATACACGATCATTATTGTATTAGTATGAGAATTTTGCCTTCTGTACAATCAATAACAGAATCCGTTAATAATAGACACACCAGTCGACTCCTCGTCCTGTCGCTTCCCCCTGGCATTCTGCCGCCATTACCTCTAGAGAGCAATGAATGATGTGATGAGCTGGGGGGGGGGGGGGTCCTCCTGATGGACAGTGTCCCTGTGACCTCATCAGTCTTTAAAACAGCCTCTGAAGGAGGCGTGGCCTGGACACCAACAGAGAGGCGGAGCTTCACTCATTCCAACTAGTATCGACTCGTTTATTTACGTGCACATGTTTTTCATGTGTTCAAGTTGTAGGCGGAGTCTGACCTCCTACTGAATATGACGATGTTCGATCATTTGAATCGTCTAATAGGATACTTCGACATTTCCTGTCTAGCAACGCTGTCACGTGATCACCGTTTCCTGCCCCTTAACAAATCAATAATCGACCAGATGAGAAGTTGATCGATACAATAATATAATCGATGGGATCAATAACAATTCAGGTCATTAACTGTGTTTGTTGTTGGTTTCCGTCGGAACGTGTTGCATTACATGTAAAACCTTAGAGCCAATTGATCACATCAACATATCGATAATCACATGATCAGTTTGACACCCACGACGTGTCGCCTGTGTGCAGCGCTACGTTAGCCGTTAGCTCAGTTAGCTCTATTAACTCAGTTAGCTGTGTTATCTGTATTAGCTCCGTTAGCTTTGTTAGCTCAGTTAGCTGTGTTAGTTCAGTTAGCTGTGTTAGCTGTATTAGTTCAGTTAGCTGTGTTAGCTGTTTAGTTCAGTTAGCTCAGTTAGCTGTATTAGTTCAGTTAGCTCAGTTAGCTGTGTTAGCTGTGTTAAGGTGAATTAACGGTGAAGTCTCAGTTATTTACCGTCTCTGGATTACTTCTTCCAAACAGCGGCTGAAACTCGGAGTCGCGTCATCAATCTTCACCGGAAACACCGGGCAGCTGCTTTTCCTTCGCCTCTAATAAGCTTACTGTTACAGCAGCAGCGCCACCTGGAGGCTGTAACATCTCCGGTCGACTCCAATAATAACAATAACTAGAATATTCCTCTCTATTAATGTAGAATGTGCGCAGCGAGCTTCCTGCAGGGTGCGCAGAGAGAGAGAGAGAGAGAGAGAGACACTGGATCTGTCCCCTGTCTGTCCCCTGTGTAGATGTGGAAGACATCACAGATTCCTTTGATCTGTGACCATTGACGCTGTGACACCACACAGAGCTCTCTGTTGAAGAGACACCGACCCTCTGGCGTGCGATTGTTCAAAAACAATAAGTCCTATCTCCGAAATAATAATCCCAAGACTTTGCCGAACACATAGATCACAGGAAGGTGACAGAGGGAGCGAGTTAGGAAAGTGTGAATTCAAGGCTCCTTCCAGAAATGTTCTCTCAAACAGTCGATGTAGAAGAGAATCTGACTGATTTCCGCTGTACACCTCATGAGCCAGAAGTTAACAAGTGTTCCCAACCAGTGTAGGGAATGATTGTATATGTGTTGTCGTTGTGTGTTCGTCTATCCTAAATATGAGAAGAGCCGTTCTCCGAATGGTTCAATCAAGTATTTATTAAAAAGCATTGAAAAGGTATGAAAGGTTTACAGCAAAGCAATGGGCACCCAACACAAGCTTATTTACAACTTTCACACTGAAGTGAAGTGCACTCTTGTAACAAATTAAATCTTATTTCCTCATTTCAAGTCAAATAAGATTTTCTTTAATAAATAAAGGGTTATGCATGCCTTGACTGTGCGCAGCAGACTTCCATAAGACGTTCAGGAGTCGACGTATTCACGAGATCGATCTGTGCACGTGTCGCCCAACTCGCTAACGACAGCTTGGTTCTAATCACCATTTAAAGAACAGAACAGTTTCCACCACAAACTGAGTTTATTAGAGAAAGTACATGTGAGGGGTCAGAGGTCACAGGTGCACGTCTCTCCACTGAGGAACCTGATTGGACAGATTCTGTAAGTCAGCCGTCTGAGCCAGCAACTGGGCGAGAGAGATACTCTGATACAGAGAGAGAGAGAGAGAGAGAGTCAGGTCAGAACAAACTTATGATTATTGATCATTGATCATGTGATGTCGGATCTGAAACGTAGATCAGGGTCAGACTGACCAGCTGAGACAGTCGGTCTGTGGTGGAGCTACAGCTGTGGACTGAGTCCAGCTTCTCCTCCAGTGACTCCATGAAGTCCAGAGACATCTTCACAACCTCCAGCACATACCTGCAAAACAACCACACACCTGAGACACAACTACACGCCTGAGACACAACTACACACCTGAGACACAACTACACGCCTGAGACACAACCACACACCTGAGACACAACTACACACCTGAGACACAACTACACACCTGAGACACAACCACACACCTGAACCACAAGCTGAAACACAAGCCTTTCTTGATTTCCTGTGTGCACGTACCTGTGCAGGTGAGCGTGAACGGGCAGGTGGGTGTGACCTGGCGGTGTCGTCAGTCTCTGTCTCAGACTGTTCAGCTCCTTCAGCAGCTGCTGCAGGTGATCACTCAACATCTGCAACATCTGGAACCTGCCAGCTGAGAGGGGGTGTCAACATGAGGTCTGATGAGTTGGCTTGTCAGGTGGAGGGTGAGACGGACATCAGGTGAGAAGCAGGACACTCACCAAGGAAACGTGAGTGTGTGACATCAGCACTCTCCTTCACTACCTGCAGAAGCTCCGCCTCCAAGTGCAGCTGCAAAGAGAGAGAAGCCGTGACTTGTTTTTACGTCCTGTATATAAGGAATATGTATATAAAGAGCATCAGTGAGTGTATGTAAAGATGATCAGTGACAGTTCATGATTCAGAGGGACACACCTCATCCAGCTGTTTGACTGCTCTGATTCGCTGCTCGGCCTCTTGCAGGTGAGAGGAGAAGGCGGGGCTTCGCTTTGAGGAGACTGAGTCTATTTCCTCCTGAGGACATGTAGAGACAGAACATGGTTCTCAATCCATTACAAACATTTTATCATATCATCATTTTATCATTGGACAAAGGAGCATGAGGCTCCACCAGGTGGGTCCTCCCGACAGATCCCAGGATTCATAGCGTTCACTGATGAACTGTACTCGATCTGAGACACAGCGTCTGTCCCCCCCCCCCCCCCCCCCCCCCCGAGACACAGGGTCTGTCCCCTCACCTGACACACAGCTCCTCTCGAGACACATCTGGACAACAGACTGGCAGCTGGAGTAACTGAGAACAGAGACAGATCCCACTGATGCATCTGAGAGACAAAGAAAAGAGACTCAATTGAATGCATTAAAAACGAGAAAATGAGATTCTACTGACACACACACACACACACACACACACACACACACACACACACACACACACACACACACACACACACACACACACACACACACACACACACACACTTTGTCTCTTTTCTCCTTGTTGTTCGGACTTCTCTTCTTCTGTTCCCTCGTCTTTTTTCGATTTCTTCTTCTTCTGTTTCCTCTTCTTCCGGTATTTCTTCTTCTTCACCGCCCCCCTCAGGACAGGGGGCAAATAACACCTGTCCCACAAACACGTCGGAGGGAAGTGACGTCATCTGCTAAAAGAGTAAAGCTGAAGATGAGCTCAGTGAGTCGGGGCGTGTCCACAGTGGCCCAGTGGACCCGTGGACCAGTGGAGTTATAGATGAGCAGGATTCTGTTAGCGTCACTTAAGCTGATGTTCTGATGTGAATCGCCCGGTGTCCTCTCCGGCGGGAAGCTAGCAGGCTAACGTTAGAGCTGGTTACATTTTGGGACTCGAACAGAACTGTGTTCGTGTGGAAGGACCCATCTGTGAAGAGCGGACGAGCTAATGCAGCTAGCAGTTAGCATAGTCACCGACTGAAATCTCGGTTATATTCGTCCGCTGCCTCTGGGACTTCCGCCGTCAACATCCGGTCTGGATACGATATGAGGCGCATCTCATCCTGAGGGACTCGAACACAGGTAGAAACACACCTGACGCACACATGGGGAACAGCGCGCTGAAGTCTCACCTGGAAACTTCCCAGAAGACCGGGGTGTTTCAACTGACAGGAAAAGGACTGCTGGAGGTGAGTGAGTGAGTGAGTGAGTGAGAGAGAGAGAGAGAGAGAGAGAGAGAGAGAGATTGAACTTTATTGACACGTGATGTTGACAGTTCCCTGAGGAGCTGCAGAGACTCACCTCGAACCTGAGGACGGTCGATTTGTCCGGGAACAAGATCGAGCAGCTTCCTGTTTCCATCGGAAACTTCCTGCAGCTTAAGAGTCTGACGCTCAACTGCAACCGACTGAGTGAGTGACACATCCAGGCCCCGCCCACACTGGTCCCACCTCAGACCCTTAGATCATCATCTGTGTGTGTCCTCTGTCCTCAGCCACTGTTCCTAGTGAGATCGCGAAGCTGAAGAAGCTTGAGACCCTGAGTCTGAATGGGAACCGGATCCAGCAGCTGCCCCCGACTATGGGCCAGCTCCGGGCCCTGCGGTCCCTCAGCCTGGCAGGGAACCAGATTTCACAGGTTCCCTCTGGACTGGCGACCCTGAGGCATCTGGACTTGCTGGACCTGTCCCGAAACCAGATCCACAACGTTCCTGCAGAGGTGTCTGAGCTGCAGGCTATCGAGATCAACCTCAACCAGAACCAGGTACTGTAGACGCTGGTTTCTCCGACTTTAGTAGAACCCATCAGAAAGGTTGGTACTACATCACCCAATAAGAACCTACTGAATAGAACCTCTTTAAAAAGAACCATGTGACCTCTGTGAGCTGAACCTGAGGGTCACCTGCAGGAAGGTTCTGACCTCAGCTCTTTGCCTCTTCTCCCTCCAGATCTCGATGGTCTCACCTGAGGTGTCTCTGTGTCCTCGTCTGAAGGTTCTCCGCCTGGAGGAGAACTGTCTGGAGCTGTCCTCCATCCCTCTCTCCATCCTGACCGACTCCCAGGTGTCTCTGTTCTGTTTGGAGGGAAACCTGTTCGAAGTCAGGAATCTCAGAGACCTGGCTGGATACGACAAGGTTAGTCTGTGGTAGTCTGTGGTGGTCTTAGACTACTGTCTGGTAGTTTTTGGAGGTCCCTTATGGTCTGTTGTGATCTGTCATGGTCTCTGATGGTCTGTGGTGGTCTGTAGTAGTCTCTAATTGTCCGAAGTAGTCTCTGAAGGTCTGCGGGGGTCTTTGAAGGTCTATGATGGTTTGTTCTGGTCTTTTGTACTCTGTGGTGGTCTGTAGTGGTCTCGATGGTTTGTGGAGGTCTCTGATGGTCTCTCTTGTGTTTCTTCCTCAGTACATGGAGCGTTTCACAGCTACTAAGAAGAAGTTCACCTGATGAAGCTTGTTGACCTTGGTGCACCACCTGGAGGCGGGGTTAGCAGCCCACAGCTTGATCATCACAGCGCCCCCTGCCTGCAGGACCGCTGACCTCCTGCTGTGAGGACATTTCCCCAACCACAGGTCACATGGACAGAGGAGACATGGGGGACGAACGATCCACTCACCTGTGATGAAGACAAATATTGACACGTAGGCCAGGAGCTGCACTTTGATCCCTGATCAGTAATTTGGTGAATAATTGATTAGTTTTTCCAGATTAAATGTCGATAGATTCCAGCTCCTCCTTGTTTCTGTATCGTCTGTGACAGTCGCTGTTTCTCTAAATCACATATTATCCAAGTTTTATCTATGTATGTGTAAATTAGCCCCGCCTCTGTCTCAGCCCCTGAGCTGCAGCTCCTGGTGACAAAAAACAACTTGAAGGACTTTAACATGAAATATCTAATCCTGTATGATCGTCTACAACTTAAAAAACACTTACTATGAACCACATTTTTTAAACATTATAAATACTAAATATAATATATCTTCATAAGCCCCACCCCCCTGTGATGTAGCAGACACTTCCTGTATTTAAATCCACTGCTTCCTGTACAGGCTGTCGACAAATAATAAACCCAGTGTGTGTGTGTGTGTAACCCTGGTTTTAACGTGTATTAACGTTAACTTCACTGCTGAGGAGCTGTCCCTCCACCAGGTGGCGACACTGCAGTGAATCAGCATGAACCCTGAAGGTGGGTGGTCCTCACGCTGGGCCTCATGCACAAACGTGCGCTGAAATGTTCTTACTCTCCGCAGAAAATAAGTGCGCCATCGTATTCATGACACATGCGCACCAGCTGATTCCGTTCTCTCCACCTTGCGTATGTTTGTTGACAGGTGTGTGTCTGCTGTCTTTAATTAGCATACTGCCCGCCTCTATTTCTCCATATAAGGACATGTGTTTGTCATGTAGAGGGCGCTGTGCTGAACAGTGGAAGTTATAAGAGACGCCCCCAAAAGGTCAAAAACACTAGAATCTCTACAACAGCAGAAATAGAAGGCGTCGGAGGTGGAAGATACAAAACACACTTCTCTGTAGGGTGTCCTCCGGAGTGACGATGTCCTCGGCTGTGTCCTGCACGGAGCTGAGCACTCGAGCTATGGACATGTCTCTGAGATGCACCTGGACATGGACTCTGCTGCTCCAGGATCAGACATGAGAAGGTTCGGTCTGTGTCAGAGTCTGTTTCCCCCTCTGACCTGCGATCACAAGTTACCAGGACACGTGGAGGACGGATGTCCACTTTGTGTTTGTTTGATTCTCTAGAGTTTATGAGACACATGTTAAACCTGCTACACAACACGAGACGTGACGCACACAGTCAGGACATAGAAAGATGATAGATAGATTACTTTATTCATCCCCGAAGGGAAATTAAGTCGTCATAGCAGCCGGTACATTTGAATACAATAAAACACAATACAATAGAATAAAATATAAAATATAAAATATTGAGGTAGAAAGAATAAAAACAGAAACACAAGATAAATGGGTAGATAAGATGGTAATGTTGTTTGACAGTATATAAAAAATAGTACAGTATATATAGTATATAATATATATTTATATATGAAAGTAATTATACCAATATAATAGCAGTATATAGTAATAATAGCAGCAACAGTATATATAATAATAATAGTAAAATATAATAATAATAACAACATGAACACATGTATAAATATGTGTATATAGACTTATATATACAAAGAATACATAAAGAGTATGATATAATATATGATATATAGTACGGGTATAAATATAAGTATTTGGCGATACAATAGATAATATAATATACTATGAGTGTAAGAATATGTAGACTGAGTGTTCAAAAGACAGTATTATTGTATAAAGTGATGAATTGAGACAGGTGTGTGTAGGTCAGTTGTGTGATGGTGGCTCTGACAGAGGTAGAGGAGTTGTACAGTCTTATTGTGGTTGGGAGGAACGACTTCCTGTATCGTTCCTTAGAGCAGCAGGTTGAATGAGTCTGTGGCTGAAGCTGCTCCTTAGCTTGTCCAGTGTTTTGTGGTGGGGGGGGAGAGGGAGTGTCCATGATTGCCAGCAGTTTTGCCAGCATCCTGTCCTCCACCACCTCCTCCAGGGTGACAGGCTTAGAGCCAACCACAGACACTGCCTTCCTAATCAGGCTAAAGTGAAAGGAACGATCCGGGGTCAAGACCCGACATCATCGGTTAATAACTAAATAGGGACAGAACCTACACACACACACACAAACACACAATCGGCTGCAAACAGATTACATTATATGATATATTATGAATTTAGTTAAAATTTGTGTTTACATTTTCCAGGACAGCCTGGCTTTCATCCTTTGATCTGAGGAAGTTCTAAATTAGTTCTGAGTTTGAACTAATGTAGTTACGAACATATTGATGAATCCCAGATTTGTGCGTCGAACGTGTGCACTCAGGGTTTAAGCACAGACTTGTGCGTACACACTGTTAGTAAATGAGGCCCATTGTTACACACACACTGTGTCTGTGTCTGTTACACACACATAACATGTCATTTGACAGGCTTCCGTATCAGTATCTTGCCCAAGGACACCTCGGCATGCAGATGGAGATGACTGAGGATTGAACCTCCGACCTTCTGGTTGGACAACCCCTTAAACACAGCCACCACACACAAAAACACTGACACACACACACACACACTGTTACACTCAAGTTACACACTTACACACACAACAAACCTACACTGACACACACACTTGACATGTTTCTAACTAAAGAACATAAACATATAGAACACGTAAAGAACAAATACATGTGGATCATGTACAAGACAAATAAAAAAAGACGACAGACCGGATGGATGTAAAAAGTAAAAGTCTTCAATGAATGCAGTTTTATTTTGAAGGAGACGCGGCGCTGTTTCCGCTCAGCTCGTGTTAATGGGTCTCTCTTTACGGACTTCACCGCTGACGGAACTTTTCTCAACTTCTTCGTGTTTTCTCGTCGTTGAAGAAGTTTCCTTATTCATCCGCTCTCTCGGAGAATCCGGTTTGTTCTGCGGGAAATGAGGCTTCGGTGACGAGGAGGGAGCCGAGCCGAGCCGAGCGGGCCAACCCGGGTCAGATCTCAGAATATGAGAAGATGGCGTTGATTCTGTGGATTGTTGTGATTTTACTGCGGAGTGTAGCAGGTGAGTTCTCAACGTGTGAGTCTGTGAGAGTGTGTCTGTGTGTGGTGAGAGTGTGTGTGTGAGTCTGTGAGAGTGTGTGTGAGTGTGTGAGAGAATGTGTGTATGTGTGTGAGTCAATGTCCAGAGTTCAATTGGTGTACTGGGTTAGGGACAGACTCAAGTGTAACAGATGTCAGGTGCAGGAGAACATCATCAGGATGAAGCTTCCAGCAGCATTGATGAGGGCAGACATCTTGAAGGATAACTTCAACACTATATGTCATCAGTCCTGACGCATCATAGTCTGTGATCAGCAGCCAGCAAGACCATGATCCACCATCCAGACCAGATCCACTAGAGTCCACAGTCATTGTCCACTGCAGCTGGTTGGGCTGGGACCAGGAGCAGTGACAGGAGGAGACGTTCTATAAGCATGTTTAATGTTTGAATACACGTGGTCAGGTGGGACATTTCTATTACATAAGCACTTGGAAGACGAGGGGGGGGGGGGGTCGAATATGAACGTAGGGGCTTGTGGCGCCTGCTGGCTCCTTGGAGTGGTCCTCACTTGGTACCTAACCCTATGTGTGACACATGTTTAAGGATCTGAGGTTAAAGGTCAACTGAGTAAACTTGACGTCAGGACACAGCTGTGTGTGTGTGTGTGTGTGTGTGTGTGTGTGTGTGTGTGTGTGTGTCCAGCTGCAGGTGTGACGTTCACCAAGCATCCGTCCAATCAGACGGTGTCTCAGGGTAACGCAGCCCGGCTGGGCTGTGCTGTCCAGGGAGTGACAGAACCCGACATCGTGTGGATGAAGGACGGAGACAAAGTGCTGAGCTCGGACCAGATGTTCATCACACTGGGAGAGAGTCACTGGGAGACGTTCCACAGGTTCACTATTAGTCATACTGTCACTATGACTGTCACTCACTCTCTATAAACAAAATCAAGGTCTTGACCTCAAAATAAACTGCTTGAGATGTTTATTATGATTCAGCGCTATTCAAATATAATTTCATTGAGTTCATACTGACTGTTACTGTCTCTGAATCTGTGGTTGTTGTTATTGGCAGCTTGAAGTCGGTCCAGCAGCAGGACGCGGGTCAGTACTGGTGTGAAGTGGAGGTGGACGGCCTGACGCTCTCCTCTGAACCAGCCTGGATCACAGTGGAAGGTGAGGACATGAATGCATCAGAGTCAAGACTCCAGCAGGTGCCTGTGTTTTCCTGCCGTCGGCTGTGACCCTGAACTCACCAGGTTGATTTTACATCATGTGACTCTCCAGCTGGAAAGTCCAAATAATCTGTTCCTTACCCGGGTTCTGAAAGGCGTCAGGAGAGGAGGCTGCACTCTTTGTTTATTTTGATTGAGTCGGGATATTTATATTAATCCTCCTGACGCGTCACGTGTTGTGTAGCAGGTTAAAACATGTGTCTCATAAACTGTAGAGAATCAAACAAACACAAAGTCAACGTCTTAATGATTTGTGATCAGTGTGTGTTGTTGTGGTGTAAAGTGAGCGCAGGTCAGAGGAGGACACACAACATTCTTTTGTGTCTTCTACTTCCGACACATCATTTCAGTTTCTGCTGAATTCTTCTGTTTTTGATCTTTTCTCTCTTATAACTTCAACTGTTCAGCTCCGCCCCTTCATGACAACAGATGTCCTTATATGGAGAAATAGAGGCATGGCAGTATGTTAATTGCAGAGAGCAGACACGGGCCTGTCGGTTTAGAATGATTCGGATACACAAACCTATGCAAGGTGGTGAGAACACAATGGTCTGGTGCACACACACTTATTCTGTGTGGAGATTAAGAACATAACACATGTTAGTGAATGAGGCGCCATGTGAGGATTCACTCCATCATGAGAATAAACAGCTGATCTGTGTTGTTCTTTTATATTCATGTGGGTGTGTCCAGGTGAAACTAGGAGGTTAGGTCACTTTACTGTTGTTGCCACAACGGCTTGTCGGACATTTTGTCCTTCCATAAAGGAGAGCCTGATACTTCCTATGCTCAAGGAGATGAGTTAGGAAGCATTGAAGCTCCTTCCCTCTTCCTCCTGCAGGTGTTCCTCACTTCCTCCAGGAACCTCAGGATGTGGCCACGTTCCCTAATGAGCCCTTCAACCTCACCTGTGAGGCGGTCGGCCCCCCCGACCCAGTCGAGGTGCTGTGGTGGCTGGGGGGGGTCCAGGAGGGAGAGGCCAGATTGTCCCCCTCCGTCCTCCATGTCCAAGGTGAGACAATATTCTGATTTAAAGTGTGTGTGGTGTTGACAAAAACAGGACACCTCACCATCCAGGTGCATTATGGGAAACATTATTGATTTTTATAGATCCCTGCCCGAATCTCTGTCTCATCCAGTTTCAGCTTTCAGGGACATGAACACACGCACACACACACACACTATCTCACAAACGCTTGCACGATCATACACGCATGCACATGCACACACACTGTCACACTCTCTCTCTCTATCTCTATCTCAACCACACTCTCTCAAGCACACTCTCACACACACACACACACTCTCTCTCTCTCTCTCTCTCTCTCTCTCTCTCACGCACACACACAAACACACAGTTACATGACTTGGTTTTTACTCTTTATGTGAAGTAGATGAAGAACTTTAGTTGTTTGAAGTCTGGATCGGAAGTTTTCAGAGAAACAAGCTGAGCGAACGCTTGGGGCAGCTCGACTCACAGCCAATCAGAGATGAGTCAGAGACGACTCACAGCCAATCAGAGACGAGTCAGAGATGATTCACAGCCAATCAGAGACGAGTCAGAGACGACTCACAGCCAATCAGAGACGAGTCAGAGATGATTCACAGCCAATCAGAGATGAGTCAGAGACGACTCACAGCCAATCAGAGACGAGTCAGAGACGACTCACAGCCAATCAGAGACGAGTCAGAGATGATTCACAGCCAATCAGAGATGAGTCAGAGACGACTCACAGCCAATCAGAGACGAGTCAGAGAAACACTGAGATCATCCACAGCAGCTCCATTGATCCTAGAGGGTGATGATGTCATGTTTCAAGTGAAGTGATTGGTCAGTGGGCGGAGCTTCTGTTTGATCTCTTATCTCCCACTTCACCTGGAGCAGGTCAGCTGTGCAGGTTACCAGGGCCCTGAAGGAGAAACACGTATCAGGTGTTTTCTGATGTGACACTGGTGTTAATGTCAGTCAAACTCTGACCTTTGACCTGTGACCTCTGCAGGAATAAACAGTAGCTTCAAGTTTTACTGTGAAGCAAAGAACAGCAGAGGAATCTCAGTGTCCAGGACCGGCACAGTTCACATTAAAGGTGAGTTAGCGTCTGTTAGCATCTGTTAGCCTCTTTCTGTTAGCATCTGTTAACTCCACTCAGATATAATTCAACATATTTGGGTCTGTGGCCTCGGACCTCCAGGCCGAACGTCACCTGTCGCTCAGACCTGTCAGTTTGATCATGCTGAGCTCTGATAGGACCATAACTCTGTGGGGGCGGGGTTTAGTGTTGCCTGCTGCTCCGGTGGAAGTCCAGGTCGTGAGGATGGTGGACAACAACATCACGTTATCCTGGAAACCAGTATTCACAGGCCACTCTGATCTGTCCTCCTGCATCGTCCAGGTAACACAGACACACACACACTCTGAGTCAGCTGATCCCAGAGGTCTAGACTAACCCCCCCCCCCCCCCCCCCCCCCCTCAGGTGCTGAGGCGGTCGGGTCGCAGGCGGGAGCTCCCTCAGCAGGAGGTTCTGGTTCCTCCTCACCTCCTCGTCCTGCCCGGTGTGAGGAGTCACTCTAACTACAGTGTGAGGGTCTCCTGTGTGAACGAGGTGGGGGCGTCTCCTTTCTCCCCCTGGCTGCACCTCCTCACCCCGGAGTCAGGTGAGACAGGTGATGTCATCAGTGTCAGGTTCTCATGTCATCAGTAAACACTACACTGTAGGTTTCAGTCTATTTGCAATCAGCTGTTCATTTATTCACTCAGTTTCATTCGTATAGAATCAAGATAGTCTCTTTGCACAATAAGTCTGAGACTTTAAAGTTATAGAGAAACCAACAGTTCCCACAATGAGCAGCTCTGAAGTGTACGTTGTTGGTTCAGAGGATGAAACTAGTGACGTCAGTTCAGAAGATCGATTGAAGAGAAGAGGTCCAGTTATAGATCTGGAGCTACAGGTGGTTCTCTGGTTCTGGACTGGAACATGTATCTGTGCTGCTCATGGGAGGAGGAGGTGGTCTGGTTATAATCTAGATGTGAGGAAGTTAAAGTCTTTGCTTCTCAGAGGAATCGATGGATCTGTGAGTCTCTGTCAGCTACGGAGCTGAAGAGGAACCTGGGTTGTTCTTATTTTCCTGTGATGTCACTTATCTCATGACTGTATGACCTGTGTGCAGTTCCCTCTGCAGCCCCAAGCAACCTGACCTTTGACCTGTCGGAGCAGAAGCTGAGTCTGAACTGGGCGGCGCTTCAGGAGGACGAGCTGCAGGGGAACCTGCTGGCCTACAAGGTGCAGTGGATTCTGGGAGGAGAACATCAGGTGAGTCGTCTTCTGATTGGTTGAAAAATCACTGTTGCCAACTTCTGACCACTCAGCATTGACCTACCTGACGGCAGCACAGTGAGTGGACCTGGTCCTCGATCCAGACCTGGGCCTGGGGTCTCATGTCTCAATGTGTGTTGTCAGGAGCCTCTGCTGTTTAAGGAGAACTGGGCTCAGCTCTCAGGCGGAGGTCGGTTCCTTAACGCCTCCTTCCAGGTGTCGGCCTGCACCTCAGTGGGCTGTGGACCCTGGAGTCCCCCAGTCCTGGTGCTGCCGGCCTCAGGTACACTACACCGTTCTTTTGTGTGTATGTGTTTATATTTATTTATTACAGTTGCTCTGATGCCATCCTTATCTGCACGTACGCTTGACTTATCCATCCATCAGGAGGGAATTATGTTCTCATAATTAGAGATCTGCATCATGAACATAAAAAAAATGCAATACCAGCCACTGAGCCAGGATGTCAGTGCCTCGCCGCGATGGTGTGACTGGTTGCACTGAGCGGCCATGTTTCTGCTAAAAAGAAAACGAATTGTCCTCTGACCCGTCTAATTGGATCCGCTATTAATCAGCAACGACCGTTTTACCAACCTACCCACCGGACTGATCCACGAAGAGTCCGTGGGTAAAACTACGTTTCGCGTGTCCCACAAACAAGTATGTTTATTTCTGATAAAACAGGAGATGTTGACGTATTGATTCCCTGCTGGTCCCTCAGTGCAGTTCCAGGTCCAGCGGAGTCACATGTGGGTCGGCCTCTTGCTGTGTCTGTTTGTGGCCACGGTTGTGGGTCTGCTGCTCGCCATCCTCGCTCGCCGCCGGGGGAAGGAGACACAGTTTGGGTAGGCCGCTCTGGAACATAATTTACCCTTTGTTTTAAAGATGTACGTCCTCAGTAGGAACCAGGGGGCTCAGGGCCACAGAGGGGGGAAGGTGATGAGAGTTTGGTGTGTGTGTGTGTGTGTGTGTGTGTGTGTGTGTGTGTGTGTGTGTGTGTGTGTGTGTGTGTGTGTGTGTGTGTGTGTGTGTGTGTGTGTGTGTGTGTGTGTCGGCCCTCAGGTGGGCGTTGAAGCCTCCAGGTGCCGAGAGCTCTGTCTCCTTCACCGCCGCTCGCTCCTTCAGCAGAAACTGTGAGGAGCCCGAGTCGACACGTGAGTCGACTCTAACTTCACCTTCAGTCTGTTTACAATCAACACAAACACCCGCACAAAACGGGTTTGTGTTGACCTGCTGCTCGTCAGCCAATCACCTCCTCTGCCTGAGTATAGAGGTGGAGGCATGAGTCTGTCTCCCACATGTCACAGCAGCTGTGATTCTACGTGGTGTCAGTGTGTGACACCTGTTGTTATATCTGTGAGGAAAAGTCAAGGTGGGGTTCACCTGAAACAACTTTCACTGAATCTTCAGTGGTGTATGTGTCTCCCTCCAGTGGACAGTCTGGGAATAAACAATGACCTGAAGAATAAACTGCAGGATGTCCTGATTCCAGAGAGGCTGATCACACTGGGACACATGCTGGGGAAAGGTAACACAACATTCTGTTCACAACAAACACAACAGTAGAAGTCAGATACTCACTGGTCCGAGTGTGTGTGTACCTGTGCAGGAGAGTTTGGCTCGGTGCGTGAGGCCTTCCTGAAGGCAGAGGACACGTCTGTCCAGAAAGTGGCTGTCAAAGTCCTCAAATGTGAGTGAGACCTCCAGCTTCTCTGGGTTTGTGTTGACTTGTTGGGACGAAAAGTGTTTGAAGTGTGTGTGTGCGTGTGTGGTGTGTGTGTCTGTGGTCCCACAGCTGACATCACCTCGTCAGGTGACATCGAGCAGTGTCTGAAGGAGGCGGCCAACATGAAGGACTTCCATCACCCCAACGTCATCCAGCTCATTGGTAACACACACACGCACACGCACACACAGGCATGTGAATCAGGGGTCAAATGTCGGCAGCTTTGATTGACAGTGCTGTCTGATAGGAGTGAGTCTTCACCGGCGTCGAGGTCAGCGTCTCCCCATCCCGATGGTGGTTCTTCCCTTTATGAAACATGGAGACCTTCACACCTTCCTGCTGCTGGCCAGACTGGGAGAGCAGCCCTTTGTAAGACCACACCCTCACGTACAGACCACACCCCTTAAGACACACATATTAAGGTGACTGCATTAAAGGATTTGACTCATCTACCACCAGGAGGGGATCCAGATGTCTAAGCTTCTGATTGAATGGATTGATTGGTTTCATGTGTTGGATGTTTGTGGAGCTGTAATATTATGATTGTATCATTTTTGAGTTTATATAAGTGATGTCTGTCCTGACCTCGTCCTCCTGCCCCCTCCATCAGGACCTGTCCCTGCAGACACTGGTGCAGTTCATGTTGGACATCTCTCGGGGGATGGAGTACCTGAGCAGCAGGAACATCATCCACAGAGACCTCGCCGCTAGAAACTGCATGTGAGTGTGTCCACCAATCAGCCTGCAGCAAAGTCATCATAAACACATGTGGGAGACATGTATTTAAACACATTGTCATCTTAATCATGTGTGTGTGTGTGTGCCAGGCTGGATGAGAACCTGAAGGTGTGTGTCGCAGACTTCGGTCTCTCAAAGAAAATCTACAGTGGAGATTATTACAGACAAGGCTCCGTCTCCAAACTGCCAGTGAAGTGGATCGCTCTGGAAAGTCTGGCTGACAACCTGTACACCACACAGAGCGACGTGGTGTGCGCACACACACACACACACATACACACAGTAACATTTCTCATCTGAATGAGACAGTTGTGTGTGTAACCCCTGTGTGATGAAGTGTATCAGCGCTGTGTGTGTGTGTTCCAGTGGGCGTTCGGTGTGACCATGTGGGAGATCATGACTCGTGGGCAGACACCGTACCCCGGCGTGGAGAACTCTGAGATCTACGAGTTCCTGATCAAAGGTGAACGACTGAAGAGACCTCCAGACTGTAGGAGCGACATGTGAGTGTGACATCATCGCTTCATCACGTCATCATCTGCTCAGCGGCTCGACTAAGTGTCTTTTCTTCTTTGTTGGTGAGTTATGACATCATGCACAGCTGCTGGAGTCCGGTTCCTAAGTGTCGTCCCAGTTTCCAACATCTGGTCCACCAGTTGGAGGTGCTGTGGCGCAGCTTGTCCCCTGCCCCCCCACAGAAGGAGCCCCTGCTCTACGTGAACCTGGAGGGGGAGGAGGGGGAGCCGGGCAGGGAGAGAGGGGGAGGAGACAGGGAGGCAGCAGTGTCCAGCTGGAGTGTCCCCTGGCAGCAGCGGGCGGGGGACGAGGACAGACACTGGCTGATGGTGGGCTCTGGGGCCGAGCTCGCCATCGGAGGAGACTACAGGTACATCATTGGGCCCCGAGGAGGCCCCGAGGAGGAGGATGCTGAGGGGAGAGGGGAGAGGAGGAGAGAGTCGATGGACACGTTACAGGAGGAGCTGAGGGACGAAGATGACGTCATTAATGTGTGACTGACCAATCACAGCTCTCCTCCTCCTCTCGCCTGATTGGCTCTGCTGATCAGAGGGACACTCACTCAGTGGCTCTGAGCAGCGGGGGGGGCACACTACACACTACACACATAGGACACTAACTCAAATAGATCTAAACCACTTCCCACAAAGTTAGAAGTTCTAGTGAGGAGGAGAAATGTCATTTTTTCATTTTAACCATGAAAAGTTGTGTTTTTTTTGTCGCGCTGCCTCTAAGTGTTTTATTTAAATGACCCTCGTGATGAGGATTGATAAACATGATCATGTGACCACAGAAACCCATTCTGTCCACACGTTCTAATAAAAAACATGTTTGACTCTACGCCACTGTGGAACCGAACCGGACTCTACTCCCGGTTCTATCAGCTGGAAACGACTGGCTGGGACCAACGGACTGGATTCGTCTGATCTGGAGACGTGTCTTTAACATATCCATGAATTGTTTGTCCACGTGTTTCACTCTTTGAAGTGAAGTTAACTCGCTGCTGTTTGAGTTGAGCTGCTCGGCCTGTGTTGTGTCACATGGTGTCCTCACCTCTGTCCACCAGGTTGTAGATAATAAAGTTTTCTTTGTCACGTCGTCTCTAGTTTCTTATTGTTTCAAACAGATGACTCCACTGCAGAGGAGGCTTCCTGCACACACACTCACACAAACACACAAACTCACAAACACCCTGGATGTTCATCGTTCAGAATCTAATTCACATTTATAACTGGGTGTCTGTTGACATGGTAACACGTAGATTTACACAACAAACCAGAACAAACCAGTAAAGACTTTAGAGCAAACCAGTAAAGACTTTAGAACAAACCAGTAAAGACTTTAGAGCAAACCAGTAAAGACTTTAGAACAAACCAGTAAAGACTTTAGAACAAACCAGTAAAGACTTTAGAGCAAACCAGTAAAGACTTTAGAACAAACCAGTAAAGACTTTAGAACCGGTGAGCAGTGGGACACATTTCATGGAGACGATAATGACGATGTAATATCCGTTTATTTCTTCATTTATTTTCTTTATGTTAGAACCAAAGATTTAAGAAACGGTCCAGTCATTTGTTTATTTTAGGAAACATGAGAATTTGAACATACAAATAACTTGTTAATAAAAAATAAATGTAAAGGATAACTTCCCCCCCTCCCCCCTCCCGCTGTGCCTCTCTACACTCCGCTCCCCCTGTACCTGTCTCTCCCCCCCTGTCCCACTCTCTTTCTCACCCCCCTCCCCCTGTACCTGTCTCTGTCTAACCTCCTCTCAGTAATGGCGGCCGTCCTCGTCCTCCAGGCGTAGTGGATCTCCGGGTGAAGTCCCCGGCTGGAGGCAGCTCTGTAGCCGCTCCGCAGCGCTCATCCTCCGGCTCGTCGCTTCGTGAGAGGCCGACACCACTTTTGAACCAGGTGGCGGCAACCACAACATGGCGTCCGAGGCTGCGCAGTCCCGGAGCAGCCGTCAGATGACGCGGGGCGGAGGACACCGCGTGGTGCGGGTCCGTCCTGGTTAAAGAGCCGAGGGGTTCGACGGGAAACAGACGCTGACGCTCGGACACACGTTGCTCGTCCAAACTGTGCGCGAGCCCCGCAAGGTAAACCGTGTTCCGACCGGGCACGCGGTGCCGAGGCGCGTGCACACCGACTGTGCACGTTAGTGTTGGGTGGGATGCCATGAGTGGCCGAGCCCAGGCCTGCTACAGTTAGCTAACTGTGACCTGCTAGCTAGCTAATTAACTGTAAACTGCTAGCTAGCTTACAGTTAGTTAGCCAGCTAGCTTACAGTTAGCCAGCTAGCTGTTAGCGTGGAGCAGCTCTCCTTCATGGAACCAAACTGCTGCAGTGTACGTGTCCCTGGTGTCTCTGAGGTCAAAGCTCCTGAGGAGGTTTTGTGTTGTTGACATTAACTTCACTGACTGAAGGCATCGCTCAGCGCTGACTGTAGCTGGTCTTTGTCCACACATGGACCCTGAAGACAACCGCGCGTCCACCTGTCCACTGGGACCATCACACTGAAGGAGACACTGCATGTGTTGTTTCGTTGTCGTTGCAGTTGTGTTTTTCTCGCTGCAGTGATTTTGGTTTTATTGCGATTTTTGGGGTCTAGTTTCAAAGTGAAGTAAAACCTGCAAAGGACAGTTGGGGTCCGGTTGAGAGGATCAGTTGGCAGGTAAACAGGAAGGACTACTTTCCGCGGCAGATCACTCCAAAGTTGGTGGTGTAGTTATTCTAGCAGCAGGAGGCAAATCGGAGGCTTGTATACGGCAGTTAACTGGACAGAGTAGCCTACAGTTAAAAAAGAGAGCCAATGAGAGATCTCCAAGTATCTGAACTAGAAAGCCTTCAAATGCACAGTTTCTGCGTACAATCACAAAGAGCACGATGAGTCAGGACTCGGGCCCTGCTCAAGCTTCTTTTCATCGATGATGTGTACAATTTAAAATGGCTAATGGAAGTTTGTCACTTGCTCTTTCAGGGTACTGTCTTGAATCATCAAACAGATGGTTAATAAGCGCTACCTCAAGTCATTTCGATGTCTGGGACCTGTTCATGGCTCGTGAGAAGAAGAAGAAAGGCATGGTGCTCCATCAGGAAGGGGAACCCACCTCTGCAACAGCACCTGCAGGAAACCATCCCTCTGCATGCCTGGTTGTTCCCAAACTAGGGGAAGCAAGTGAAGGCGAGATGGAGCGAAGCACCCATGTGACCAGCGAAGAGGCAGACGGGATTGAAGCCAACATGTATCCATCGAAGGAAGGCGTCGGGACTCCTGCTGTGAAGTATCCCACCAGTTTAAATCCTCATCCAGACAACCTGTCACCTGACATCATCTGCAAAGGAATCAGAGTGACGCTGGACAACAACAGCATGTGGAATGAGTTCTTCAGATGTAAAACAGAGATGATTCTGACTAAACAAGGCAGCCGGATGTTCCCTTACTGCCGCTTTCGCATCTCCGGCTTGCAGCCATCTAAGAAGTACTGTCTAGTCATGGACATTCAACCTTTAGACAACAGTCGTTACAAGTGGACTGGCAAGAGCTGGCAGGTCGCAGGGAAAGCAGAAGGTCAAGTAAAGAGTAAACCATTCGCTCATCCAGAGTCCCCATCAGCAGGTCAACACTGGATGCAGAATCCAGTGTCCTTCTACAAACTGAAGCTCACCAACAACATCTCAGAGCAAGAGGGGAACACCATCCTGCACCCCATGCACCGCTACTCTCCACGACTGCATGTAGTCCAAACTGACAAAGCGGCGAAAGACATAAAGCTAAATGCTCCTTGTGTTGTCACATTCAGTTTCCCTCAGACTGAGTTCATGGCAGTCACCGCTTACCAGAACTCACGTTTTGCTCAGCTCAAAGTCGACTATAACCCGTTTGCCAAAGGACTGAAGGAGGATGGCTCCAGTTCGCTGGGCCTAAAACTGAAACTGAACTCTGGCAAAGACTTGAATAAAGCTGGAGGCACAACAACCACTGAACATCGTCCTGTGAAAGAGAGCTTGAAATGTTTGCTTGCAAACCATAAACCAAGAAGCTCAAAAGCAATGGATTCAAAACTTCCGGTGTCAAGTGACCTACAGAATTCAACCACCAGTGGAGATCGGTCGGCTGCCCAGGCTCCAGAGGAAAGTTTGTGGTAAGAGTTTTACTTTGACAGAGAAGATGGCATGCTCTTCAAATTCTTTGTATCACACATCAGGCTTGCATGAGATTAGAGATGTTCTGATAACATGTATCTCCCTGATTGAAAGACCTGGAGTTTGTTCATCAGCCGCCACCAAGTGCTGATCCATGCTAGGGCCTTTAAGAAGTTATGTGTTTTAACAGATGCTTCAGTTTGTTCTTTTTTCCATTTCTTCTGAATTTGTTGTGTTCATTTGTGAGCTGGCTCTTCAAATGCTTGATGGATTAATAGTGGAGATACTAGTGCCCCCCCTCAAAGGTGAAATCTTCACCTCATACTGGCCAGTGAACTTGCCGATGGATGTTTTCTTGCCTCAGTTTCCGTCCCTTTAGCTTTTGAGTTATTTTGAAAAACAAACCTGTTGACTACTGATTGGCTCTTCACAAATTTGTTGGAATAGCTTTTAAACTAACTGCTCTGAAGTTTATCAAGGCAATAAAGACAATTGAGCTAAATTTGTATCAACTTCTACTGGTTATTCTGCAAAATCTTGAATTGTGAGTTGGTGTTTTGAAGTTAGAGGTTCTATTTATAATGATTGGCAGCCGTTAGTTTCCCTAGTGTAAAAGTCCTTATGAGTGAACAAGCAATAGAACCAGAGTTGTGTCAAGAAGCTTGGCTGTTATTGGCTAATCTGGGATTTAATTGGCAGCATCCACCAATTTGAATTTTTTTCACATTGGTGCAGCAGCTATTATTTATAGAAATGTTCTGACAAATTTCCCCCTGTCCATACCAAGTATCAATTATTAAATAAATGCATTACATACAACTTTTGTTATCTAGTTGGAAAGAACTAATAAACAGCACAATATTGTCGGTAGTATCAGACTCATTGCTGGTATTGGTGATGAAACATCTCTAGTTTGTGGGTTTACCAGCTTTTGCTGCAATTCTGTCATATTTACATTCAGCAGTTTATGATAGACAAGTGTCATGTTAAAAAATATCACTAATGTCATTTTTGTATTGTGATTGATTTCATTCAGCAGCAGTTCACAACCATCTCAGAAGTTATTTTCTGAACTTATTCGGGAGGCTCACGTTTCATTGCAACGATGTAACCTGGATCAGCTGGACACAAATCACAGCACCTGTCAGCGAGCGGAGCTAACAAACACTAAAACCACAGCTTTGGAAAGTAAAAGAGAAGATGTCTCCAAGAAAGACCAAACACCCAGCGAAACATTGTGTGTAAAGAACTGTGAAACTGGGTTACTGTCAAAGAGGAAATTCAAACAGGACAGGCACAATCTGAATTTACACCACTGCAAGGACAATGCTAGCTCGGATTATTCTGAGGTCACGAAGGTCGTTACTGTTCCAGTGGTGTCCCAGAAAACCTCTGTTGATTCAAACCACAAACCTACACCTTCATTTCCATCAGAGGTGAATATAAAGCAGCATAAACGACCGGCACCTCTACCTCTACCAGCCCTTGCTCTTTTTTTGAAGCAGCATTTGACAAAGTCTAAAAAGTCCAAGAATAGTCCAGGTCCTACTCCCCCAGTACTTTCATCCAAGTCACAGACTTCTGCTGAGGACTCTACATGTGTCCTCCCTGATCATGCCAGCAATGCTAATGTTCCCTTGAAAGATCTCACAGGCAATATAACTAAATTTAACAACCACGCCTCAGGACAAGCCATTGCAGACATTCATCCACCTGGAAAAGCAGTTAAAGCAGCTTTTCAGTCTTCTAGTCCCTCGTGTTTAGATGCTGTAGGCAATGTAGAGCCAAGGGAACCAAGGGCTGATGGTCACTTGGCCTCTATTTCAGTATTCGAAAACCCAGGCTCCAACATGGCCGTACCAGATGACAGTCCAGTGCAACCAAACTCAGATAAGCAAATGTGTACCCATGGAACATTTTCATCCTCCATTTGTTCAACTCTTGCTACATCTTCTGCATCTCCTGTGTTGTCACCGCCCCTTGACACAATGTTAATTGCCCTGAACTCACCACAAACACCACCATTCACAGAGTGTTCCACACTACCCTCGGACTCCCCCACCATAAAGGCTGATTCTTTGCTCCCTGACCCTGAATGTTCTCCTTTTGGCTTCAAGCCTTTGTCAGCTGCTACTTCTCCAGAGCCTTTAGCTCCCCTGCCTGCCTCGTTAGCGTTTGACCTGAACTCCACTACCTCTGAAACGACTCTGAGAGCAGCACCCCCTGAAGAGTTATCACTAAATGTATACTCTACTCCAACTTTATTAAAATGGCATACAGTGTTACCTACACATGAGCCGTACATAGACCCTTCATACACAACATTTCAGTCCACATCACAGCCACTTTCTTTAGGATCTATCTCATCACCTTTGTTGCCTTCTTCGACTCCCACCCACACAGAACCACAAACTCTTGAAACCTCCACATCTATGGCTCTGGATGATCCTACTTTATCATTTCAACAGAACGAACAGTTGCTGCCTTTCCCAGGAGAACTGTCCCCCCTTGCACTGCAGTTGCCACTGTCTCCAACTTTTTATTCTTTAGATGGAGATGGATTATCACCTACGCCTTCAATCGCAGACCTTGTGCATTTTTTCTCCAACGATGATGACCTTGGGATGGGGGTGGAGTTTTCAAATTCTGAGGCAGTGGCAGCTACCTGCCCACCTCCTACAATAGTAGAGGCAATTGCACATGAACCTTCTCAGATACTCCAACCTTGCCCAGCCAAGAAACCCTGCAAGAGCAAGAAGAGGTCCTGCCAACGAAAGCTTGCCGACATGGATATGGACCAGAAGGCTGATAATGCCACCTACACTAGCATGAAGCCGAACCTGGAGGAAGTGGAGGAGCAGTTATTTATCTCATTCACATCCAAGGTAAAACTATAGCTGTTATAACTTCCCAGTGACGTTTCTGTAGCACATTGTTACCAGTATGTCTGAAGTGGAAACTTGATGCTCAAATCCAAAATACTCAGTTGGATGATAGTCCAGGTTTCGCTCCAAGTAAACATTCACACCACAAACTGTGTCAACACAGCATATAGTCCATTATTGATCAATGTTGTGCGTTGTTCCGTCTGCAGCTCCTTGTCTCTCTTCATTGAACAGCCTTTATCAAACAGTCACTGTGGAACAGAACTGTGTGAACTGGAAATGAGCGTTTCTTCTTCACATCAGGTTTTTTGTTGAATGATCTAAAACCTTCTAGCACTATATATATATATACACTTGCAGATCTGCTGTGACCAGGTTAAGCAGCAGCTAAATGTAATGTAAACTCTATGTAGCTAACTGGATTCTGAAATGGAATCCTTATGGGGATAATCTTCCACTCTTGTTTTGTGAATTCTTTCTGTTGTGTCCTTTGATTTAATGCTCTGATGCTCACAAAGAGGCGATTCAGTTAGTGTGAAGGCCGGTAGAGAGGACATCGGGGAGACAAACAGTTGATATCAAATCATGTCAAGTTGAAAACTCTGCAGCCGGTGATTAAAGCCAAACCTGGTGTTTCAGGAGGCCCTCAAACTTCACATTGCAGACTCCCCTGAGGAAACGGCCACGCAACCTTCACACAACCAGACGACACCTGAAGGTCACCTGCCACCACCGGCCAACACAACTGAGAATGGTGACAACCTGCTAACCATATTATTACAGTCAGGTAGCCAATTCCTTGTGATTTAAAATCTGAATGTATATTGACAGAATAAGAATGTATATTTATTCTGAGCGTCTACAATAGTGAGGGTTGAGGGAGATGGTTAGCCTAGCGTAGCATAACAGCTGGGAGCAGGGTGAAACGGTTTCCCAAGCTCCAATAATAAAGGAAAAAATATCTGTACAATAGCTGTAGATATTTCTGAGTTAGTGTTGTACCTTTCCCGGTTAGCTAACTGGCTAATCCCCCGCCCCTGTAGTCAGCTGGTTCAGTTTAACTTGTTCATAGCACATATCGGTCCTGACACAGACTACAGGCTTACTCATAAGTGAACAGGGAGAACATGCTAATGGGAACAACAAGCTAACTTGGAGGTATAACAGGAAGTAGAAAGTCATTTTTTAATTATGAGTTAAAAGAACTTGTGCTACCTGGAAGTAGCTCAATATAACAAACTAGAAACTAAATGTTAGCAAACAAAGGAATCGATCTTTGAACTGTTATTTACAGTGAATGATGACGGGACGACGTGTCGGAGTCCAGCAGAGAGTCTGGAGAAGATCAGTAGCTGTGAGAAGATTCTCCTGACGGACCTGAAGATGATGAAACACAAACAGGTCATTCACCCTGTGCTGCAGGAAGGTTCGTATCAGCCCAACCATGTTTCAATATTACACCCAACACAGACATCCAGCAGGAGCAGGACTTGACTCTACCCAGAGGGGGCGCTGCAGAGCTGAGGGAGCTAAACATACTTTCTGAAAAACAGAAGAAGAAAGAAAACAACTTTATAAATGTAGCACTCTTCAGAACAAAGTTATGAAACAAATTGACGAGTTTACAAAAGCAAAGTTGAATGTGAAACATTGATCAGAAGAATTGAAATAAAAGGAAAAAAAGGAACAAAATAATATAAATAATTAAATAGAATAGTGGTTACAAGAATGCCATTGTATGAAAATCTGAAGTATAAGGTGATAAATCTATAAATGTTGTTAGGAGGGATATTAAAGAGGATAACGAGTCGATCAGTCTGATCTCTGCTGGGAAAGAGGATGCCTGCATCTCAGAATGACAGCTGGAGGAAAAGGAGCTGAGCTGCAGGAATCTGACATGAGGCTGTTCTCAGGGTTTTCACAGTTCTGCAGAAGATAAATGACATTTCCCATCGACACAAACTGAAAACCTGACTTATTGTGGTTGTCTCTGAAAACTCAGTGGGTCTGAAGATGAACCTTCTGGATCCCAGTCTGGCCATAGACCTGCAGTACCTGGGAGTCTATCTGCCCATCTCCCCTGGAGCGTCTCAGGAGCCTGTGACCCTGGAACTGCCTCCATCTCAGGGTTAGTTCCTTCACACTGGCCTGTTAGGTTTCCATAAAGCTATGGATCCTGCCTTGGATCAGCAGCCCTAATGCTACAAAAACATTCACTTAACAGAGCTTGTATCCAGTTTTTTCTATGTGAATGATCGGATAAGTTCTCTGAACATTGTGAGGAAGGGTCTTCAAATGTTCAGTTGGACTCCAGGATAAATGCTCAAAGGTCATTGTGACCTCACAAACATGTGTGGCCTCTTCACCATCATATCTCAAGTCTTTCTTCAGGAGATTTCTTCACATTTCACCAGTTGGGCTCAAGAATGAGTTGATCAGAATGAGATGGTCCGAGTCCACAGGGAGGGAATGAGTTCATCTTGTGGTTTAGTTTTTTCTGAATTGTGATGGACCAGTTGGAACCATTAATGGAGCTTTTCAAATGTTGGTGTTTCTGCAGCGTTTGTGTCCAGAACAGGAAAAACCACCGACATCACTCAGATTAAAGGCTGGAGAGAGAAATTCACTGCGTCGGAGGCTCCGCCCACTCCTTCATCAGCCACACCTGAAGGTAAACCACTGTGGTCACTTCCTGTGAACCTTCTCAGTCTCTTTCCTGGTTTGATCTCAGTGTTTGTGCTGTTATCATGTCTGATGTATTATTTAAATCATGTTATCATAACAACTTTATATTTTTTATTAAGAAGACATTAAAATACTACACAGTCTCAGTTCTTCACCGTTTCAGAGCAGGGACTCTCAGATACAAAGTCCAGGATCTCCACGTCTCCTTCCTAAATGTGAAAAATAAGTCTGGTTTCACTTTGACTACTTCTGTCTTGTTATGCAGCTGGTCCCAGTTCAGATCCGCCCAAGAAGAACCTGTCGGCGTTCTGCAGCGACATGTTGGACGAGTATCTGGAGAATGAGGGGAAGCTGATTGACGAGCGAGCTGCGAGCTTCTCTCAGCCTGTGGTGGGGCCGGTGGTGTACGAGCTCCCCGCCAGGAGCACCAGCTACGTCCGAACCCTGGATAGCGTACTGAAAAAACATACTGCCAGCTCCCCCACCTCAGACCTCATATCTGGATTCATCCCCCCCTCCAAGAGATCAAAACCCTCCCTCAAAGAGACCAAGACTTCCAGCAAGGAGAGGAAACACAAAGGTCCTAAAATGATCAAACTCAGACCTGAACCGGCGGCTGCCTCAGTTTCAACACCTGAACCAAGTCCAGCTGAACCAAACCTGGACCCTAAACAGCCTCCAGTCCCGACCTCAGCAGCCCCCCCGCTATCAGAGCCCACGACAGCAGTCACTGAACCTCACAAATCCAAGAAGCACCAGAAACGAAAGCTCAGTTTCAACCGCTCAGAACTGTCGACTCTGTCCCCTCGCACCCCCACCTCCACTAGGAGAAGGAAACTCAAGCCCAAGTCCTTGTGCCAGACTCTCAGCCCCCCCGGGACCACGGCCCACCTGCCGCATGTCTCAGAGGACCTGGCTCCTCTAGAGTCGGACTCTGAGCTGGGGGCTGGTGCCGATCAGGGCAATGAGGACAGCAGACCTGTGATGACCCGAGCTCTGTTTAGACAGAAGGACCTGGAGGACGGAGTGGTGTGGGAGGGCCGACCCAGGACCAGCATCACCATTGAGCGGGCCGCCATTGCCCTGACATCACTGTTCACACTAATGGTAGGAGACCACACTGATTTCTAAACTCTCTTTTAGTGCAGTAATGAGTCAAATGACGGTTTTCTATTTTAGTAAACTCAACGTTTGTCAGACAATATATGTGAAAGACAAACAAACCATCCTCACAGAAGCTTTTATATATATATATATATATAAATTCCATCTATATTCTACTTTTTAATTCACATCATGTCGGCCACATTTTAATAAAGCACTTCAGCTGCATCAAAACAAGCGCTCCTTCATCCCCCTTCAACCAATGAAAAGCAGCGTTGAACCACGTGACGCAGAAAAGCAGCCGTGGAATCGAGCGAGTGAGAGAACAGAGAGGTTTAGGGTTAAATCTGAACCCCACCGAGAGAAAACCAACTCAACCCGTTCTGATTCTAGTTTCTGAAGCTGATGCGAGCTCGATAAAGTGGATGTAGCTGCACTGAGTTTGTTTTATTGTCCCTCGAACACGTTGCTTGTTTTCTGTGATTACAGACGTGTGCAGTGTAAAAACATCGGTCCAGAAACGTGTCCGACCCAAATATCATTTCAAACATGTTACTCAAACCCAGGCTGGCCTGCTGGTCCAGGCAGACACGGCTGTTCTCACTCTGTTAAAGACCCAGAAGGAAAAAGTCAGCTGAAGGTGATGAGAACCAACCACACTGTGCTCCAACCGAGTTTCACATTCTGTGTTTATTTGAATTTAGATGATACAAATCAAAAGAATCCAGCTTCACAGGTCAACACAAAGTGCAAAGAGACCAAACTGTAAAGACAACGTTTGGTGAAAATCCCTGAAGCCTGATGACAGACATCAATAACAGATGAGACACAATCATATCTCCTCTGTTCAGTTTTCCTTTGCAGGTTAATGAGAACAGGTAACATTTATCCTGAAACATCCATATCAAACTTCTGAACAAGAAAGATTGCAGTGTTAATAAAGAAGGCCAAATTTCAAACAGAGCAGACGAATGAGTCGGCAGAAGTTTCTATGACTCAGCAGAACATTTTCTGTAGAGAACCGTGAGGAGAATCGTGGAGATGGGCTGAAACGTCAGCGCTGTGTCCAACAGGAGCATCACTGTGTGCAGGTTTAAACTCTGATGATGGAGACTCAACAACATTCACATCCTCACATTTTATTAGAATAGTCTCTTATTCACAGTTTGTCTCAGATCTACAGGGCGTGACATCCTCTGATCATACTCACCACAGAGAGAGCATGTGAGGTTCCCTCTCCCAGGAAGTTTGTTTCAGTACCACTGAGGATAGAGCCGCACTTTGAACTGTCTACCGTAACGCTCTGTTTTCCCATCAGGGTTTCGTCAGGGAGAATCCCACCGCTCCCGTCCAGCTGGTCCGCAGACGAGTGCCACCCTGCCTGAATGACTTCTGCAGGCTGGGCTGTATCTGCTCCAGTCTGTCCCACTGCTCCAGGATCAGTCACTGCGGCCGGCCTTGCTGCATGTTCGGCTGCAGCTGCCTCAAACAGAAGGTCGTCCTCCTCAAGAACCTTGATGGCTCTGACTCAAGCCCCTCCCCCAAAGGGAAGAGGAGGAGGAGGAGGAGGAGGAGGATGAAGATGGCTTACAGTAAGTAGCATGCAGGTGGCGCTGGTGATTTGGTTTGAACTTCAGCTCTTGACTTTCCTCTGAGGGGGGCTTGACGGAGTCTGGAGCCGGTCATGACATTATTAAACACACACTCTCAGACACACACGTGTAAACCGGGTCAACACATCATTTGATATTTATGAATGTGAATGACATACCTGTTTGTATGCTTTTAGAGCAGGAAGTGAGGTGTGATCACAGGAGACACATTCAGACATGAACTTGAGCTGATTGTATCTCGGGACAGATTTGTTAGCAGGTGTGACCTCCGGTTCAAATACGTCACAGCTTCAAGAGAACACATGACGCAGCACCACCTGCTGACTGGAGATGAATGCACCTCTAACTTCCTGTCTGATTTGTAGTTCTAAAGGAGGCGGACAGCGTTTCCCAGCCTGCTGAGCGGGTCAGGATTCTGTGGAGGAAGGATGCTAGAGACTCAGATCCAGATCCGACATCCGTCCCAGACTTCGCATCTGTGCTCCGCAGCTCTGTAAGTTAGTCGTCTACAATCATGATGTCATTTCCTCTGCAGCTTCAAAAGAGAACCCTGGTGGCGCCTGCACCTAGTGGCTCGACTGAAACTCTGCTTGTTGGTGGAGGCTTAAAAAAACGCAGGTTGATTGAAGCTGGTTTATCAACAGTTGAAGCACTGCCTTCAAATCCTGTGTGTTTGTTTTCAGGAGAGCAGTGATAACAGCAGCTGTGCCAGGGTCAGAGGTTACATAGGAAAGAGGAAGAGCTGGAAACAAACGGTAAGACTCACATCACACCAGGAAAGATCTGTTCAATGTGTTGTTTGAGCTCGTCTGAAGGGGGGGGGGGGGTCATGAAGGCAAAGGCAGCAATAAAGAGGATAACTTCAGCTTGTTGTGTTTTTTACATTTGTGAAAGACTGTTACTGTGTTTCAAATGCTATATCAATAAAATGTATTATTATAAATAAAGTTAAGAATAGATTCAAAGGCAGATCTGTGTTTCGTCTCCTTCTTTAGGACACCAAGAAAATCATGAAGCCAAAATCTGTTCAACTGAAAGATGTGAAACAGAGAGACCTGCCCCTGATGGAAGCAAAGACCAGTGCCCCCAGTCCTCCTGCTGGTAGGTTCAGTCAGACCAGAGGTAGCATCAACGAGTCAAAGAATAATAGTGTAAGAGGTAAAGAGTAAACGAGTTAAAGAATTAATGATCACAGCCCCTCCATGCTGGGAGATGGTGAAGGTGGACACAGAGTATGTTTCAAATATAGTTTGATTGATTGATGTTGAGAAGTCTGTCTCACAAACACAAAGAACACAAACGAACCGGATCGATAGTCTGCTCACGTCTGCTAAATGTTCTGACACGACTCAGAGTTAATGATCCATCGAACATGTTCTCTGTCAACTTAGTTTTTATACATCACAGCTTGAGAGGTGTGTCATCTACACATTTTGGTTGATGTTTGGTTCCTACACCAGGACCAGGGGATCCAGAGGCTCTGTGATCATGGAGCCTGAGTCATCCCGGTTTACCCGCTGACCGACATCGTTCTTTCTTCTGATGTTCTGAAAATGTTTGACTCAGGTTTTGTGTTGAACTTTTTTCTTGTATTTTTCATACAAAGCAGCTCAGCCAGTTTCCCCCGTGCGGCCTCAGAGCCCCCCCCCAGAGCCGGCCCCAAAACCCTCCAAGCGTCTGATCATCATTGCCGAGTGTAAGTGGGCGATCGACACCGACCGCAACTACGTGTTGAAGAGGCTGTGTGAGGCAATGGCCCAGGACCGACTGGACCAACCTTTCTGGCTCCAGAAGTATTTCATACGTCCCACCAGTCAGAATGTGGAGGAGAGCGGCAGAGGCTGCTGCACGCAGTACATAGTCCACATCACAAGACCCACTGAAGATGGTGAGAAACCAGCAGCTCCACCAAAACCACTTCGCCTGGGAAACCAGAGGACGGACAAACCACAACTACAGGAAGAGGTACTGGTATCAACCCGAAAGAAAATCACGTAGAAAAATGTTTTTGTTTGTGTCAGTTTGTGTCAGTTGTGTCAGTTTGTGTGCTTCTTGTCACAGAAACTGATTCTCGTTGAGCTCTGGACAAACAGGATGTTTAAAGTGACTGGAAACTGCCACCGTTTTCACTATTTTCTAATAATGTACTTTATAACCATATTCTTTCCACGGCAAGATACAAATCCAACTTAAGATACTTTTCCGGAGGGCTTTTATTGTGAAGCCACTGAAGGAAGTTGGATTAATTTATTTTAATTTCAGTGTTCTTACTGTAGATATAAAGGTTTGTTTTCTGAGTATCAGTCTGGAACAGTTCTAAATTGTGAGGAATAACAGAAACGTAACATGGAACCGAAACCAGTCAAGCCAGTAGACAGACCCTTGGGGGACCCCACAAAGGATTGGAGCATGAGAGGAGGAGGGATCTCCAAGCAAGCAAATGTTGCACCTTAAAGAATGAGATGTGTTGTGAATGTGTCTCGTGTCTCTGCAGAGCCACCTGAGACAGGTGAGCGGGGGGGCAGAGCATTTGGAGGCTTGGCAGTGGGAGATCACGGAGGAGGAGAAGCCTCCGGAGGACTGGCAGCAGGAGCTAGAGGAAGGTGAAGTCCAGGAGGCGAAGCCTCCGGAGGACTGGCAGCAGGAGATCACGGAGGAGGAGAAGCCTCCGGAGGACTGGCAGCAGGAGATCACGGAGGAGGAGAAGCCTCCGGAGGACTGGCAGCAGGAGATCACGGAGGAGGAGAAGCCTCCGGAGGACTGGCAGCAGGAGATCACGGAGGAGGAGAAGCCTCCGGAGGACTGGCAGCAGGAGATCACAGAGGAGGAGAAGCCTCCGGAGGACTGGCAGCAGGAGATCAGGGAGGAGGAGAAGCCTCCAGAGGACTGGCAGCAGGAGCTAGAGGAAGGTGAAGTCCAGGAGGAGAAAGGCTCAACACTGATGGACAATTGGAGCAAGAGGAGTGGGGGGGGAACGAAACGAAAGGAAAAGAAGGAGATGGTCAGTTTGGCTCTGCCATTTCTAACAGGAATCTCCCCAGCTGGATTCCTCTCAGCCAGAAGAAGACAACCGGGAGGAGCCGACCACCTGGTCCAGGTGAGGACTCGTATATGGTTTCATAAGAACCTCGGATATTATAACATATTATAAAGTTTCAAAGCTTAACAGCCTGAGGACATCAACTCTTCTAAATGTCATGTGGCACTTGTTTTTCACAGGTCAACGGGAAACTCTATCCTCTGGCTAAGATCCAGTTAGGAAAGATGGGGGCGCTCCATCCGGCCAACCGCCTGGCGGCCTACCTGACCGGCCGGGTGGGGTCCAGCAGGAAGCAACTAGGTTCTTCTTCGTCGTCCTCCCAATCCTCTAAACCTCCTCAGACACAGAGTTCTGACCCGACCCCCCCAACTAACCTCTTGGCTTCCTCAAACATCATTGCTGCAGACTACACCCCACCCCAAACACAGCCGTCAATCACAGCAGCTACCGCCCCCCCCTCTTCCACAGGTGAGGACACAACTTCTCCGTCAGTATGAATAGGACTCTTTCACCCCCCCCCCCCCCCCCCCCACTTCAGCTTAGAAACCAAAACGAGCGTAGCCATGAACTAGCAGCTTTGAGTCTGCGATGATTGATCAGAAGAAACATAACCAACAGAACATTAACAGAACAGTTCTGCAAAGCTTTACTGACACAGGAACCACCTCACATTACTGCTAACAAGCTAGCTGTAGACTCCTGCTCCATACGTTGGACTACAAAACGCTAACTTAGCATTAACAACCTACTTTTGTTGGGGAGCTGTGGGTCGTGGATTTGACGGTTTGGTACCACTCGATTATTGGCTAGCGCAGTTTAGCTTTCAAGAATAAAGGTAACTAATGCTAACATTAACATGAGGATTAGCAAATACTTGTTTTGTGATTGCATATAAAACTAACCACGTCTGTTGTTGAGCAGTTTCACACTTAAACCATTGAATGGAGATCATATCTTGAACATCTCAATCCGTCTGTGTGTCACAGTTCTCGACCAATCAGCGGGAGCACCTGAGGGGGCGAGGGCCGGGGCCGTTGCTGTGAGGTTGAACCAGAATCCTGCGGCTGGGGCAGTCTCTGTGTCACCTGTCGCTTCTGGTCCTGGAGTGAAGGGCCTCCTGCCCATCGGTCAGAGGATGGTCCTGCAACATGTTCACACAGCGGCAGATGGTAGGCAGTACTACCGCCTTCCAGATGGTAAGCTGGTCCAGCTTCTTCCCATCAGCAAGCCCAGAGCAGTCACCACAGCTCCACTGGTTCCCAGAGGTGAGTTCTCACTCCTGAACAAGGGACAGAACTACTGACAGGTCCACAGATGCTGTTATGATTGATGTGGTGTCTGTGTCACATGATCAGTCTCATGAAGGCCACTGTCCTTCTCTTTTAGCTCCGTGTTTGGTCTCCATGCTCAGGGATGTGTTGTATATTGTGAGCTGAATAAACTTCAGTCTTTATTTACCTCAACGTCAGTTTTACACCAGCTACACAAACAAGAGCAGGGCACTGGAGCAGGTTCAAGCCTGGAGACCATCAGCGACTGTATATAAAGACAATTGTTCTAACTCTCCCCCCTCCAGGTTGTGCTCCCCCCTCATTCCTCCCCCCTGCGACAGATCTCCCTGTTGAAATCCAACCACAGACCTCACTCCTCTCCTCCCCCTCCCCCCTGTCTGGCCTCCGGTCTTTCTCTGGGCCCCCCTGTCCCACCCCCCTTGGCCCGGGCACTGGTTTCCTGTCTCAGAAGACAAAGTGCACCTTTAAAATCCTTCCTACCAACTCCAAGAAGGAAAAGATCTTTATCAGCTGTCCTGAACTCCCCACCCGGGTGGTGACGACTCCCAGCACCTCTCTCCAGAGCTCCTCCCACCCCCCCGCCCCCCTGTTGAGCCCTCTCTCCCTCAAACTCTCCAAAGGTCAGGGGGTAGAGCTCAACAGCAAAACCGTGAAGGTGTCAGCGGACTCTGTGATTGCTGGTGGGCTGTCAGCCTTTCAGAAACCCACTACATCCCAGACCTCTACCATCTCCCTGACCCCGCCCCCTGCTTCAGGGTCAGAGGTCACACCTTTACCCCCATCGCACCCCATTGCTGAGCCTGAGCTGGCCTCTGACCTGGTGGACCTGGACATAATCTGCGTGGACAACGAGATGGGGCTCATTACCACAGAGACATCGGAGGTGGTGGACCTGGCAGGGTCTTCAAGTGGAGAGACGGAAAACTCGTCAGACTTTGGAGACGAAGATAACCAGGTAAGAGAAGGAAGACAATAAAAGAAAAGACATAAAGAAAAGTGGAGAGCAGCGGTTTAACAGCTTGATGCTCCTGTTTCAACAAAGCAGGTTTTTAAATTGTGGGGGAATATAAAGAAAAAGGAAATGATGTGAAGCGGGTAAAACATTTTATTTGAGGAGAAAACGTTTGTTAGGTTTCTGCTCCAGTTTTGTTGTCTGTTGATATTCTGGGAACCTGTGTGATGCTCAGACGGAGAGGAAGCGGTTTGATGAAAGCTTCTTATCGAGGCGACCTCGTGTGATTTAGTGAAACGTTTCTCATCAAGAGGCTTCGTCACTTCAACTCGTCTTGTTGGTAAAGAACTGATTCAGATCTCGTTCCCACAGGTTATTCTGTCCTGGTCCAAAATGTCACCTGAGGGTTTTCATAATTATGTAAATACCTGTTAACATTTAAATAATTGTGTATATATAGAAATATATGACATGTTGATATAACATGGATAGAACTCATTCCATCCATGTTTTGATAGACAACACAACCAGCCAATGAGAGAAGCGCTGCGCCGAACCAGTCATGTGGCTGGTATGGAGTTACACTGACACCAGGTTAGGTTGAGAGCAGAGGAGCATGTGTTCATGTTTGGGCTCCTGCAGAGAGGAGGACGACTCAGGGGTTTCACTGCTGCCTCAGGGCAGACGCTTCCTGAAGCTCCGCCTCTGACCTGCGCTCACTTTACACTTTAACAATAAACACCATCACTGATCTCAAGTTCTCAGGACACGTACAGGACTGACGTTTACTTTGTTGGTTTGATTCTCTACAGTTTGTGAGACATGTTTAAAGCTGCTACACAACACGAGTCGCACAGTCAGGACATCAGGGTTGATGGAAGTATCAGAAGCATCACAGCTCAGTTACAAAGAGTCTGAATCCATTTGTAAATGTATGTACATTTTCATTGTGAGATATTGTGTGTAGATTGATGGGAACCTTTTGTGTGTTTGTGCAGCGAAAAGTTCACAATTTGCTGGAGAGGAGGCGTCGAGTGAAGATGCGTCAGATGTTTCGAGTTCTGAGGAAGGAGGTTGGACTGACCGACGACAGAACTTCAAAGATCTCCACGCTGAACAAGGTCAGAGTTCTCTTCCTCATTATTTCCTGTTCGCTGTCGTGTTTTCACTGCAAACTATTATCTATCGCTCCTGAATGTGTAGTTGGTCTCAAAGATGTTTTCATTAGGATGAGGTCAAAGGTCACTGTGGCTGCGGATGTACTTTATCTCCTGGTCCAGCAGAGGGCGCTCACTGTCTGCTTGACCTATTTTTAGTAAAGTAAGAGCCAATTAGTGCTTCTGCGTTGAAGCTAGCCCATAGGTTCCCACGGAGCCTTCGCACAGGGCAGAGCATTCAGTTGTGCGTAGGTGTGTGTTGGTTGCGTGGCAATTACACCACCGAAACACTAGTGGCAGAGTTTCTATGCTGCTGTCTGGTGTCTTCTGGTTTCTGGTCCACCTATTTACACCTTCTCCGGAGTCTGTTTACTTCAGAATAAGAGCGCTTCTAAGAGGATCATGTCGGAGCTGATAGAAGTTGAAGAGCAGTTACTTTTTAAAGGACTACAAAGAAAGAAGAAAAGAGACCTCGCCCGTGTTCTTCCATCAATTAGATGTCAGAGTACCTAGGCTACACGCAGGCTACACGCAGGCTACACGCAGGCTACACGCAGGCTACACGCAGGCTACACGCAGGCTACACGCAGGCTACGGCTAGCTTAACGCAGAAGCATGAATTGGGCTTACGTCGGTATTGTTAAGTTGTAACCATCACGACACCAGCTCATTAAAATATATTTGAACAAATGTTTCATGTCAGATCCTTTTGATGAGTCAGAGTTGTGTCTGTGTTGCAGGCGGAGCAACTGATCCAGGAGCTGAGGTGGACGGAAGCACATCTGACAGAGAAGAAGAGGAGGCTGATGAAGAGGAGGGACCGCTTCCTCTCAACCATCGCTCCAACAGGTACAACTGTTAGTATGGTAACACGTTAATAAACAAAAGTTGTGAGTCTGTGAAACAGCTGAGACGAAGTCGGACCACAGGAACTGAACATAGAAAGCATGTGAAGGAAGAAACTCGAGTTTCTTAAGATAAAAACACAACATGCCTCCATGTCTACCCCTGTGGTGTCCAGTGTCCACAGGCCCGACATCACACTCCACTGGGAACCAGTGGATTGATACCAAGTTTCTGACGTCAATGTCTCTGATGTCCTTCTGAGCCACGATGTCCTTTCCTTAGTTTCTATTGTTCTTCATGGTTTTCTACTGATTTTCCTTCGAGTCTCTGACTTGTTAACAAACCTCATTTTCCATATGTCTACTGATGTCAAGTAGAAATAGAATCAGAGTGTCAGACCTGCTTTAAAGATGTGGAAATCGACATGTGCTCTCAGACACACACTGAGAACACATGTAAATGACATGTGAGATTATATTCAGAACTAATGAACTGTTAAAACAATGACTATAAAAACAATCCCAGATGTTTCACCAGCTGTTCTTCCTGCATTCAGCAGCTGGAACTGCTTCTTTTATTCTGTAGGTGTGTTCTCCTCTGAACAGTTTGATCCTCGGCTCTGCTGTCAGTCGAACTATCCATGTCTGTGATTGGTCATATGAAGTAATCCTGTCTAATCTCTCAACAGGAAACAACATCGATAATGACATCATATTCATATCATCAAACGTACAGCTGCCGACTCTCCCAGTTCCTCCTACCACTGCCCAGTCCTCTACCAAACCTGTCCCCCTTCCTGCACCTGCACCTGTCCCTGTCCAGACACCTGTCCCTGTCCCCCTTCCTGTTGCTGCATCTGTCCAGACACCTGTCCCTGTCCCTGTCCCCCTTCCTGTTGCTGCATCTGTCCAGATCCCTGTCCCTGTCCAGACACCTGTCCCTGTCCCTGTCCCCCTTCCTGTTGCTGCATCTGTCCAGACACCTGTCCCTGTCCCTGTATCTGTCCCTGTTCCTGTCCCTGTCCCTGCACCTGTCCAGATGTCTCAGAGGATCCTGCAGGTGTCCCAGTCCCGCCTTGCTTCTCTTGCTGTATCCCATATCCCTGTGGTTCAACACCGGCCAAAGACGATACCAAACATCTTGTCTCACAGTAAAAGACCAGTTCCTTCATCATCTCTGCTCCCGACGGTTGAGGGTGAGTTTGGCTGATTTGTTGATGGATTATTGATCGATCAGGGGACTCATGAACTTGTTTACTCACCACTCATACAGCTGAAATAAAAGTAATTAAACTTTAAGCATTGAGCTTTTTAAATTGACTTTATTGAAAGCAGTTTAGGAAACAGGTGAGTTGGTGAGTCAGCTTTGTGTCTTTAGGCTTCAGAAGGTCACTTGATCGTGACGAGCAGACGTGTGTTGACACAGACGAGGAACACGGAAAGTTCATGTTTGTGTTAAACAGCTGTTTGTGTTGGTGAAGCTCCGTCTCTTCAGGTTCTGGTACCGGCTGACGTTCTGTCTCGGATCGGTGCCGCGCTGCCAGGACAACAGATCCTGACCCTGAATCCGATGACGGCTCTGCAGACGACAGCTACAGCACCAGGTAGTGACTGAGCACTGGGACCTTCTTCTCTGCTTCTAATTTCTTTTATTTTGAAAGTAAGTTGTGTCCTTTACCTGTCTGTAGGAGTGGCCTCTGACACCCTCAACGTCCCCAGTCTGACCAATCAGCAGGTCCATCTCAGCTCACTGCCCCGCCCCCCATCTGGTCCTAGCTAATCTAGCATATGTTCTGGTTTTCTCTCTAACCTCTCTCTAACCTGATTCTCCCTCAGAATCCAGAACCTTCTCAGAGGCTTCAAACCGGCTGCACCTGCCTCAACCCCCTCAGGGGGTTTCTGCTGGACCAGTTCTCCCCTCAGACCAGATCCTAGACCAGGCCCCATCCTCCTCCTCCACCCTGTGTCCAGGACTGAGTGTTGATTGTGGGGCAGAGTTCGGTTCTCTGGGTGTGGGGCCAAAGACCAGAGCCGACGGTGGCACTGAGAGTCCGACGTCCCTCAATGAGATCGTCTCCGTCAACCAGCGGACTGTCTCCACAGCCGGGGTCTCGTATGAGGTGGACCACGCAGTGGGTGGAGCCAAGGAGCAGGGCCACACCCATAGCTTGGGGTTGGACAGTGACAACAGTGCTGCCATTGAGACAGAGCAAGGAAGTCTTCAGGGCCACACGGAGATGACGCAGACCGGACCTCAAACTGGACCAACCGATGGGAACAACACAGGTAATGCCCTGGCCCCGCCCCCTCTGCTGCAGAGGAAGGTGGGAGGGGCTAAGGTGTTTGACCCTGCCAGCAGTGACAGAGCAACAGCGGGAGAGCGGAGGGAGGAGGGAGTGACGGCCTGGAGGCCGATGCCGCGGCTGGTTCCTCTCGGGCTGAGAGGAAACCCGCCCAGCTGATGATGGCGCTGCCTGATCAGTGTCTCATTGGTCATCGCTGTTTTTGTTATTTCAAATATTAACGTCCTCGCAAACAAACATGACACATCTGCAAAACTGTAAAGGCCAGAAGTCGACCTGCGGTGTGTCACGTGTCTGAGTGAACTCACCTCAGGAGAGTCCTCGATGTTTCACACCTGAACTCTGAAGATCACCTGAGACGGGCGTGAACAGTGTCACCCCCGACCTCAACCTTCAACTTTGACCTTGACTACAACCTCGGCCTCGACTCATCCATCATGAAAGTTCTTTCTCTTCAGTTTTCAAATTAAAAGCTCACGTTGTTAACCTCAGAACCAAATTCACCCCACAATACAAGCATTTTAATGTTTTAAACCTTTTAAGGATTAAAAAAGGTGATTTGCTTCATTCCAGTGTTTACATAATCTGATCTGAAATCAGTTTTCTAACTTTCATTTTAAAGTCGTCAAGAAAGTGCCCTGCAAAAGAATATCTATAAAAATAAAGAAATAGTTTGAGTCTCACAAATCTTCAACCTGTTTTCTCTCAACATATAAGTTCTCTAAGTCTCATCTCTTTGTGACGTTCTACATTATTGTTATCTGTCCATGTTATTGTGAATGTGGACAAACTTTTTTTATTCTGACTTTTTTTATCCTAACCCGAACCGTGTTTGAAGGATTAAAGACGAGTGAGAACAGGAAGTCTCCGCTCGGTGTTGGATGAAGACGCAGCTGCTTCTTGTTGACTTAAATGATGTTGTACAGTTTGTTTTTCTTACATTTGTATTTTTGTACTTGTGAAAGAAACTTTCTGATGTAAATATAATTTGTCTGATCGCAGAAACATCAGTGTTCAACACTAATATAAATAAAGTTTGAATATGGACTTTTGATCAAATATTTAAACAGTCTTAAAAAGCAGCTGACCAAAGCAACCATTTAAATTTTGAACTTAACCAACTGAAATATTCTTTGATTCTGACATTTTGATCCAAATACAAAGAAAAATTCATGTGTCTGTAAACACATTTTTCCCAGCAGTCACTTTGACATGAATGGTGAGGACCAGTAAACACTGGTGTCCTAATGGAGCCTCAGCTCAACTGATCTAAACTCTGTTCAACATGTCTTCTCTTAGGTCCTCAGAGAAACTACACCTGTTGTTGGTAACTGAGTCCATTCTATTTCATATGAACTTCGTTTAAAGGTTATATGTCGTATTACTCTAATATTTTCCTGTCATAAATCCCACAATTAAAATTATAATAGGATATAAACTGAGCTTTCAGAAGGTATTATTTTGAAAAGCCACACCGGAAGTGTTGGCTGTTCGGAAGCTAGCTTGTCGGGGTCGTGTTGGATCCAAAGCGTCTCAGTTCTTCGCTGCGTCGGAGAAATACGATGCGGAGCAGCGGCGGAACCGGGGCCCGTGATCCGGATCAGTCCAAGACCAGGTCAGCTAAACCCTCAGGCCCGGCTCGGCCCGGCTCGCGGACGGAATGACCGCAGCAGCAGCTGCAGCAGCGCCGGCGCAGGAGAGAGACTCGAGCCGCTGAGAGGAGCAGCTAGCAGCGCAGCTAGCAGCGCAGCTAGCGACGCGATGGCCGCGGACGGAAGCGGAACAATCCGCAGTCGAATCAAGAACCTGCTGCGATCCCCGTCAATCAAACTGAGGAGGCGGGGCCACACTGCCCGACACAAAGAGGACATCAGCGACAAGGTGCGCGTGCACATGCCCACACATGCACACACCTAACCCTAACCCAGTCACATACATCTAGCCCCTCCCCCTAACCCTAACCATCACAACTAAATAACTAACCCTAACTAACCTTCACCTGTTCCTGAATCAGTCCTAACTCTCAAACTCTTTGAGAGGACCACGAAACATGTCCTCACAAAGATGGTAAGAACCACAACTGACCTCATGATGTAGATAGACACACATGCCAGGAGGTCAGAGGTCATCAGAGGAGGAGCTTGTTCTCACATGACTGACCCTTGATGGAGGTCAGAACAGCATCACGTGTTGTGTAGACAAACTGTCACAGTAACAATCGTCACGTTGTTGTCGTCCATGTTGAAAAGGTTGTGAGTCGTGAACACAGAACCTGATCGTTGTGTCTCTTCACACTGACTAAACCTTTGTAAACAAAAGAACTTGTTGAACCTGCTGAGTTGGTTTTGTGTTGATTCGTGTGCGACTCACTTGTGTCAACCATCAGCCGATAACTAACTGTCACGTGAAGTTCGACAGGAAACTGAAGTGGTTTGAAAACATGAACTCCAGTGTTTGTGTTTCTCATGTGAAGAAGCTGATTAAATGCTAACATGCTAACATGCTAACAGAGTGTCAGTGAGTCAGAGCTAATACTTGATCACGAGGCCTCCTACTGTCCCAGAGACCCCCCGACAGAAGAGGGGGCCTCAGGGGTTCCATGTCATGAGGAGGTTCTCTTCAGAATCCTTTAACGAAGGAGGTGGAACCTGTGCCTGACCTCTGACCTTCTGTTTTCCAGGTGACCTTGGAGAAGGTTCTGGGAATCACAGCTCCAGGGAACCGAGCCCTGGCCTGCGACCCCAGAACTGGACTGTTGGCTTATCCTGCAGGGTGAGAACTGGAGGAACTGGGGTAGACTGGAGCCGCTGAGAAGTGAAGTCAGACGAAGTGAGGTCAGACGAAGTGAGGTCAGAAGAAGAGAAGTGAAGTCAGACGAAGTGAGGTCAGACGAAGAGAAGTGAAGTCAGAAGAAGAGAAGTGAAGTCAGAAGAAGTGAGGTCAGAAGAAGTGAGGTCAGACGAATTGAGGTCAGATGAAGTGAGGTCAGACGAAGTGAGGTCAGAAGAAGAGAAGTGAAGTCAGAAGAAGTGAGGTCAGACGAAGAGAAGTGAAGTCAGAAGAAGTGAAGTCAGAAGAAGTGAGGTCAGAAGAAGAGAATTCAGACGAAGTGAAGTCAGATGAAGTGAGGTCATTGTGAGGACATTTTGTCTGATCATTGGCTTTTGAGGGTTAAGACTTTGGTTTAGGAATTATGTCAATGAGAGTCCTGAACTATAGGGGGGGGTGTGTGTGTGTGTGTGTGTGTGTGTGTGTGTGTGTGTGTGTGTGTGTGTGTGTGTGTGTGTGTGTGTGTGTGTGTGTGTGTGTGTGTGTGTGTGTGTGTGTGTGTGTGTGTGTGTGTGTGTGTGTGTGTGTGTGTGTGTGTGTGTGTGTGTGATGAGGAAGAATATAATTGTTTGCTGACTCAGCTGCACACAGTCAGCAGACACACACTCGTGAGTCTCAGCCTGATGACTCATTGGGATAATGTGTGTTTGTGTGTGTGCATGTGTACACACAGGTGTGTTGTTGTCCTGCTGAATCCTCGGAAGAACAAACAGCATCACATCTTCAACAGCTCCAGGTGAAACCCCCTCAGCCAATCAGCTCTCTGTCTGTACTTCTGCTATGTGACCACTTCCTGTTAAATAAAGGTTGAAGGTTAATTAAGTTTTAATGGAAGCATTTCGTTGTGCCTCACCTCAGTAATGTTTAAAAAACAATTGGTACAGTGGATCAAATTGACATAGTTGTGAATATGGGCTTTAGAAATGTATAATAATATGATGTGTCTGTTTCAGGAAGGCGATCACCACGTTAGCGTTCTCTCCAGATGGGCGGTTCGTGGTTACAGGAGAGGTGAGCGACTTTTGACTATAAGTAGAAATATGAAAACAAATATATATCTGATATCTATATACAGTTGGTATGTTTGCCCCCCCCATCAGAGTGGCCACGTGCCGGCGGTCCGGGTGTGGGAGGTGTCAGAGCGGCTCCAGGTCGCCGAGCTGCAGGAACATAAATATGGAATCTCCTGCGTCACGTTTTCTCCAAATGGAAAATACATCATCAGCGTCGGGTACCAGCACGACATGATGGTGAACGTGTGGAACTGGAAGGTACCGAGAGTAACTGAGTACCGAGAGTAACTGAGTACTGTGACTCGCTGAGCTCCTCCTCTCTGATCTCCTCCTGTCTGATCTCCTCTCGGATCTCCTCCTCTCTGAGCTCCTCTTCTCTGATCTCCTCTCGGATCTCCTCCTCTCTGAGCTCCTCCTGTATGATCTCCTCCTCTCTGATCTCCTCTCGGATCTCCTCCACTCTGATCTCCTCCTGTATGATCTCCTCCTCTCTGATCTCCTCCACTCTCCAACTCTCGGAACTCCTCCTTTATGATCTCCTCCTGTTTGATCTCCTGTATGATCTCCTCTCGGAACTCCTCCTGTATGATCTCCTCCTCTCTGAGCTCCTCTTCTCTGATCTCCTCCACTCTCCTCCTGTCGGATCTCCTCCTGTCGGATCTCCTCCTGTATGATCTCCTCCTGTATGATCTCCTCTCGGATCTCCTCCTCTCTGATCTCCTCTCGGATCTCCTCCTCTCTGAGCTCCTCTTCTCTGATCTCCTCTCGGATCTCCTCCTCTCTGAGCTCCTCCTGTATGATCTCCTCCACTCTGATCTCCTCCTGTATGATCTCCTCCTCTCTGATCTCCTCCACTCTCCACCTCTCGGAACTCCTCCTTTATGATCTCCTCCTGTATGATCTCCTCCTCTCTGAGCTCCTCTTCTCTGATCTCCTCCTCTCTGAGCTCCTCCTGTATGATCTCCTCCTGTATGATCTCCTCCTGTATGATCTCCTCTCGGAGCTCCTCTTCTCTGATCTCCTCTCGGATCTCCTCCTCTCTGAGCTCCTCTTCTCTGATCTCCTCTCGGATCTCCTCCTCTCTGAGCTCCTCCTGTATGATCTCCTCCACTCTGATCTCCTCCTGTATGATCTCCTCCTCTCTGATCTCCTCCACTCTCCACCTCTCGGAACTCCTCCTTTATGATCTCCTCCTGTTTGATCTCCTGTATGATCTCCTCTCGGAACTCCTCCTGTATGATCTCCTCCTCTCTGAGCTCCTCCTCTCTGATCTCCTCCACTCTCCTCCTGTCGGATCTCCTCCTGTATGATCTCCTCCTGTATGATCTCCTCTCGGATCTCCTCCTCTCTGATCTCCTCCTCTCTGAGCTCCTCCTGTATGATCTCCTCCACTCTGATCTCCTCCTGTATTATCTCCTCCTCTCTGATCTCCTCCACTCTCCACCTCTCGGAACTCCTCCTTTATGATCTCCTCCTGTTTGATCTCTTGTATGATCTCCTCCTCTCGGATCTCCTCCTCTCTGATCTCCTCTTCTCTGATCTCCTCCTCTGTTTATCAGAAAAACATCGTTGTTGCAGCCAATAAAGTTTCCAGTAAAGTGACGGCTGTGTCCTTCTCAGACGACAGCTCCTATTTTGTTACTGCTGGAAATCGCCACGTCAAGTTCTGGTACCTGGATCACGCCAAGACCTCCAAGGTTCCCGCCTCCGCCGGTGCAGTTTGGAGCGAGTGTGCGGTGACTGTTGTTCTCACCGCTCTGCTGGTTTGCAGGTGAACGCCACCGTGCCTCTGCTGGGGCGCTCGGGGCTGCTGGGAGAGCTCAGGAACAACTTCTTCAGCGACGTGGCGTGTGGGCGTGGCCGACAGGCCTCCTCCACCTTCTGCATCACCTCCTCCGGTCTGCTGTGTGAGTTCAACGACCGACGCCTCCTCGACAAGTGGGTGGAGCTAAGGGTGAGTCAGAGCAAGAACAGACTGTTAGTAACGTTAATATTATCATGTCAATCAATTTACATTGATCTTGATATTGATTCAAATCTGATTCACCTCAATGTGACGTTCATATGTTAAACACACACACACAGACACACACACACACACACACACAGCATGTTTGCTGAGTTCATGTATCATAGACAGAGCTCCTCCTCATACATGATGTCACAGACTGTAAAACGTCACTTAAGCTTTAATGCTTCCTCCTCTGTTTCCTCCTCTGTTTCCTCCTCTGCTTCCTCCTCTGCTTCCTCCTCTGCTTCCTCCTCTGTTTCCTCCTCTTTTTCTTCCTCTGTTACTTCCTCTGTTTCCTCCTCTGTTTCCTCCTGTGCTTCCTCCTCTGCTTCCTCCTCTGTTTCCTCCTCTGTTTCCTTCTCTGTTTCCTCCTCTGCTTCCTCCTCTGCTTCCTCCTCTGCTTCCTCCTCTGTTTCCTCCTCTTTTTCTTCCTCTGTTACTTCCTCTGTTTCCTCTTCTGTTTCCTCCTGTGCTTCCTCCTATGCTTCCTCCTCTGTTTCCTCCTCTTTTTCTTCCTCTGTTACTTCCTCTGTTTCCTCCTCTGTTTCCTCCTCTGTTTCCTTCTCTGTTTCCTCCTCTGTTTCCTCCTATGCTTCCTCCTGTGCTTTCTCCTATGCTTCCTCCTCTGTTTTCTCCTCTTTTTCTTCCTCTGTTTCTTCCTCTGTTTCCTCCTATGCTTCCTCCTGTGCTTCCTCCTCTGCTTCCTTCTCTGCTTCCTCCTCTGTTTCCTCCTCTGTTACTTCCTCTGCTTCCTCCTCTGTTTCCTCCTCTGTTTCCTTCTCTGCTTCCTCCTCTGTTTTCTCCTCTATTTCCTCCTCTGCTTCCTTCTCTGCTTCCTCCTCTGTTTCCTCCTCTTTTTACTTCCTCTGTTTCCTCCTCTGTTTCCTCCTCTGTTTCCTTCTCTGCTTCCTCCTCTGTTTCCTCCTCTGTTTCCTCATATGCTTCCTCCTGTGCTTCCTCCTATGCTTCCTCCTCTGTTTTCTCCTCTTTTTCTTCCTCTGTTTCTTCCTCTGTTCCCTCCTTTGTTACTTCCTCTGCTTCCTCCTCTGTTTCCTCCTCTTTTTCTTCCTCTGTTACTTCCTCTGTTTCCTCCTCTGTTTCCTCCTCTGTTTCCTTCTCTGTTTCCTCCTCTGTTTCCTCCTATGCTTCCTCCTGTGCTTTCTCCTATGCTTCCTCCTCTGTTTTCTCCTCTTTTTCTTCCTCTGTTTCTTCCTCTGTTTCCTCCTGTGCTTCCTCCTCTGCTTCCTTCTCTGCTTCCTCCTCTGTTTCCTCCTCTGTTACTTCCTCTGCTTCCTCCTCTGTTTCCTCCTCTGTTTCCTTCTCTGCTTCCTCCTCTGTTTTCTCCTCTATTTCCTCCTCTGCTTCCTTCTCTGCTTCCTCCTCTGTTTCCTCCTCTTTTTACTTCCTCTGTTTCCTCTTCTGTTTCCTCCTCTGTTTCCTTCTCTGCTTCCTCCTCTGTTTCCTCCTCTGTTTCCTCCTCTGTTTCCTCATATGCTTCCTCCTGTGCTTCCTCCTATGTTTCCTCCTCTGTTTTTTCCTCTTTTTCTTCCTCTGTTTCTTCCTCTGTTCCCTCCTTTGTTACTTCCTCTGCTTCCTCCTCTGTTTCCTCCTCTGTTTCCTCCTCTGTTTCCTCCTATGCTTCCTCCTGTGCTTCCTCCTCTGTTTACTCCTCTGCTTCCTGTTCAGAGCGTTGACTCTGCCTCAGTAAGTCGCCACCTGGACTCTGTCACTTCAGCTTGAGACTGTACCTGTCTGTCTGTCTGTCTGTCTGTCTGTCTGTCTGTCTGTACCTGTCTGTACCTGTCTGTACCTGTCTGTCTGTCTGTCTGTCTGTCTGTCTGTCTGTCTGTCTGTACCTGTCTGTCTGTCTGTCTGTGCCTGTCTGTCTGTCTGTCTGTCTGTCTGTACCTGTCTGTCTGTGTCTGTCTGTGTCTGTATGTCTGTCTGCCTGCCTGCCTGCCGGCCTGTCTGTCTGTCTGTCTGTCTGTCTGTCTGTCTGTCTGTACTGACACAGTACTGACACAGTACTGTTTCAGACAGAACACCAGAGCTCAACCATCCTCTAACTGACCTGTCTGTGTCTGTCCACCTGTCTGTCCTCAGACGTCTCAGGCCACCTGTCTGTCTGTTACAGACGAGTTGATATTCTGTGGTTGTTCTGACGGAGCTGTCCGAGCGTTCAGCCCCGTCAACCTGCACTTCATCTGCACGCTGCCCCGCCCACACCCACTGGGAGCGGACATCGCCAGTATGGTTGACGCCAGGTAACACACACACACACACACACACACACACCTGAGACAACCAGTGGACCCGGGTCAGTTCGGTCTTTATCCTGACTCCACCCCCACCCCCCCACTTCCCCCTCGTCTACCCCCCCCCCCCCCAGTCAGCTGTTCTCCTGCAGGCCGGAGGCTCGATACCCGGACACGGTGGCGGTGACCTATGACCCCACCAACCGCTGGTTGTCCTGTGTCTACAACGACCACAGCGTTTATGTTTGGGACGTCCGAGACGTCAGGGACCCCCGCAGGGCGGGAAAACTCTACTCCGCCCTCTACCACTCGTCCTGTGTGTGGAGTGTGGAGGTCAGTGTGTGTGTCTGTGTGTGTGTGTGTGTGAGTGTGTGAGTGAGTGGATTATCTGAGGATAGAATTGTGTTGATCATAATAAAATAATTTATCAACGGATGAATTCACCCGAGTTTTAGGTTGGAAAAATACATGAGCGCCCCCTGCTGTCTCCTGCAGGTGTCTCCAGAGGGAGGAGGGGGAAGAGAGGGGTGTCTCCCCCCCAGCTCCTTCCTGTCCTGCTCCTCAGACAACACCATCCGACTGTGGAACCTCGATGGACACACGTCCCTCAACAGGAACATCCTGAGCCACGTAGGACAACACACCTGTACACACACACATCTACACCTGTACACACACACATCTACACCTGTACACACACATCTACACCTGTACACACACACATCTACACTTGTACACACACACATCTACACCTGAACACAGACACACATCTACACCTGTACACAGGCGTCTACACTTGTACACACACATCTACACCTGTACACACACACATCTACACCTGTACACAGACACACATCTACACCTGTACACACGCGTCTACACCTGAACACACACACATCTACACTTGTACACACGCACTTACAATTGAACACACACATCTACACCTGTACACACACACATCTACACTTGTACACACGCACCTACACCTGAACACACACATCTACACCTGAACACAGACACACATCTACACCTGAACACACACATCTACACCTGAACACACACATCTACACCTGAACACAGACACACATCTACACCTGTACACACACACATCTACCCTTGTACACACGCACCTGCACTTGTACACACGCACCTACACCTGAACACACACACATCTACACCTGTACACACACACATCTACACCTGTACACACACACATCTACACTTGTACACACGCACCTACACCTGAACACACACATCTACACCTGTACACACACACATCTACACTTGTACACACGCACCTACACCTGAACACACACATCTACACCTGAACACAGACACACATCTACACCTGAACACACACATCTACACCTGAACACACACATCTACACCTGAACACAGACACACATCTACACCTGTACACACACACATCTACCCTTGTACACACGCACCTGCACTTGTACACACGCACCTACACCTGAACACAGACACACATCTACACCTGTACACACGCGTCTACACCTGAACACACACACATCTACACTTGTACACACGCACTTACACTTGAACACACACATCTACACCTGTACACACACACATCTACACTTGTACACACGCACCTACACCTGAACACACACATCTACACCTGAACACAGACACACATCTACACCTGAACACACACATCTACACCTGAACACACACATCTACACCTGTACACAGACACACATCTACACCTGTACACACACACATCTACCCTTGTACACACGCACCTGCACTTGTACACACGCACCTACACCTGAACACACACACACATCTACACCTGTATTTCCGAATTGAGAACCTCCTCACCTGACTCTGACCTTTGACCTCTGACCTCAGGACCTGCAGAAGGTCATTTACATGGACGCTCAGCGATCGAGCCTGCTGGACACGGAGGGTCTCGCTGGTACCGGGGGCAACACGGAGAAGGGGGGGTCATCGGGCTCCGAGGGGCAGCAGCCAGACCAGAGCAGGACCGGCATCAGGTCCCTGGCTGTCAGTCCTGATGGACAACATCTGGCTTCTGGAGACCGCATGGGGGTCCTAAGGTGAGGAGGGGCCCGTGTAGGGGGTCTGTCTGATGATTGAACCACATTCTAGGACATTTGTTGATTGTGTGACGTGTTGTAGGATCCATGACCTGCACAGTATGGAGGAGATCATGAACGTTCAGGCTCACGACTCCGAGATTCTGTGCCTCGAGTTTTCCAAACCAGAAACTGGTGAGACACAACGTGTAACAACATAGAACCCTACACACAACGTGTAACAACATAGAACCCTACACACTACGTGTAACAACATAGAACCCTACACACTACGTGTAACAACATAGAACCCTACACACAACGTGTAACAACATAGAACCCTACACACTATGTGTAACAACATAGAACCCTACACTCAACGTGAAACAACATAGAACCCTACACACTACGTGTAACAACATAGAACCCTACACACTACGTGTAACAACATAGAACCCTACACACTACGTGTAACAACATAGAACCCTACACACAACGTGTAACAACATAGAACCCTACACACAACATGTAACAACATAGAACCTGTACACAAAACATGTAACAACATAGAACTAATACACAGAACATGTAACAACATAGAACTCCTACACACAACGTGTAACAACATAGAACCTGTACACACAACATGTAACAACATAGGACCTGTACGCACAACATGTAACAACATAGACTCATACACACAACATGTAAAAACATAGGACCTGTACACACAACGTGTAACAACATAGAACCTGTACACACAACATGTAACAACATAGAACTCATACACACAACATGTAACAACATAGAACCTGTACACACAACATGTAACAACATAGGACCCTACACACAACATGTAACAACATAGAACCCTACACACAACGTGTAACAACATAGAACCCTACACACAACATGTAACAACATAGTACCCTACACACAACGTGTAACAACATAGAACTCCTACACACAACGTGTAACAACATAGAACCCTACACACAACATGTAACAACATAGAACCCTACACACAACATGTAACAACATAGTACCCTACATTACATTACATGTCATTTAGCTGACGCTTTTATCCAAAGCGACTTACATTTTTAGAACACATCATTTTATAAGGGGCCATCTAGGGGTTCAGTATCTTGCCATGGACACTTAGGCATGCAGATGGGATAGAGTGGGATTCGAACCGGCGACCTTCTTGTTGCAGAGCACCCGCTCTATCCCCTAGGCCACGCTCTCCCCACACAACATGTAACAACATAGAACCTGTACACACAACATGTAACAACATAGAACCTGTACACACAACATGTAACAACATAGAACCTGTACACACAACATGTAACAACATAGAACCCTACACACAACATGTAACAACATAGAACCTGTACACACAACATGTAACAACATAGAACTCATACACACAACATGTAACAACATAGAACCTGTACACACAACATGTAACAACATAGGACCCTACACACAACATGTAACAACATAGGACCTGTACGCACAACATGTAACAACATAGACTCATACACACAACATGTAACAACATAGGACCTGTACACACAACGTGTAACAACATAGAACCTGTACACACAACATGTAACAACATAGAACTCCTACACACAACGTGTAACAACATAGAACCTGTACACACAACATGTAACAACATAGGACCTGTACACACAACATGTAACAACATAGAACTCATACACACAACATGTAACAACATAGAACCTGTACACACAACATGTAACAACATAGAACCCTACACACAACGTGTAACAACATAGAACCTGTACACACAACATGTAACAACATAGGACCCTACACACAACATGTAACAACATAGAACCCTACACACAACGTGTAACAACATAGAACTCCTACACACAACGTGTAACAACATAGAACCCTACACACAACATGTAACAACATAGTACCCTACACACAACATGTAACAACATAGAACCCTACACACAACATGTAACAACATAGAACTCCTACACACAACGTGTAACAACATAGAACCCTACACACAACGTGTAACAACATAGAACCCTACACACAACGTGTAACAACATAGAACCTGTACACACAACATGTAACAACATAGGACCCTACACACAACATGTAACAACATAGAACCCTACACACAACGTGTAACAACATAGAACTCCTACACACAACGTGTAACAACATAGAACCCTACACACAACATGTAACAACATAGTACCCTACACACAACATGTAACAACATAGAACCCTACACACAACATGTAACAACATAGAACTCCTACACACAACGTGTAACAACATAGAACCCTACACACAACGTGTAACAACATAGAACCCTACACACAACATGAACCCCGGTCATGTGTATAAATTACGTTTAACAATGATTTCTCTCTGTACCTGTCTCTCTGTTCCTGTTTGTCTGTACTTGTCTCTGTCTGTCTGTACTTGTCTCTGTCTCTCTGTACCTGTCTCTCTGTTCCTGTCTGTCTGTACCTGTTTGTCTGTACTTGTCTCTGTCTGTCTGTACCTGTCTGTGCTTGTCTCTGTCTCTCTCTACCTGTCTCTCTGTACCTGTCTCTCTGTTCCTGTTTGTCTGTACTTGTCTCTGTCTGTCTGTACCTGTCTGTACTTGTCTCTGTCTCTCTCTACCTGTCTCTCTGTTCCTGTCTCTCTGTACGTGTCTGTCTGTACTTGTCTCTGTCTGTCTGTACCTGTCTGTACTTGTCTCTGTCTCTCTACCTGTCTCCAGGTCTCCAGTTACTAGCCACAGCAGGTCGGGACCGTCTCATCCATGTCCTGGATGTGGACAGAGACTACAGTCTGGTCCAGACTCTGGACGAACACTCGTCCTCCATAACAGCTGTTAGATTCACCGGTCAGTCTCAAAGTAACTGAGTACTTTTACTGTAGAGATGTACTCGAGTATTGTCTCCTAGTTTTTTACAATGAAAGAGACGTCTCGTCCTCGGTCATCATCATCATCTTTGTGTCTTTCAGCCAATGACGGCAAAGTGAGGATGATCAGCTGCGGCGCCGACAAGAGCGTCTACTTCCGCACAGCTCAGAAGGTGAGACACCTGAGACACTTGTCCTCTCCTGTCCACACTGAGACATCTGAGACACACTGTCCTAACCTGGCCACACTGAGACACCTGTTTGTTTGTCTCCTCGGGGGGGCAGGTGGAGAAGGGGTTGGAGTTCACTCGGACTCATCACGTGGTCAGGAAGGTGACTCTGTACGACATGGACATCGAGCCGACCAGGAAGTACGCAGCAGTGGGCTGTCAGGACCGCAGCATCAGGTGTGTGTGTGTGTGTGTGTGTGTGTGTGTGTGTGTGTGTGTGTGTGTGTGTGTGTGTGTGTGTGTGTGTGTGTGTGTGTGTGTGTGTGTGTGTGTGTGTGTGTGTGTGTGTGTGTGTGTGTGTGTGTGTGTGTGTGTGTGTGTGTGTGTGTGTGTGTGTGTGTGGGATTATTTAAGGATTAGAATTAGCAGCATTATGACTTCTTCGTCTGCTATAAAAATGAAGCTAAGCTTTGATATACTAAACAACATCTTCATCGCCCCCTGGTGGCCGGATGCATTATAGTTTATAAACCTCCTCCATGTCAGCAGATGGGACATGAACCAAACTAAAATATCAAAATAGACGTTAAATAAATGTTTGTAAAGATGTTTGTGTCTTTCAGCTCGTTCTTCTTTCTCTGATGTTTGTTCATGTTTCTGATCAGTTTGGTTTGAATCAGTTATTTGATGATATAAAAACAGACTGAGACTGACTCCTGATTGGTCGAGAGTGTGTATGGGCGGGGCCTTAAGGCCACAGCTCCACTCCACAGACGCTGACTGTAAATGACATCATCGCCACAAGATGGCAGTGTTTTCAAAAATCTAAGATTTTATCTTCATGTTCACACAACAGGAAGTGGAGACATGTCATCATCTAATTTACAGTTATTGTCATTGACCAATGAAATCAGAGTCGGACGATCAATCACATGTTATTGTAAAGCTCATATTCACCAGAGTGATTGTGTTGAACTGGTTGTTGTGCTCGTCCTCTCAGGATCTTTAACATCAGTAATGGGAAACAGAAGAAGATGTATAAAGGCTCCCAAGGCGAGGACGGGACGCTCATCAAGGTAGGCCCTGCTGCTGGCTGACGTCCCCCAGTGACTGGTCCCAGTACAGAGGTGTGAACTCTTCCTGTCGTCCTCAGGTGCAGATCGACCCGTCAGGACTCTACATCGCCACCTCCTGCTCAGACAAGAACATCAGTATATTTGACTTCTACTCTGGAGAGTGCGTGGCCACCATGTTCGGACACTCGGGTCAGTTCAGATCAGTGTTAATTTCGTTGACGAAGACTATGACGAAATAAATTCGTTAACGACCTTTTTTCCATGACGAAGACGTAACGAAAACGAATCTTTGAAAATAAAAACTATGACGAAATCTATTTTAATTTTCGTTGACGAGACGAGACGAAAATGTTGGTGGTTGATTAAGTCACAATAATTTTTAAAACATCGTGTCAGGCCGTCATGAAGTATCAGGAGCGGGCGAGTGAGTGTGTGTGTGTGTGTGTGTGTGTGTGTGTGTGTGTGTGTGTGTGTGTGTGTGTGTGTGTGTGTGTGTGTGTGTGTGTGTGTGTGTGTGTGTGTGTGTGTGTGTGTGTGTGTGTGTGTGTGTGTGTGTGTGTGTGTGTGTGTGTGTGTGTGTGTGTGTGTGTGTGTGTGCGCCCCATATAGCGCTCCGGTCCGTAGCTCCGCCCCCCGACTCGCGCACTCGCTCAGAGAGACACAGTGAGATCAGAGCTCGTTCTCTATGAGCAGCCTCTCAGTGACCGACTGCTTCTTAACTATGGAAACAGTGAAAACACAGAGTTTCTCTGGTCTCAGCTGATCTGAGATCAGCGCCTCAGCTTCTTGATCGGAGCAGAAGCTGCAGTTGGTTTCTACCGATGTTCAGTTTCTGTGTCCGGCTCCAGTCTGACCTGCTCTCCCTATTTGTTTTCACATTTCAAATTAAATATATATTTTTAAGCTATTAGGCTGCAGCTATATGTTTTTTTAGAAAAGGAGTTTAATGTGGCTATTAAATGTGACTAAAACTAGACTAAAACTAAGAAGGATAAAAATGACTAAAATGTGACTAAAACTAATATGCATTTCCGTCAAAAGACTAAGACTAAATCAAAAATAGCTGCCAAAATTAACACTGGTTCAGATCATCATTTCTCTCTGTGGACATGAATCACTATGAATGTAGTGTTGCATGTTTCTCTAATAGAACTTTATTTACAGTAAAACGCCCCTCACACGACTCCATCCATCCTTTTGTTATTTATCCTGTAAACATCAAAGCATAAACGCAAATAAATCCCAGAAATCAATCATGTAAAATAGTCTTTTTTTTTTAATAATGTCCTAAAACCACACATCTTGAATATGGAGAGGAATTCAAAACAAATACTTTTGAGAAAATGAACAAATAACTTTAAAATGCATTGTACAGTCAAAAACGTGTGATGATGTCATCAAGTCCTTGTGTGATGTCACCAGTTTAAAATCCATTCAGTTGATACATGTGGGATAATAGGTCCGACAGAAATGTACATAAGAAGATAAATATATGTATTACGTATGTGAAAATTAATATCATGATAATTCCTGATGTGTTTGAACCAGTGAGTGATTCCACTTTGTTTCTGTGTCAGAGATCGTCACAGGTTTGAAGTTCAGTCGAGACTGTAGACACCTGATCACTGTCTCTGGAGACAGGTAGGTCCTCCGTCCCTCCATCCCTCCATCTGTTCATCTGTTCATCTATTACTTCATCACCTCATCACTTCATCAATTCATCACTTCATCTGTTCATCTCTCAATCTCTCCATCTCTTCATCTGTTCATTTGTTGTGTGTGTGCAGCTGTGTCTTCGTGTGGCGTCTCAGTCCAGAGTTGAGCATCAGGATGAGGCAGCGGCTCGCTGACCTTCGACCTCCCAGCAACAACCTCAACTCCCAGAATCCCCAGCAGAGAGCAGAGAGGCACAGGTGTGTGTGTGTGTGTGTGTGTGTGTGTGTGTGTGTGTGTGTGTGTGTGTGTGTGTGTGTGTGTGTGTGTGTGTGTGTGTGTGTGTGTGTGTGTGTGTGTGTGTGTGTGTGTGTGTGTGTGTGTGTGTGTGTGTGTGTGTGTGTGTGTGTGTGTGTGTGTGTGTGTGTGTGTGTGTGACTGAGACACAGGAACTGATCGCCGTCATGACAGCAGTCACAGAATCACTCTGTTAACACTTCCTCTTCAAAGTAAAAGCACAACATTCAGTTTGGTAGCTGTCAGCTTAACACGGAGATGAATCTCAGAGATTCTTGTTTCTTTGTCACATCCACAGAAATGTTTTTACTTTATTCATTTGATTTATCAAAAGGTTTAATTTTCTTCACCTCAGAATCAGCAGGGAGGCGTCGTCTCCTCGTGTGGTCAACATGTCGTCTGACAGCGACAAGGAGGAGGAGGAGGAGCTAAGCTGTCCTGATGAGGTCACAGCAGGGAGCACGCAGCAGACAGGCATGTTTCCATGGTTCCCATCATGAAGTCACAGTTATCACATTTACATAAAGTGTCGTGATGGAACCAGTGACCTCACCAGTTCAAGTGTTAAAAATAACACGTTTGTTTCCCTCAGACGTGAACGATGAGACATTCTGCTCCGAGGTCACGAAGGTCAGAACATTATTTTAACTGTTGTTTAAAAAAACATTTTTAATATCAGTTAAATATTTAAGATTGAATCAGTCTCAGAAACAACCCTTTGTCTCATCAGGAGGCGCCGGGCGGTCGCCTCCCCCGCCGCCGCTGGTCCAGGAGGACGGGCAGCGGGGACAGTGTCCTGATGGTGTCCTCCATGTTGGACCTGAGACAGCTGGACTCGTTCTGTGCTGACCAGCAGGTGGAGCAGGCGGAGGTAAACCAGACCCATTCATTTTCATCACATGGGATCAAAGGCATAATGTTGAAATGAAAACCTTTATTGTCAGTTTACAGGAGTTACCACTTTTAAAACCAACGATTATAAACCAGTTCAAACCAGAGATAGTAACCGTCCCTCTACAAATGCTCTGTAAAGAATTTGGTTGGAGCGATCAAGTAACTTCCTGCTCCTCTCTGCCCCACCCTCTCAGACGAAGACCTGCCCCCTTGGCGTTAGCTCCTCCCCCTTCAGTCAGCAGAAGGGTTGTCAGGGTGTGGAGGCGGGGCCTTGGAGGACCAATCAGGAGCTGGGGAGCACCATGAGTCTGCAGGTCACCACTGCACAGGTGAGAGAAGATGAATTATTGTAAAGTACATTTCATTGAGCTGACTCACAATAAGTGAATCAACCATGAGGAACAAACCACAACAAGAATCAAGAAAGAACTATTTGCTTCTAGAATTCAAACTACAAAGTTCTGTAAGTAAGAGCAACTCACTGGTTATTTAAACTTTATTCAAGCTCTAGTCTGAAGAGGTGTGTCCTCAGTCTGGAGGACGAGGTGTGGACTTCCTGTCCTGATGTCGTTTAGGAGCCGGGACAGGAAACAGTTGTGATGTTGAATTGGTCGATGCAGAGCGGAGTGGGTGGGGGGGGTGTAATGTTTGACTGGACCATGTCCCGGATGTAGACTGGACCCGATCCGGTCACAGCACGGTACCAAGTAATAGAGTCTTTAAGTGGATGAGGGCAGCTACTGGTAACCAGTGAAGAGAGTGGGAGTGGTTTCTGGATGAGCTGCAGGTCGGATGGCAGCAGCAGGTTGACCTGCCAGGAGGGAGGGGCAGTGGTCTAGGTGTTAAATGACCAGAACCTGACCCAGAACCTGACCAAGAGCCTGGACCACAGCCTGACCCAGAGCCTGACCCAGAGCCTGACCCAGAGTCTGGACCAGAGCCTGGACCAGAGCCTGACCCAGAACCTGACCCAGAACATGGACCAGAGTCTGGACCAGAGCCTGGACCAGAACCTGACCAAGAGCCTGGACCACAGCCTGACCCAGAGCCTGGACCAGAGCCTGGACCAGAACCTGACCAGAGCCTGCGCAGCCGTCAGTGAGAAGGGGGCGTGTTCTCCTGATGCAGCATGAATCCACAGGAAACCAGTGTTTAGTGACTGTGATGGTTTCATGACTCATCCTGTAGATTCTATAGATCTGTGATCCAGGTTCACACACGTCAATCCGATATCTGAACTTTGGAATAAATGGTTCTGTGCATCCAGGTGGAAGACGACGAGCTGAGGACCAATCAGAGGCCTGATTTCATCCTGCTGTCCAATCACAAAAAAGACAGGGAAAACCCAGTGTTGTATCCTGACCAATGGGAGGACAGAGTAAGCCTGGCAGGCAGGTAGGTTGACGTCCAATCCAGTTCCAGGATTTACTGATGTTAGTCTGTCCCCGCCCTTCTAAACCCCACCCACTACTGTCAGTGAGTTCCAGGTGAAGGAGGCGTGTCCTGATGCCGCGGACGGACGACGGGACAAACCGAGTCCGGACAGCGGCTGCTCGCCCGGATCCAGAGCGTCCAGTCCAGAGCGAGCGGCAGGAGACGGTGAGACGTTCAATTCAAATCTAGAAGAACTTTATTTGTCTCCGGAGGATAAACAAGTCAAAACAACGATGACATCAGAGCAGTGAAGTCCCTTCCTACAGTTAGAGAAGTTTATAAAAAACTAACTAGTACTAATAACTGTATAAATACTGAAGGATTAAAGTGATAAAGTACATTGAGTAGTACTGATAGTATTGTCTAACCTGTCGCTCTGTCTCTATCAATCAGCCACTGAGCGTCTCAGTGTGGACGGACATTCCTCCGAGCTGGAGGTGGAGGAGATGGAGGAGGAGGTAGATGGAGGGGGTGGAGTCTCTCAGCAGGTTCCTCAGACTCCAGACCAGGAAGCTTTCCTGAAAGAGCATTTTGTCACACTGTCCCACCTCTCAGGTACAACCCCACCCACCAACGTACAACCCCACCCACCATCGTACACAACCACCCACCATCGTATAACCAACCAACGTTCAACACCACCCACAATCGCACAACCCCACCCACCATCGTACAACCAACCATCGGACACCACCCATCATCGTACACAACCACCATCGTACAACCCCACCCACCATCGTACAACCCCACCCACCATGGTACACCCCACCCACCATCGTACAACTGACCATCGTACAACACCACCCACTATCGCACATCCCCATCTACCATCGTACAACCAACCATCGTACAACACCACCCACTATCGCACAACCCCACCCACCATCGTACAACCAACCATCGTACAACACCACCCACTATCGCACAACCCCACCCATCATCGTACAACCAACCATCGCACAACCCAACCCACCATCGTACACAACCACCCACCATCGTACAACCAACCATCGTACAACACCACCCACTATCGCACAACCCCACCTACCATCGTACAACCAACCATCGCACAACCCCAACCACCATCTTACACCACCACCACCACCATCACCATCGTACACCACCAGACGGCCGGTTGTCTCAGTCTCACACACTGTCTGTCCTCAGGAAGTCCGAGCAGAGCGTCTCACAGCTCCAGCGAGAGTCTCAGCATTTCCTCCAGGTTCCTTACCCAGAATGCAGCTGGAAGGTAAAACATCCAATCACAGCTGAGCATAAGCATCATCTGACATTTGTAGATGTAGAGGAGGTGTGAGGAGGTGTGTGAGTAGGTGTGTGAGGAGGTGTGTGAGGAGGTGTGTGAGGAGGTGTGTGAGGAGGTGTGTGAGGAGGTGTGTGAGGAGGTGAGTGAGGAGGTGAGTGAGGAGGTGTGTGAGGAGGTGAGTGAGGAGGTGTGTGAGGAGGTGTGTGAGGAGGTGTGTGAGGAGGTGAGTGAGGAGGTGTGTGAGGAGGTGAGTGAGGAGGTGAGTGAGGAGGTGAGTGAGGAGGTGTGTGAGGAGGTGAGTGAGGAGGTGAGTGAGGAGGTGAATGAGGAGGTGAATGAGGAGGTGTGTGAGGAGGTGTGTGAGGAGGTGAGTGAGGAGGTGAGTGAGGAGGTGTGTGAGGAGGTGAGTGAGGAGGTGAGTGAGGACCTTTCAGGTGATTTTGCTCCTTCTCTCCTCAGTCGGGCTGTGTTTCCTCTCCCGTCTCGGGTCGGGGGGGAAGGAGGTGGAGGAGGAGCTGGGGAGGTGAAGGGCCGTCCTCTGGTCTCTGAAGTCCGGCCTCTGATGGATCCGTGTCAGAACAGGATCCAGGACAGGAAGGTACCGGGGAACCGGGATCAAACCCAGAAAGAAAGCCAGGACCAGACTTCAACACCTCAGGACCATGTCCAGTCTCAGAACCAGATCCACCAGAGACCAGATCAGCCCCAAAACCAGGTTCAGGAGGAAGAGGAGCTGCAAGCGCCTCTGAGGAACAAGGATCAGACTGAGACCAGGAGGAACCTGGACCCGACGGCCCGGACCACTGCCTCACATCTGCCCTGGATGAGTGGTCTCCGGAAAGTCCAGTCAGTCAACAGCCTGCTGAGCGACACAGGTAACACGTGTAACACACGTGAAACATGTAACACACATGTAACACATGTGAAAGTGTAACACACGTGAAACATGTAACACATGTGAAACAGACGTGTAACATGTAACACACATGTAACACATGTGAAAGTGTAACACACGTGAAACATGTAACACACATGTAACACACTTGGAACACACTTGAAACACACATGTAACACACATGTAACACACATGTAACACACTTGAAACACACATGTAACACATGTGAAAGTGTAACACACGTGAAACATGTAACACACGTGAAACAGACGTGTAACATGTAACACACATGTAACACATGTGAAAGTGTAACACACGTGAAACATGTAACACACTTGAAACACACTTGAAACACACATGTAACACACTTGAAACACGTGACACGTCTTTGTCTCTCTCTCTTAGGTGATACCTCTCGTCCTTCTGAAGACGCCCCCCCTCGGCTGTCCCCTCCCCCTCAGCGTCCCACCACCCTTCCCTCCACCCCCAGACGTCCTCCATCATCCTCATCCCTCCCCCAACAGAGACCCAGCCCCTCCTCCCCCATCGCTCTGTCTGCCGCCGCCACAGGCAGGAAGTCGTCCTCGTCCTCGTCCTCAGCTCCGCCCGCGGCGCGCTCCTACATGAGTCCCACCGCCAGCTCCATGGCCAAGATGTCCCGCTCCGTCTCGGTGGGGGACGGCCTCAACGTCTCCGAACCCAGCGAGGACGACGTCCTCACGCCGTCCTCGCTGGGAACCCCTTCCTCTCAGGTTAGAGAGACTCCGCCTACTCTGGTTGCTGTGGTGTCCTCCACCGCTGCACCATCGGCCCCCCCCCACGCAGCAGTCGTCCCTGTCCTGGCCCCCTCCTCTTCCTCTCTTGGTAACCATAGTAGCCAGGCAGCGGCGCCCCCCCGAGGTCTCCAGGCCCGAGTCCCCGGCAGCAGCAGACCACTCCCCGACAAACCGTCCCTCGCCTCCTTCACGCCTTCATCCAGGTCGGCCGCCGCCCCCTCGTCCTCCACCTGTTGGCCTCCACCGCTGTCTGTCTCCCCCCTGTCTTCCTTGTGGCAGGGGGTGGAGCCTCAGACTCCTGCAGGAGGGGACGATCCAGGTTTGGACTCCTCCTCCTTTTGATCCCTCCATCCTGTCATCTCTCTGTCTGGGCTCTGGCTCCGCTCCTCCTCACCCTCCTCTTCATCACTGCACTCCTCCTCCTCCTCCTCCTCCTCTCGCTCCGTAAAGACGGGTGAGACGTTTGTTAAATGTTGTTCTTCGTCTGTCGTTCTTTTCTTCTGCTCTCTCCATCACGTCTGTTTGACCAATGAGGGAGTGTGTGTGTGAAACACAGGAGCCAATCAGCTGTTAATATTTAGGAAACATGAAAAGTGCACGTGTCAGAGAAACGAATTGAGACGGTGACAGATAATTCCTGCTTGTCTTTCTGTGCAGACCAGCCAATCAGTGTGGAGACCTGCAGGACGCTGACCAATGAGCTGCAGAGCTGTTTCAAGAGAGCCACTCACCTGTACAGGAAGGTGAGTGTCGACCACTTCATGAATGACTGTGTGGTCACACAGCTGGTGATGTCACGCTGACTCCTCCTCCTCTCCTCCTCCAGCTGAGCGGGTCCTCCACTGATGACTCCGCCCCCGACCAGCATCAGATGGCCGGCCTCCTATCAGAGGCCTTCCAGGCCATGAGGGCAGAGCTCGACTCCCTCCCGCTCAGCGGGCCGGGCCTTCTGGGAGTAGAGGGGGGGCTGGGTGGAGTAGGGGAGGTGAAGACAGCCGCCCTGCTGGAGGAATACTCTCTGCTCCTGCTGCAGGCCGTACACAGGAGGATCAACAGCGCCCCCTGCTGAGCCTCCACCCTTGTCCTCTTCTCATTTGTCTCAGAGACTGAACCTGGACGGCGTCTGAAGCGTCTCTGGTTTATTGATCATTGTAGAGAAGAACTTTAGTCTTCTGTCGTTGGACCTACATCTTCTTTGTGGTCACACAGACTTCCTGTTTGTGATCGGCACGTTTTCACTTCCTTCCTGTTTGTTTTAAATCCGGAAACAATCTGACGCTTCTCTCGATGGTTTAATGAGAGCTTGAAGCCGATTGGTCGAGACAACTCTCTATTCACTCAGTCAAGCAGGAGGTGGAAACAAACGTGGATCCTCAGTGGAGACGAGTCAGTGGGACGTTCACATGAAACGTGTTTTTATTGTGTTGAACAAAGAATCAGACACAAGTTTCAAACCTTCAGTGTTTTTATAACTTCACTTTATATTGAAAAGTGTTTTATTATAATTATTATTATTATTATTATTATTATGATGGTGACTCGGCTCCTTGATGTTGTTTCTATGGTTTTATTTCAGCAAATGTTCTGAATTGTTCCAAAACGTTTTATTTTCATGTTGTTTCGATTGAAACAGGAATTAAATGCACAGTGTTCACTTCAGGGTTTGTACTTTAGTGTATTTGTTCTTTTACTGACTAACTGAATATTTCCTCCATTTCTGAAAAATTTTAACAGGAACAAATTTTAAGATGAATCAGAAACACGAGACTAATAAAGTTTAGACATGTTGCTTCACCTACTCTACCAAAATAAAAGCACCCCTACAAACGGTTCCAGGGGATGAGGGACAGGACTGTCTCCTGCCAGAGGACGTCTCACCTGATCCCTCAGAGTGAGAACAGCAGGAAGCCAGAGAAGACGCTGAAGTTGCGGGAGTCGTCGTACAGGCGGTAGCTCGCCGGCAGACTGAGGCGGACCCGGTCGGCCTCCTCCAGCTGCAGCACCACGCCGCTGGAGGTGGAGGTGTAGCCGCCGTGGTCGTTCAGGTCCAGGTGGAAGAGGATTGGCTGGTTGTTCCTGTACAGGTAGAGACCCATGTAGCCCTTCAGGTAATCTGCAGTCGTGAAGCTGAAGAAGTACACACCTCTGACCGGAGCCGTGAACACACCTGAGGAACAAACACACGTCGTGTCAACACAACTTCACCTGTGGACGGTTCACACCTGGTTGTACGGTTCCAGTCGTTTCACACCTGAACCTCACAATGATGTTCTCTCCTCAGCTGTGGGAGCTGGTGGGTCTCGACCATAAGATGTAACGTGCCGTGAGTGTGTTTGTTGTAATTGTCTGCTACACAACTTAATGAGATAATGAATACAACTTCATTGTTCAAGGGTGAAAGTTATCTTGTCTTCACCATTTCACATCAACACAAACGATGGAAGGACAAAACATTCAAATTTAAAAAGCAGTTCAGTTTCTGGGGCTCGTTTATTAAACCGTGCACCTGAACGTAGATTTCACTTTGTAGATCACAGTCCACCTGGAGCCCACGTGGACCTGCCTCTAACTCCGCCCTCCACACGCCCACATCCAACCGTTAATGTTTGTTAGTGAGGTGGAGGTGAAGAGACATTTATGGGACAGCAGTGATGTCATTAATAAACTAAACTCAATGATCCTCTGCTGCTGAGACAGAGAGAGAGAGAGAGAGACTGAGAGAGAGAGAGATTATTAAATTCAGAGACAGATGTGATGTCCTCAATCTATAGAGTTTAACAGAATGATCCTTATAAGCTTGTGTTTGTCCTGGGATGGTTCGGTTCCGTCAGTCGATCTAATGCTGGACTCAGTTCAGCTCAGAGATCACAGATCTATAGAATCTAGATCAGCTGATCATCACTGAACCCTCGTCTCCTCCTCATCCATCTGCAGCTTCACGCTCCAGAGTCACGTCAGGATTCATTTATCTAGAGCATCGGACCCATTCCCTCACATCAGTGGATCCTCACCTCCTCTGGGATGATATTTGTAAAGTGAAGATTGAAAGTGAATAGTTTGTCTTCATAGTGATCTCCAGGTCGCTCTGTGCACCTGATGGAACAGCCCTGTTCACTGCAGACCTTCTACACACACTCATTCTGGATGATACACACAGTGTTAGAAGATATTGTTTAAAACTATAATGACTCAGCTCTGAAACTCCACAGTTTAATGGAATCTGGACGTAATTAGTTTTGTATATTGTTGTATAGAAGGTTCGTGTGGAACGTTTCCAAAACGTTGTTTGCTTTCATAAATCTCAACGTTGGCTTGAGAAGTGGCGTCCGCACGTTTCAGGCCACGGTTATAAATGAGACCCAGATGTTCTGTCCCCAGAGTTCAGGAGCTCGAGCTGGGACGGGGTTCATCGCCTTCTTCTACGTTCTCCCTGGGACAGGTTGGATGTGGAGACTTCCTGAACAAGCTGATGTAGTTGCAGAACCTGCTGACTCAGGTCTGCTGAGTCTCCAGGTGAACGCGCTGTGAGCAATTCTTAAACCAACTGATTGATATTCACACAGAAACTCTGCTGTTAATCCAGGACGAGCCCAGAATGTGAAGTCCTTCACAGTTCTGGGCTCGTTGCTTCACTGATCTGAAGCTGCTGCAGGACCTGAGTGCTACAGACCTTCAGCTTCTCCCAGGCTTTGTGTTCTGCAGGAGATTCACTAGTTTAAAACCTGCATCATAAACTCGTTTGTAAAAAGAAGATGAAAGAGAACACTGTGTGTGTGTTTATGTGCGTGTTTGTGTGTGTCAATGCGTGTGCGTGTTCACCTGTGCTCTGGTTATAGCCTCGGCCGATGTTGCTGATTGTTTTGGAGAAGATCAGCGTCATCTCTTCATCAAATGGTCCAACTGGTCCTGAGTCAGTCAGACCAGCGGAGAACGCCACCTTCAGCTCACCTGGAGCAGAACATGTTCCGTTCACAGGGAAGGATCCACACGTGAGCCATCTGTCAATCATCATTGATTCCTCAGCACTTCAAGCTTCTCCTTTGACTTGAAGTTTTGGAACCTGCAGCCTCTCACCTGAGGTTTGTGTCTTCATCTCCTGAAGCTGCTTCTCCTCATCTCTCAGTCGGACCTCCACACCTGATCAGGAAATGGAGATTCATGTTCCATTCAATGGTTGATCTGAAGTAACTTGAAGAGTTGATGTTACCTGCAGAGTGAGTGGAGCACATCAGAATTGAATTGTGTGTGCTAACCACAGGTAGATGAATAATTGCCATCAAAAGTCATGGAGGTTCCTACAGGAACCACCAGCGTTCCTTCATTGTTCTCAAAGGAACACACCTCCATCATTAAATGGTTTGACTCTCACCTGTGGTTTTTGTCTTCAGCTCCTGCAGCTGCTTCTCTCCATCTCTCAGTCGGACCTCCAGCTCTGATCAGAAAAGAGAAGTTATGAAGGAGTTCCTCAGGGAGCCGTGTTGGATCCTCCACAGTTTCATTCTGAAGAGTCACAGAATCTTCCCTCTTTTAAAAACCTTCATAAAGAAGATGTTTGATACAGAAAACCTCACCAGTGTTTAGTGTCTTCATCTCCTGCAGCTGCTTCTCACTGACACTCAGTCTGTTCATCACGTCTGAGGAGGAACCGTAGATATGAGCCATCGATGAGATGAAGACAGAATGAATCCACGTGTTGAAGATAATAAAAGAGTTGATCTACCTGTGGCGTTGTGGTCGTGACCCGTCAGTCTGGACTCGAGTGACGAAAGATGAACGCTCTGAACTGAAAGCACAAAACAGATGATCCTCATATTCAGCCTGTGATTGGCTCATTCAGCCGGTCCATGGTTTACCATCATCCACTGGTGGAGCTGGTGATCTGAGGGGTGAACCCTCGTCTGGGCTTCAATCATAGAAGACAACAACTATCATGTGAAAGAGAAGTGGGACGGTGCTCGACAGGAAACTGAGGAGGAAGCTGAGCCAGAGATCTGAGAAACAAAGTAATTACAACTCTAAGTAATTCCTACACTGGTTTTCTCTGGACTGGGAGTCCGCTCAGAACCCAGCAGCTTGTCACTGGTTTCAACAGACGACATCACATCATCCTAGCTTCTCTCCAGCGGCTCCCTGTTTGCTTTCACTTTGATTTGAAGATGTTACTGATCACTTTCAAGCCCCGAGCTACAGAAGGTTGGGCCCTCATGTTGAAGGTTTGAGATCCTCGGGTGGAAGCTGCTGGCCCAGAGTCCAGGCTGGAAACTAAAGATCTTCTGCCATCAGGCCCCTCGGCTCTGGATCCACCTTCAGGAGATAAGACTCACAGAGTCACTGACCTCTTGACCTCTCAGAAACCATTTCTATAGAATAGACGTCATGTGATGTGGTCTTCCTCTCGAAGACCACATAAAGTATCCATCCATCTATCTATCTATCATCTCTCACCTGGACTTCCTCTGTTCAGTTCTCTTGTTCTTCATCAACAGTTTGGATGTGACTCACTTTTCTATTTCTTGATTCCATGTGAACTCGACCTGCGTTGCCTCCTGTCCATTGTTGTTTCTCCTGTTTTCACTTTGCTGTCACCTGTCAACTCGTTTTTCATGTGCTTGATGAATAAAGCTGATTATTATTATGATCTATACCTGACCCTCAGTTACTAATGCTAAATCATGGGGAGAATTTCAGTAGCAGATCATTAACAGACTTTCAGGACCTCACACATTCAGTGAGGGAGATGTAGGAGGAGATGCAGAGGAACCAGGACCAGCGTTAGATAACTGCTGTGATCCATTTTTAGGAGAAGGTGAAACACAGAGTTTCATGTTGAATCGGTGAGAGGAGCTCTGGTCTCACTCTTTGGGGGAGACCTTCAGGAGAGGAGCTGATCCCATGAGGAGGAGACGAGGACATGTGTGAGGTCCTGAGACCAGATGATTCATGAACACTCTTCTACGTAGAAACCACTGGATAAGTATATCTATGGGAGGTCACCTGATATATAACCCATCTTCATGTTGTGTTTGCTTTCACAATTTCTTTGAATTTACTTTCACATGGATTGTTATTTCCAATTTTGGGTGTAAATAAAATCCTATAGATGTTATGACATCTTGTGAAGGGATCTCTGGAGTTCAGAGGAAGTTGGAATAAAGAAAAGCTCACCTGTGTTTCCTGTCCTCAGATCCTGCAGCTGCTGGTCTCCGTCCCTCAGTCGGACCTCCACACCTGAGGACAGGACGTGTGTTAATAAACAACCTGGGACTTTAGACAACAGCGCCACCTGGAGGACATGTATGAACGTGCTACATACATTCATAAGCACATGTGGACCTTTGTTGTCTGTTTAATCCAAATTAAATTCATCACATGAAAAGAAGAAGATGTGACCTTTCATACTGGAAACCACAGGTGATCGATGACAGTGGAGGACCTCACCTGCTTGTTGTGACCTCAGATCCTCCAGCTGCTTCTCCTCATCTCTCAGTCGGACCTCCACACCTGATCAGGAAATGGAGATTCATGTTCCATTCAATGGTTGAACTCAGGTTTGATCTGAAGTAACTTGAAGAGTTGATGTTACTTGCAGAGTCAGTGGAGCACATCAGAATTGAATTGTGTGTGCTAACCACAGGTAGATGAATAATTACCATCAAAAGTCATGGAGGTTCCTACAGGAACCACCAGCGTTCCTTCATTGTTCTCAAAGGAACACACCTCCATCATTAGATGTTTGACTCTCACCTGTGGTTTGTGTCTTCAGCTCCTGCAGCTGCTTCACTCCATCTCTCAGTCGGACCTCCAGCTCTGATCAGAAAAGAGAAGTTATGAAGGAGTTCCTCAGGGAGCCGTGTTGGATCCTCCACAGTTTCATTCTGAAGAGTCACAGAATCTTCCCTCTTTTAAAAACCTTCATAAAGAAGATGTTTGATACAGAAAACCTCACCAGTGTTCAGTGTCTTCATCTCCTGCAGCTGCTTCTCACTGACGCTCAGTCTGTTCATCACGTCTGAGGAGGAACCGTAGATATGAGCCATCGATGAGATGAAGACAGAATGAATCCACGTGTTGAAGATAATAAAAGAGTTGATCTACCTGTGGCGTTGTGGTCGTGACCCGTCAGTCTGGACTCGAGTGACGAAAGATGAACGCTCTGAACTGAAAGCACAAAACAGATGATCCTCATATTCAGACATTTTAATAAACGTCAACATTCAGAAACTTATTGTCTAATCTTCATTTAATTATTATGAAATAATAAAGAAATAAGTGGCAAAGATTCCTATATCTTTTTATTTGTGGTTCACTTGACTTCTGCTCGTCACTGTTCAATCATCTGGTTCCATGAAGAATTACAGAAGTTCCTCAGAGAACCACGTTGGCTCCTCCACAGTTTCAGAACTCGAAGGTTTGATTTTGTGCCGAACTTGTGTCACTTCTTAAAACACATGGATATTAATCTCCAGTGATTTGAAGAATTTGAAGATTTGAAGAATTATTGAATCTTTCCCTCTTTTAAAAACCTTCATAAAGAAGATAAAGAAAACCTCACCAGTGTTTAGTGTCTTCATCTCCTGCAGCTGCTTCTCACTGACGCTCAGTCGGTTCATCACGTCTGAGGAGGAACCGTAGATATGAGTCTGATTATCATCATGGTGTTTAACGAGTCTCTGTCCAGCTGATGGACTGAATACTGATGAAAGAACAGTACCAGTGTTCAGGTTCTCCAGGAGATCCTCCAGGCTTCTCTGTAGGTTCATCCGTTTGGAGGTTTCTTCTGAAAACAGCAGGTTGAACAGTTGGTGTTTGTTTCAGTGCAACGGTTCTGATCCGACTCGGTCACTTACCGGCTCCCTGGGTCTGCAGCTGCTGGATGTGGATCTCAGCAGAGCTCAGTCTGAGCTGCAGTGCCTCCCCCCAGTCAGCCGGTCCTGGAACACAGAGGAGAAGACGTTCTTCCTGCTCGGTGTCACAGAGAAGTGATGGAGTCACTCGATGGCGTGTTTACCTGCAGCCGGAGTCTCCGTCAGCCTGGACTTCACATCAGAGACTTCAACGGCACGAGCTGCAGGAGCAAATAGAGAAGGTGCTGAGGTCTGAAAAGGTTCAAGAGACCTCCTGCGGTTCTTTCAGGTTCAGGAATGAAAACATTTCTTTAGTCTGTGACTTGATAATGTTCCTCAGACACGTTTCAGATCTGGTTCTGACTGCAGAGTCCGATCCAGCTCGAGGAGTCTTCAGGGTGGGACCTCGTACCTTTGTCGTTTCTCTCCAGCTGCAGAAGTCGACTGGTCACAGACTCCAGGTTTTCTTCCAGAGCTGATGAGCTCCTGGTCGCTGAGAGAAGAGACGCTCGTTTCATGAATATGAACAAATGAGTGAATGAATAATCTGCAGGATGGATCATTTACTGGAGACACTGAGCTGGTTCCCCTCGGCAGACGAGTTGGGTCGACTGTGTAGAGCTGAAGGATGAAACCACACATTCACTCACAACAGCTGATCACTTCATCCATTCATATTTATGAATCAGTTCATCAGGTGTCTGTAACAACAGCCAATCACCTTGAGAGGTGGAGTTCAGCTCCGCCAGGCCAACGAGTCGAGTCTCGGAACTGTTGGAGGCTGGAAAACCTGAAGTTTCAGATTAAACTGGAGAAGTCACTTCATCTGATCAGTTACATGTCACATTGTAACATGTAACATGTAACTGCTACATGTAACATGCCACGTGCTACATGTCACGTGCTACGTGCTGCATGTCATGTGTTGCATGCTAAATGCTACATGTCACGTGTTACATGCTTCATGTTACATGTAACGTGCTTCATGCTACATGTCATATGCTACATGCTACATGTCTAATCAAACCCCCCCCCGGACCCGGAGGTTTTTAACTACAGACCGATATCCAATCACCTTCCTGTCTAAACTCCTGAGAAGGTTGTAGCCAATCAGCTGTGAGAGTTTCTCCAGGAAAGCATGTGAAGCCCTTCAGTCGGGGTTTAGAGCCAATCACAGCACAGACACAGTCTGTCCTGTCTGTCTATAAATGTTGAGTCATCTGTGTGAACCAAAGTTTACTCCGGTGTTCCACAGGGTTCTGTGCTCGGCCCAGTTTGATGCTGCCACTAGGAAACGTCTTCAGGACACACTCGGTGGACCTGCTCTGAAGACCACACCCACACAAACCTGATCAGGGTCATCAATTAACTAACTTCATGATTCAAGGACCTCAGAACCTGGAGGAACTGTTTCTCTTCCTCAACTCAGATGAAACTGAGGTTCTGAACACCACAGAGGAGCAGACGAGGTGTTTGAGGGACTGAGTTTCGTGTGGGACGGATCTGACCTGAGATCTGCCTCCTCAGCTCCTCCATCACACTCTCTGTGCTGCACAGTCTGGCAGCCAGGACTGAAATCACAGAGACAACACATCAGCCTCCACACATCTGAGGATGAAGAGGATGAAGGTGAGGATGATGACCTGCGTTCTTCCTCCTCAGCTGCTCCACGGTGCGTTCACTGGCCCTCAGCCTCGTCTGCAGGAACGGCAGCTCGGACGCCATGGCTGTGGGAACAGGGGTCACCATGGCAACCAGACACAACCTCAGATGCTAGCACATGTTTGAATCTTGAGGCTCTTCACCTGCGCTCTTCTTCTTCAGCTGCTCCACCGAGCTCTCGCTGGCGTTCAGGCCGGACACAAGCGTCCACATTTGGGCGGCAAGATCTGAAACACAAGGAGACACACACTCATGGTCCTTTCCTCCAGCGCCCCCTGCAGGTCCGACTCTAAACCGTCCAGCACTCTGGATCAAACATCTGCTCAACCTCAGTCGACTTTCAGGCATTTGAATGTTTCTGGAGCCTGTGGACACTGGCGTCAGATCTATGAAAGATAACCTTCATAGTGATGATGTCATCAGTGTGAAGTCAGCTGACCTCTTTACCTCAGGAGGCTCCTCCTCCACAGTGTCGGCCATGTTTCTACAGAAGGCCAGAGTGGACAAACCTGCAGACGGACTTTCTGTCCCCTGAAGGCCACCGCAGCCTCTTCTAAGAGCTTGGTGTCCAGGGAGGGGGGGGGGGGGGGGGGGGGGGGGGGGGGATGTATTCTGTAGCTTGACCACTAATTCTCTGAATTTCCCTCGGGATTAATAAAGTATCCATCCATCTATCTAGATGTCGCTAAAGCCAGTGAAGCCTGAGGCAACGTGGTTTCATGTCTACACAGTTTTGGACCTGAACGTCCAGGTTCTCCTCAGTGGGAACAGAGAGAAGAATCTCCAGCTGAGCTCGTTCTTCATGTTGTAAACGTCTCGTCTGATGGAAACTGACCGACCTGAACTGAACTCAGGTCAGACGAAGCAGGACAAACTGCTTCTTTTCCCCATCACCAACCTTTGCTCTGCTCTTCCGTCTCCTCAACCCTCCTCCTCAGATCTGAGATCAGCTCCTCCTGCTGATGGTCTACCGTCTCCTGAAGTCCGTCCAGGCCTCGTCTCTGCTGCTCAGCCTCCACCTCTCGGTCCCGCAGCCGGCTCTCCATGCCGCGCAGGGCCTGGCGCCGCTCCACCTCCTCCGCCTTCAGGCTCAGGACCAGCTCCCTCAGCCCCCACAGCTCGTCCCAGAGGTCAGGGAGCTCTGGGGGCCCCTCGCCCCCCGGGGGCCCGTCGCCCCCCGGCCTGAGGTCGTCCTCCTGCGGGACAGACACCCCCGACAGCCCCCGAGGGACGAAAGGAGACAAACAGAGGAGCAGAAACAAAACCGCAGACTTCATCCTGAAACACCAACCTGCTGCTGAACAAGCACCAACAGCTTATACACTAACACACACACACACACACACACACTAATCCTCCACACTGACTCGGCCTCAGTGGTCTCAGCTGCTCTTTGTGTTTCAGGTCACGGTTGAAGGGCCTTGACATCAGTTATGAAAACACATCATGTGATTGAAAGCTCCAGAAGTTAAACCACTTGTTGTGCAGAGGCAGAAGTTGAGGATCTGGAAACAGAGAAACCTGTGAGGATGTAGAACTCTGACCTCTGACCCCGGTTATAAAGACCAGTCGCCTCTTTCACAAACAGACTTAAAGGAACACAGACGGACCGGTCTCCAGAGGATGAACCCTTCACACGATGGAGTTTGTGGGTCACATGATTAACGACCAACAAAAGGTTGATTGTGGTCAAAGGTCATCGACCGGATTTGGTTGAAGATTTCCCACCTGTGTCAGGTGATACTGCTGATGGAGACCGTGAGGAACCTGAGTCCTGCAGGGGGCGCTGTGTGAAGGTTCAGGTCTTTGGGGATCAGTGCTGCATACCAAACATAGCTAGCATGCTAATCTGCAGCTCACAGCTAATGACCCCAAGACCCCAGAGCTCAGCAGATCCGTGTGACCCGAGGTCACGTGCACGCCGACATGCCAGCTGCCACTCAGTGTGTGTGTTAAACACAACTTCAATCTGATTGACAGCTGCTTGGGAAGAGTGAACGGGAAGTCATCAGCTGCAGCAGAATATGATTCATCTGGATTTCAAATGTTCTTTAACGATTCATTTCTCTCTGAAGCTCGATGAGCGACCTGAGTTTGATGTGATTTATTAACAAACATATTTATAGAGTTCTGTCGATTATTTATATACACATGAAACATATAATCAGCACATCAACTTTTATAATAATGTCATTTCTGTTTGTCACTTTTAATAAAACTTTATTCACAAGTCTTCTCTCCAGAGATCCACCTTCACTGGGATCAATCATTTGAGTGAACTGGTAAAGATGACACATTAAAATCCATTTTAAAATGCTAAAGGCTTAATGCTAAACTGAGTTACACAAAGTAACTTTATACCAAAGTCCAAATACATAAACCTGTGAGGATGAGTGAGTTATGGTCTGTTAAACTGCTGATGAAGTTAATCTGGACATTTACATTCATTTTGACTGGATGCAGGTGTTTGAAGTCCATCACGTGGGTTCAGGGTCCTCGTCCAGTGGCTGACCTCTGACCCCAGTCCCCTGACCCCAGTCCACTGACCCCAGTCCACTGAACCAGTCCTCTGACCCCAGTCCACTGAACCAGTCCGGTCCTGGTTCTTGCTCCAGTCTGGTTGGATCACCGCTGGCCGGTGTAAGCTCTGAACCAGGAGGTGACAGAAGCAGCGGCAGACGAGATCATCCCTCCAGTGTTAGCAGAGGGCTGGGAGACCTGCAAAGCACTCTGGGAAAGATCCATGGACTGTGAGAGGAGAAGATGAAGATATGTTATCAAAGAGCGGACAGAGGTCAAACTCTTCTCATGAGGACTCAGTTGTTTGTACCTGTGATGGGATGTCACAGAAACGTGGACTGGGCACTGTCTCCCAGTCTGTCCCCAGGTCCGTCTCCTCGTCCGTCACCGCCTCATCTCCACTCTCCTCCGTCGGACCGGCCGCCTCCGGCTCCACGAACTCCATCGACTCCTCCAGGTCAGCACTGACCTCGAACGGGCCCGTCCTGAAAGACACATGAGGTGGAGTTACTGGAGAGAGAGAGAGACAAACAGAGGAGAGAGAGAGAGAGAGAGACAGACACACAGAGGAGAGAGAGAGACACACAGAGGAGAGAGAGAGAGAGAGAGACAGAGGAGAGATAGAGACACACAGAGGGGGGAGAGAGAGAGAGAGACAGAGGAGAGAGAGAGACAGACACACAGAGGAGAGAGAGAGAGAGAGAGACAGAGGAGAGATAGACACACAGAGGAGAGAGAGAGAGAGAGAGACAGACACACAGAGGAGAGAGAGAGACAGACAGAGGAGAGAGAGAGAGAGAGAGACAGACACACAGAGGAGAGAGAGAGACACACAGAGGAGAGAGAGAGAGAGAGAGACAGAGGAGAGATAGAGACACACATAGGGGGGAGAGAGAGAGAGACACACACAGAGGAGAGAGAGAGAGACACACACAGAGGAGAGAGAGAGACACACAGAGGAGAGAGAGAGAGAGAGAGAGAGACAGAGGAGAGATAGAGACACACAGAGGGGGGAGAGAGAGAGAGAGACAGACACACAGAGGAGAGAGAGAGAGACACAGAGGAGAGAGAGAGAGAGAGAGACAGAGGAGAGAGAGAGAGAGAGAGACAGACACACAGAGGAGAGAGAGAGACACACAGAGGAGAGAGAGAGAGAGAGAGACAGAGGAGAGATAGAGACACACAGAGGGGGGAGAGAGAGAGAGACACACACAGAGGAGAGAGAGAGACACACAGAGGAGAGAGAGAGAGACACACACAGAGGAGAGAGAGAGACACACACAGAGTGAGAGAGAGAGACAGACACACAGAGGAGAGAGAGAGAGACACAGAGGAGAGGGAGAGAGAGACACACAGAGGAGAGAGAGAGACAGACACACAGAGGTGAGAGAGAGAGACAGACACACAGAGGAGAGAGAGAGACACACAGAGGGGGGAAAGAGAGAGAGACACACACAGAGGAGAGAGAGAGAGACACACAGAGGAGAGAGAGAGAGACACACACAGAGGAGAGAGAGAGACACACAGAGTGAGAGAGAGAGACAGACACACAGAGGAGAGAGAGAGACACACAGAGTGAGAGAGAGAGACAGACACACAGAGGAGAGAGAGAGACAGACACGCAGAGGAGAGAGAGAGAGACACACAGAGGGGGGAGAGAGAGAGAGACACACACACAGAGGGGAGAGAGAGACAGGTGCATCTCACCTGCCCAGGTTGTCATTGTCTGGGGAAACCAGAAACATGATGTTCCTCAGAGTGTGATGAGGGTGAAGCTTGTCACTGTCGACGTGCTACACACACACACACACACACACACACACACACACACACACACACACACACACACACACACACACACACACACACACACACACACACACACACACACACACACACACACACACACACACACACACACACACACACACACACACACACAGTGAGACTGGTGGTCAAATGAATTGTACTTCCAGCAGCAGATGCAGATCAGAGTGTTTTCTGACCTGGGAGAAGCAGAGGTGGAGGATGTTGGTGTTCAGTTTGCTCAGAGCTCTGGTGAATCGGTATCTGCTCAGGTTCTCTCCACAGAACTCACTGAGAACACACAGTGACACTTTCTTGTTAGCGTCCCGCTCCGCTCTGCTCATGGAGGCGGCAGCAGGTGCTTCTTACCTGTTGCACAGCTTCTTGGGCAGGTTGACGTCCAGGATGTGAGACAGGATGGTGGCGAGCTGCGTGGCGTAGCAGAGAGCAGCACTGATGGTGTGAGCCGGGTTAATGTGGTCCAGCTCTGCAGAGGTCAGAGGTCAGACCACATGCACTTGTCAATATGATGCTGCAGATCAAACAGCAGCTCTAACTAATCATCAGTCACTGTAGCCGGTCATCCATCAGTTCACTTCATGGTTTTTTAAAATAACTTTAAACTACTGAGAAGTGGGTGAGGCACAGGCAGACGCACCTGGGCCCTGGCTGATGCTCTTCTCCTCCACCCAGCTGTAGTAGGCGGAGCAGTCTCCGTTGCTGGGCAGGATGACGGGGGCCCCTGTGATGCTGATGCTGGTCTCCCCGTTCTGGTCATCCCAGATCCAGCGTCCCGACAGGTAGGTGGTCCTCCGAGCCTCGGCCAACTCACTCACCGTGCTGGAGGTCAGAGCAAGGTCGGACTCTGTCACCACATCCGCGGGGTCTCTGATGGACAAACACAGGGGCAGAGGACAGTGTTCTCTACAGTGAAGATGTAACGTCCTTACGCTGAGAGGCTGTCAGAGAGTCGGTGGTGTCTCACCTGCTGCCCTGCTTCTCCTCCTGTGTGGGGAACATGTGTGTGGTGAGCTCCAGGATGTGCTCTCGTCTCAGAGCAGCCAGCTGACTCAGTCGGCTCTGCAGCTCCCGGCTGCGTCTCTCCAGCAGCTCCCCCAGGCGCCGGTTGTGACGCTCGATTTTGTCCCGTTTCTCCTGGTGACGTCCGGCCCGCCGCTGCAGCCGCTGACTGTCCTCCTGGGAGCGCAAGTGGAGGTCTTTATCTGCAAGAGGAGGACACTGGAGGATGAGACAGAGACCACCACAGGACCACAACCAGAGAAGGAGGCTGTAGAGGACTCACCGCTCTTCACCTCTTCGTCTCCCCAGGACACCGCCTCCTTCAGCTGCTCGATCCTCATCCTGCACGACATCAGCTTCCACTTCTGAGGAAAAATATGTTTGTCAGTTTATTCCGTCTCATGTGAACTGAACAGGATGCTGGAGGACGATGCATGACTTAAGTGTAAATAAATAAATGCATAAATAAAAAAGGAAATAAATAAATACAGAAATATATAAATCAATGTCTTAAATTTATTTCCACATTTATTTATGTATTTCTGTGGCTGTATGCTAATGAGAAAGGCAGGGCCTTCCTGCAGTCTCATGCAGGATTGTTCAGAGGAGTGTGATGATCCAGTTCTACTACCTCTGCCTTCAATGCTGACTGGTTTCCAGTAGCTGTTTGCAGCGTTGAGCCAGTTCACACTTAAAATGAACTAGTTCAAGTTCACGATGTTTAAATGCAGCCTTTTAAACTCAGTTAGCAGTTAGCTTCCCATTGCTAGTTCCAACCTGTAAACTTCATGTACTGACCAGGTCCTGATACCCAGTGACGAGTGTGTATAGTTAGAGTGAGAGCCGAGAGGAGGAGGAAACAGAAGCTCTTTACTTCTGATCCTGAAGCAGCTGAGACCAGAGGAACTCAGCATTGAAGGCAGAAGTAATAGAACTGGATCATCACACTCCTGTGACCAATCGTGCATGAGACTGCAGGAAGGCCCGCCTTTCTCATTAGCATACGGATACAGAAATACATGTGGAAATAGATTTAAGACATTTATTTATACATTTCTGTATTTATTTATTTCCTTTTCTATTTATGTTATTTATACTTAAGTCATGTATCGTCCTCTATACAGTATATCTCAACAGATTCCCATTAAGCAGTTTTTATTTTAAGTATGTGTAGTTGTCAAAATGTCTCTGTCCATGTCACTCATTAGGCTTCTCCTGATGTTCTCTTGTTACCTTCAACTCTTTCTTTCTACATTTGCTTCGGTGATGTTTGGTGATTCTCTCTTTAATATTCATAGAAAGTTCATAGATGGACGACACATCTCCATCTCCTCGAGAAATGAAGCTAAAATATCTCTGATACAAACGCTGATCACGTTTAGGGTGAAGACGTAATTTACAGTCAGTCTGTGCAGTAGTCATTGTGGAGTGGAGGCATGATATAAAGGTTCCGCCCATACACACTCTCAACCAATCAGGAGTCAGCCTCAGCTGTCTATCATGATGTCTCAGCCTGTTTTTATATCATAAAATAACAAATTAAACCCAAAGTGATCAGAAACACGTGAACAAACAGAGAGATGAGAACGACCTGAAATGACAAAAACATCTTTACAAACATTTATTAACTTCTACTTTGATTGTTTGGTTTGGTCCCATCTGCTAACATGGAGGAGGTTTATAAGCTATACTGCAGTCAGCCACCAGGGGGCGATACAGATGATTCAGCTTCAGTTTCACACGATTTGGTGCAGACAGATAAAGGCTCCACATCAGGTGTAACCATGGCTGTAGAGATGTGTTATAAAACCATTGTCTCAATGTGGACACAAACTGCTGCTGCTAGCGAAGGAGGAAAGGGACTTGAGACATGTCTCAGTGGACATGCAGTGTCTCTGTGTGGGGACCTGATGAAGCCTGTTTACAGCAGCTGAGCTGCACTCACCATCTCATCCGCCTGCAGCTTCCGGTCCATGGCCCCGATGACTCTGAGGAGAGAGGAGATCTCCGTTTAGCATCAGGGTCCTCAGATCTCAACACACTTCACTACCAGCTGTAACTTCACCTCTGCTGCAGCTCCTCCTTCTCTCCCTTCAGCTTCTTCAGCCGCTCCAGCTTGTCCACGTACCTGCAGAACAGACCGCCTGTATTTGTATCTGAAGGTTGAATGATCACACAGAAGCAGAGTCGCTGGAGATCTGGACCCGGAGCTCAGGTGGAGGAACTGGGCCAACTTGAAACTATGAGGACACCGCTGGTCTAACAGGGCTGCTAACAGAGCCCAGCTAACATTAGCATACAGGTTGGAACTAGCAGTGGGTAGCTAACTGCTAACAGAGACCAATATACCTGATGGAAACCAGCATGGACTCAAAGTCTATGCTGGTTTCTAGTATTAAATCTGTCGTTGAACAAAGAAACATGGGAGTACACGTACTTCACGTGAAGTTTAAACCTGAACATGTAATTAATACAGGGACATCATTTGATTATGTTTCCGTTTTCACTTGCATGTAATGAAGCAAACACATAAATTGTTTATCACTGGTTAACTAACTAATAACTGGCCCTGGAAGAGCCAGTTCCAGACTTGTTAACCACTGGTGGTAAAGCAGGCTCTGTCCTCCTGGTGGACCCTGTGTGGACAGACATCCGAGCAGCGGGACATCTGCAGTCAAAGCTCAGGATGAACACTTCACCTCTCCGTGTTCCTCCCGTCGAAGTACACGAAGTCTCCGGCCTGGACGCAGCGGGCACAGGTGAGCCTGCGGCGGGAGGTGCTGCACAGGGGGCACCGCTCCACCGCCACATACAGCCCCTCCGCGTCGTCCACCGACTCCCCCATCACACAGCCCGGGGTGGAGTGAGCCGCAGGCAGGTGCTGGGGCCGGAGAGGCGGCCTGGCCCCAGAGTGAGAGCCCGACGAAGAAGCAGCTCGCTCCGTACAGAGCGGCGGGAGTCCCGCGGGGGACGCCATGGAGAGGAGCCTAGTTAGCAAGTGAAGCTAACCAGCTGTGCTATCTAGTGAAGCTAACCAGCTGAGCTAGCAAGTGAAGCTAACCAGCTGTGCTCTCTAGTGAAGCTAACCAGCTGTGCTCTCTAGTGAAGCTAACCAGCTGAGCTAGCAAGTGAAGCTAACCAGCTGGGCTCTCTAGTGAAGCTAACCAGCTGTGCTACCTACTGAAGCTAACCAGCTGTGCTCTCTAGTGAAGCTAACCAGCTGTGCTCTCTAGTGAAGCTAACCAGCTGTGCTCTCTAGTGAAGCTAACCAGCTGAGCTAGCAAGTGAAGCTAACCAGCTGGGCTCTCTAGTGAAGCTAACCAGCTGTGCTACCTACTGAAGCTAACCAGCTGTGCTCTCTAGTGAAGCTAACCAGCTGTGCTCTCTACTGAAGCTAACCAGCTGTGCTCTCTAGTGAAGCTAACCAGCTGTGCTCTCTAGTGAAGCTAACACGAACGCGCTGCTATGCGCCGATCACCAGCTTGTTCTATTTTTTCACTGACGTCGCCATAATACTTAATAACATCCGGTCACGTGGTGTTGTTTAGATGAGAGAAGACCGTCACTTCCGCTTTCTTCTGAAAACATGGTTTGTTGTGCAATGACCTAGTTTGTGTGGGCGGAGTCAGGAAAAGAAGAACGGTACGGAGGTGGAAACGTCAATCACTCGAATGAAGGGACCTCATATCAATAACTCAAGAATTGATATCTCGAGTTCTTTAGTTTGGTCATTCAGAACATTTATTCTTTATCTTTTCCTGTATTATATAATTTACATGTAAATATCCACATATGTGAACTATACAGTAGATAGTAAAAACATGATCAACTTCAATTCCCCCTCAGGTTAATGGAACAAATCTTTTTGAATGGATCAATGCATTTGAGACCCTGAATTAAACATTTTAATTTTCAGGTCAAGAATAACTGAATAACATTGAAATGAGAGACTCAGTCACATCAGAGCTCTACTCATCAAAAACACAATCAAGTCTGATTCAGATCAAACATTCAGCTCCTTTCTTCTCTGCAGTGATTCACAAAACATTTATTTTTTTCAGAATGGTGACACATTCAACACAAAATAAATACATATATACATATATACAGTTATGTATAAATGAACAGGAAGTGATGTCTTCACTGTTTCCTGAAGCCTCTCAGGATCGGATAAATGTTTTCAAACGCTTCGTAGATCTCAGCTCGTTCTTTAGCTCCTGCAATTTAATACACAACTTAATAACCACCACTCAATACGTGTTTTAGAATTATGAGATTTATGTTTCATAATGATCAAATCTGGATGTTGGTAAATTAACCCTTACCCACTCTAACCCTGAACCCCAACCCTTCCTTATGATCATGTAGTTTTCTAGTGTTAGGTGATAACTCTGCAGCTGGAACTTTCAACATGAGGAGATTTGAGTTTCATTACCAGTCAGAACCACTTTCCCAGAAACAAAGATGAGCAGAACGATGCGAGGTTTCACCATCCGGTAGATGAGGCCTGGAAACAGCTCTGGTTCATAACTGGAGACAAAACACAAGTACACTCACTCCCAACAGTTTACACAAAGAAACTGATTCAATCTGCTTTTACTTTCCACAGATCTAAACCTGAGTGTGTCGTCTGCACTGAACTGACCCCTCGCTAAATAACTCTTAGCCAATTTAACTAATATATATATATATATATATATATATATATATATCTAACATGTTATAAGCTAACATTGGCTTTTTAAACAGAAGCCAATCTAATATAAGCTGTGCACAGGTTCTCATGTGTTGAAAGTGTTTCCAGGTCTATAGATTAGATGTGTAGATGTTCCTGTATGAACAGAGGCTGCTGGTCACAGTCAACTTGAATCATCAGGAGAACAATAAACATTCTCACACGTTTGAGTTACTGATTTGACGTCATCACCTCCTGATGGAACATCCAGGTTGTGTTGAAACAAACCAGCGGAACTCACTTTAGACTTAAACAGTCGATTGTTTGTCAATGGTGACAGGTCAAAGGTCATTTAGAGAAAACCTCAGTTCTGCATGTTACCCACTGGTTCCATTGAAATGATTTGATTCCACTGAAGCTAGCTAACAATGTTCCCTTGAAGCCAGTACCTGTGCTAAGCTAGGCTAACCCTGTCGCTTCCTCAGTACCCGAGCAGCAGTCTGTGGATCTACCTGCTGAACTGCTGATGGGTCAGAACCAGTCCTTCCAGCCTGATGGGGAAAAAGACGTCACAGCTGGCCACCATGTTCTGGATCTTAAAGTCCATGAAGCGAGCGGGGAAACCAAGCTTCTGCACCACCCGGGCGTATTTCCTGGCTGCCAGCCGAGACTGCTCCTCACTCAAACGCACCCAGAGGGAAGAAGAAGGTTAAGAAACTCAAACTAATTATGGTTCAAACATATCGTAGGAGGTGAAGACTGCAGCTGCTTCTTCTTCTATTGTTTAACTCTGTCTACTTCCTGTGATTGGTCCAAAAGTCCAAACTGTTCAACAAAGGGTTTTCACTTCAAACCAACAGAACCTGGTTCAGTTTGATCCAGAACCAGAACTCCTCCTCTGGTCTGAGGAACCGTTCACACCTGATGTTCAGCTTCACACTGAACTGAAGAGCCTGAAGCTCTGAACCACACCAGGTGTGAGAGCTCTCTATGTTTTGATGGGATCAATAGGTGGAGCTGATGTTGTGAGAGATGTTAGTTGGTGGTTCTGCTCCAGAAGCAGCTCTGACATCGTGTTCTCTGCTCATAACAAACCCTGGAGGTCCCAGCAGTTGGATGAGTCCAGATCAGAGCTGGCCCAGCTGCACTTTAGGTCATTTCTTTCAGTAGATGTGGGATGTAGGTGACAGACTGACCTCTTGGCCCCTGTGCAGACCATCTTCCCCGAGCTGAAGATCAGTGCCGTGGTTCGAGGCTCTCGGATCCTCATGATGACGGCCGCAAAACGCTGAAACACACCTGGCTGCACCTCATGACTCCCAAACATTTAGAATGAACACGCGCCCAAAGCAAAGTCGATTTCTGTACCTTCGGGTTGTATTCAGCATTTCTGGCTTGAAGAGCGATGAACTTCAGGTCCAGAGGACAACCCAGGTTCACGGTGGAGACAATGTTCCTATGTCAGAGGAGATGGTTTCACTTCATCTTCATTATCATGTTAATTGCTGCTATCATTAATAACATCTTAACATCTATAAATAGGCCTCATATTTAACCCACACATCTATCAGACCTCATTCTGTAAGTACGTCACTTCTCAAGCAGAGTTGGGATCTATGAAAACTGACTTGCCGGGAGAATGAGCCTCATTCACCAATATCTTCTTAGAAAACTGTCAGATTCATAAAAAGTTCACATCTCATCCGTGTTCGTATATCAGTTATTAGAGCGGGAGCATCATGGGAAACGAACTGAAGGTGAACCTCAGTGGAGACTGGACCTGACGGGACCATCAGGACATGTTGGATCAGACTCAATGTTCTGGTTCTGCTCGGGGCTCACACAGTGAGCTCTGCATCCACAGACCTGGTTCAGTGCAGAGACATCTCTGACCTCACAACAGAAATACACTTTTCAGAATCAACAGGAAATTATATAATCATATTGGGGCCGTGGCTGAGGGGCAGAGTGGTCGTCCTCCAACAAGAAGCTTTTATAAGATCTGACTTTCATAAAGTACAAACACCATCGATGAAGTACTACGGATAAAGTATGAGTACCACAAACTTCTACTACTTACTGTAACTGTGGGATGATCCCTGATCTCTCTGTCACAGGGGTCATGGGGGTCATAGGGGTCATAGGAGTCATGGGACAAAAGGAGGAGGTGATGGTCCCCATTCCTGATGTGGGCCCCTCCTTATGGAAGTCTGCAGCTATGGAATCCTGGGAATTGTAGTCTGGACAGACACCGCTGTCCTGAGACGTGTCCCCAGCGGCAGTTGGACATTCTGCTGCTTCAGCTGAAATGAAATCTCAGTCAGCTTTCTGTTGAAGGTCATGACCTTAGTCAGGAAGTGGACATTTATCTGAACTACAGGATCTCTGCTGTCGTGAATCATTCATGTTCCAGGTTCACTCAGAAGTAGAATAACCATATTTGGAGCTGGAGGACATGTCCTCCAGTCACCTGCACCCATGGACAGTACTAGCAGTCAATCACTCTGTGGTATTCCCCCCCCCCCAAAACACATCTGGTGCTTTGTGGTCTGTTTGACTCTAAATGATCATAATTCACTAAATGAACATCAGCTGTTTGAAGAAGACTTGAAACTAGAGACTGAGAGAGAAACTCCTGAATGTTACTGACGTTATAAAGAGAGAAGTCACTTTCTATAGAAACTACCAGAGGAGTCGCCCCCTGCTGGTCAGAGGGAGAACACCAGTTTCAGACTCGAGTCTGTTTTTATTTACAGTTTAAATCTGTTAACTTATAACGTTTGTTTAAAAGACCTTCAGTGATGTCACACCTGTGTCTTCCTGTGTGGTGAGCTCATCAGGCAGGAAACTCAGGTCCAGCTCCCCCCCCTGCTGTGCACCCGGCTCCGCCTTCTCAGAGTGATGGGATTGGTCAGGGTCTTGGAGACCAGGCTCCTCCCCCAACAAAAAGCTGGAGTCCTGCAGGAGCCAATCAATCAATCAAAGTTTACATTTGGAACATGTGAACGCAGCTCAGTCGTTCCATTACTCAGAATGAAGATCCTCCTCACAACACAAACACACATGTTCATTTTTCAAATTGACTTCATAAACTATATATTTAAAATGTTTTGTTTAATTTATGTTTTCAGATTTCAACATTCTGAGAGTGATAATATGAGACTGATATTCAGACGGATCAGAGCTCACGTTTCTGGATTTGATTTGAATCAAGAGAAACAGTTTGTTGTGGAAACTTCTTTGACTCCACAGAGGAGAGAGAGTCCAGGTCCAGACGCTCTGCTGTGACGTCGCTCTCTCTCAATAAAGCTTTGATGTTCAAACAGGAAACTTTACTCACATTTGCAATGGAGTCGTCAAAGTATCGCTCCAACGCCGACTCGTCCATGAGTGAAGAACCTGATCCAGAACCTGATCCAGAGCCTCTCAGCTGCATCCAATCCAAACTGATGACCTGAACTCTTCAGCCAATCACAGAGGCCTGTTCAGCTGCTGCTGCAGTACCTCTGGTAACCTGCAGCAGGCGCTCTGTAGAAATGTAAACAGGCTGATGATTGACTCTTCTTGAAAGGTTCATGTTTATAGCTGCTTTTTTAACCCTAACCCTTTTTTTGTAATACAATATTATATATATATATGTTTATAATATTTTATTCTAAACTCTGAGGTAAGAGGTAGATAATGTTCCTGTTTGCCTTCCAAACCTTTTTAGGAACAAGTTCAGATTTTAACTCACTTCACTTTTATTGATTTATAGAAAACACGTCAGAATTCCTAAATAAAAACATACGAACGTCATGTGTCAGTGAAGCCTTCAGCCAATCAGAGCAGAGCTGTGGCGTCACAGAGGCTCTGCAGCTTGATGAGAAAACTCGACCTAGTGTTTAAGTGTATTTTCAGCTTATTACACAACTTCCTCATTTGTCCCATTATAATGGATTACTCCAAGTATTCCCTTCAGTGTTTACATGCTGTGTGTGATTCTGAAGTCCTGCTTGTTAAATGTCAGTTGTGTACTTGAACTCCTGTTGACTTGTGTCCGTCCTGGGAGACGGATCCTCACACGTGTCTCTGAGGTCTCTACCTTCTCCACCTGCTCAAAGGGTTTCTAGTAGTTTGACTATTGAGGGTGAAGGACAGAGGATGTCTCACCATGTTAAAGCTCTATGAGACGAATTGTGATTTGTCAATATGGGCTATACAAATATAATTTGATTAATTGATTGACTCACCGCTGTACTTCACCCTCCCGCCTGCAGGTGGAGCTGCTCCGCCGACAGCACAGAGGAGTAATGCGCATGCGCACAGGATGTAAACACGGCAGCATGGCAGCGCGAGGTCTGATCATACTCTATAACTGTGTTTATTATTGTGTATATAATTGTGTGTATATAACTGTGTGTATATAACTGTGTGTGTATAATTGTAGGAAAAGACAGGATATTGAAGATAAAGACTCCGGAGCAGGTTTTATGAACAAATGGAGTCGGTGAAGAAACATCTGAGCGAGTTTTCACTGGAGGCTCATGGTGAGTGAACTACTACTGATACTATTAACACTACTGATACTGATACTACTGATACTGATACTACTGATACTACTGATACTACTGATACTACTGATAGTACTGATACTACCATCTTATACTGCTACAAATGTTACTGTTTCTATTACAGTACTCTCCTGCCATCATTACTCACGGCCCTCTCCTTGTACAATACACCACCTCTACCACTACAGATACTGTTACTCAAAGTACTGCTACAAGTATATACACATACTGCACAATTGCCTCTACTGTCAACACTGGTACTAATAACTACTAGTTACTAGCACTTCCATAATTACTGCTGTGACTCCTGTAGTGGTACTACTGTCACAACTGCAGTAGTTTGTAGTTCCTGAAGAGCTGAGGAGTTAAATACTTCTAGTGGTGTAATAGTGATTATTGATTCTGTTGCAGATCTGTATCTGAGCCAATCAGTTCCGTACCTGGAGCAGCCACCTGATCCGCTGCACTTCTACCGCGACTGGATTGGTCCAAACAAACCCTGCATCATCCGCAATGCTGTCAGCCATTGGCCGGCTCTGTCCAGGTGGACGCCAGAGTACCTGAGGTGAGGAAGCCCCGCCCACTGATACCTTGACTTTATTCTTCTTTGGTTGGAAAGATTGCATTCTGTTTCCTGTCTGCAGGGAGAAGGTGGGGTCAAAGGTCATCAGTGTGGCGGTGACTCCGAATGGTTACGCGGACGCAGTGAGCGGTGATCGATTCGTGATGCCTGAAGAGAGACAGATGACTTTCTCTTCTGTCCTCGATGTCATAGAGGGGAAGGTGAGAGACTGCCCCTGCAGGACAAGTGAGATACTGCAGGAGACATCCCAGCAGAGATGTTCCCTCAGTCAGCTGGTGGATGAGTACTGCCTGTTGTGTCCTGTAGGGGGAGCACTCCGGTGTGTTCTACGTTCAGAAGCAGTGCTCGAACCTGCTGGAGGAGCTGCCGGAGCTCGGGGCCGACGTGGAGCCGCACGTTCCCTGGATGAGCGCCGCGCTCGGTGAGTTCCCCCCCGGCCGCCACACCTGCTCTGTCGATCCACAGAAAATGAAACCAGAAGAATTAGAAACATAAGAATGAACAATTCTCTTGAACCTGATTTGACAAACACATATGAGAAGTAACATTTTAATAAATTACTTAAATAAAAGAAAAAATTTCAGATGAATCTCAAACTACTAAAATATTTCATGGTTCCAGAAGAAGTTAGAATTTCTAACTAGTTTCTGTGAAAGGTTTTAATCAGCAGAAGAATCAGTATTGAAGTAAAACACTGCAGTAAACATGGAACAGAGCGTTTAAACACATTTCTCAGACATGAGCAAAGTGTCAAAGAACAAAAAGGTCAGATTTCTCTAAACTAGGATCTGAGACACATCAAAGTTTCATCAGCAGGAGACTGCATGTTTCAGGAATGTGGTTAAACTGCGCTGATTGGAGAAAAGAGCAACGACCCAAACGACTCAGTCAGCTCAGATATATCGAACGGGTCAAAGCGACTCGTGCAGTGAGTTTCCCTCGGGACGGATCCTCGTCCTGCTGCACAGAGCTCTCTAAGCCTCAGTCTGGTTCCTGTAGGATCTCCACGCCGCTGGCTCACTGCTTGTGACCGCTCACGTCATTCAGAATGTGAAGTTGTTGTGAAACGTATTTTTTCCTTGAAGGCACCGGGTAGAATTCAAGATGGAGGATTTCACCAAGAGCTCAGTGCTGCTGCCGGTGGCCACGAGGAAACTGACAACAACAGTTCCTATTGAAATACAACTTTCAGTGAATGTTGAACCGGATCACAGGATCGTTTGTTGTGTTATTGTGTGATCGCAGCTGACACTAAGAAATAGAACTGTGCTTCATCGTCATTCGACTGGTTTGATTCTCGACTCCTTAAACACACTGTTCAGTTTCTGTGACCTCTGTGTGCACCGCAGGGCTCATGCCCTTTTAAGGGCGTATGCAGGGCGTTGAGGACGATGTCATTCGTCATCACAAAGTTTAAGAACACGTGTTTTGGTTCAGAGCAAATTTAATAAAAAAATGAAAGAAGATATTAGAGAATGAAGCCGGAGGAGTGAACTGATATCTCATCTCTTCTCCTTTAGGAAAGTTACCTGATGCTGTGAACTTCTGGTTCGGAGAAGAGAACGCCGTCACCTCCAGTGAGACTCGAACACAACACGGCAGCCTCACAGTGTGTTGTGTTTGTATCTCACCTCCAGTGAGACTCGAACACAATGTGTGTTGAACATGTACCCACTGTGTGTGTGTGTTTTTGTGTAGTGCACAAAGATCACTATGAGAATCTTTACTGTGTGATATCTGGAGAGAAGAGCTTCATCCTGCTGCCGCCCACAGACCGACCCTCCATCCCTTATGGTAACCGTAGAAACCTCCCTGCATCCTGTTCGGTTACCATAGAAACCCATGCAGCAGGGAGTCAGTAACCATGGTGACGCTCTCTCTCAGGTGTTTACCAGCCGGCTGTTTATCGCCAGGGAGACGACGGCGAGTTCGAGGTCATCGATCAGAGCGACTCGGAGAAGGTGCGTTCAGGGACCTGCTGTTATTCTTAGCTCTCTGCTCCATTTAACAAACTCCTCCTCCCCCCCCCCCAGGTCCCATGGATCCCACTGGACCCTCTGGACCCGGACCTGGAGCGGTACCCTCAGTACCGCAGGGCTCGGCCGGTCCACTGCAGCGTGAAGGCCGGAGAGATGCTGTACCTGCCGTCGCTCTGGTTCCACCACGTCCGGCAGTCACACGGCTGCATCGCAGGTAGAACCCCCCCCCCCCCCCCCGACGGGATCAGGCTCCTCAACAAGCTGAGAACGGGACCGACCCAGTGAACCCCCCCCCCCCCCCCCCCCCCCCGACGGGATCAGGCTCCTCAACACGCTGAGAACGGGACCGACCCAGTGAGACGTTCTTGTGACTGACGATGTTCTGTTTTTCCTCTGCAGTGAACTTCTGGTACGACATGGAGTACGACATCAAGTACAACTACTTCCAGCTCCTGGAGAAGCTGTGTGAGGTCACAGGGGGGACGTGACATCACAACAGCTGCATGATGTCATGATCACAACACAGGTTTAGTGTCAAAATGAAACGTAGTGAAATAATGAAAATGAGCTGGTTGTGGTGTTGCAGCTAAATGATGATTAAAATCACAACATGAAACCTGATTGGTTATTGTGACTCAGCTGACATTACACCTTGTGGAGGCGGGTTCAGTATTGGCCCCGCCCCCCACTCAGAACATGAGCAGTGCATCATAAAGGTTTCTGCTGCTACTGCTAATCACCATGACACTACATCTATGAAACACTTTTCTTAACCATGTTATCGAAGACAATTAACATCACGAGTCATCTTAATGAAAATGGTTAAATACTTTGAAGAGGCAGGATACATATATAAAACATGGGGGGGGGCAACAGATGAGCTGGTCAGGAAGTGGAGTTGAACCAGTGACTGAGATGGTCCAAACCCACAGACCCTCTTTCACATCCGGCCGTTGTCTCCAGTGAGACTGGGACCAATCTGGATTCACTCCTGGGTCACATGACTCTGATTGGCAGTGATGGAAACATGACACGAGCCAATAACTTCTTTTAAAACACTTGTTCGTAAAAGAAGAGACCAGAGGTCGGGGAGTTTTCACTTGTGAGAAATAAACATCAAGAGTGAAAGTTCATTTTTTTGCAGAAATGTTCTGACAACATTCGATAAAATGGAAAAAACAAGTCTTTATTTTAAAACCCAAACAAACCCATGAGAAAACACTTTATTAAAGATCTCAACAGAACAAAGCAGGACAGCCTGAAAAGTGAAAACAATAAAACTTAAAAAAACAAAAACATCCGTTATATTTTCTCCCGATATTCTTTTATAATCTCTACAGTCCAGTTTCATATTGCATCGTCTCCTCACTCAAGGCCACGTTTCAGAACTCTCCCCTCCGTCCTGAGAGGATCAGCTGCTGACTGAACATCAATAACATCCTTTAGACTCATGTAAACACAAACAAGGTGCATATTAAGTTCCTCCACTCCGCCCCCCTGAAGCTCCGCCCCCACTCACCTAACCTCCAGGCGGGTTTGAAAAGTCACCGATTGAAGAAGAAACAACACAAATGTAAAGCAGCAGATGATCCATCGGTTGATTAAAGCAGGAGCTGACCTGCATCCACACAAATCATCACAATTATGTCATCAACTATTTCTATTCAGTGATTCTCTCCAGCGTCTCACGGTCTTCATCAGACATGATGACAAACTCAGAACTAGGTTTAAAGGAGCTCCTGCTGATGAAGACCATGTGAGATGTGGAGCTTCATCCATCAGTCAACTGATCAGTTGATGGACAGGAACCGTTTTGATGAAGAACTGATCGACCTCCTGCTGTCACGTGTTCCTCTGACACTTCCACCAATCGATGGATCAGTAGATTACAGATAACTGACGGCAGTGAGGAAGAGTCCTGGCCGGGACTCCTCTTCATCTGTGAACCACTGATAATTGTTTTTTCAGAAAACAGAGAGGAATCAGGAAAACGTCAAAGTGATGTGAGCACAGTGTTTGGGTTGAGGTGGGGTTTGGGCAGTAGGGGGCGCCACACTGTTCTTCTGTCAGACCACAGGAAGAAGCTTGAGTTTCTGAAGCAGGAACGTTTCCCTGAACGGACTCAGGATTCAGTCACATGACGAGAAACCGAACCTTCAGAGGTCAGGTGATTCTCCTCCTCGTCCTCAACCAGCTGGTCACATGATCGAGCTTCAACTGATCCAATGAACCTCTGATCTGCTGGTGCATCATGGGAGCCGCTCAGTGGTCCATGAGGCTTCTCCTGTAGATCGGAACGTTGATGCTGTGGAACGCTGGCACCCAGCGGTTGTCATGGAGACCCACGTTGCAGCCAGGCGCATCCCTGTGGGCGCCATGGCAACACATCCAGTAGCCGGGCCCGTACGGCAGCGCCTGGCAGAACGGTTTGTGGTGCCAGCGGCACAGGGACACGTCCCCCCGGCCCGTCCTCCTCTTGCACTGCTTGCAGGGGTCGTCGCTGTAGCGGGGGTCGGACACCCACAGCGAGTCGGCCGGCCGGACGCCGTAGTGGTCGATGAGGAAGCGGAAGTAGCGGCAGCAGCACTTGAGCGCGGCGAGGCTCTGGGTGGGCAGCAGGCGGAGGAGCCTCAGCAGCAGGTGGTGAGGCAGCACCACCAGGTAGGGCTGCGGCTCCAGCAGCTGCTGCAGCCGCTGACGCATCTCCAGGAAGTCATGTGACGCCGAGGCCCGGCGGCTCGGCGGCACGGCCTCAGAGCAGAGACTCAAACCTGCGACCTCCTCTTCCTGACACCCGTCGGCCTTTCTCCTCCCCCTGGTATCCGATTGGCTGTCAGGGTTAGGAGAGTAACCTACGGCAGGGGGGCGGGGCTCTGTGGGGGGAGGGGGGGGATGTGACTCAACAACAGGAAGCAGATTCAAAAACAACAAGCCGGGCGGAGGCTCGGTCTCTGTGACACTGCCCCCCCCAACCCCCCCAGCCTCACCCGAGAAGGGCGAGGGGGCGTGGTCACAGCTCAGGCAGGTGTCTCTGAACGGGGTCATTGAGCAGCTGATTGGACTCTGAGCTCCCGGCAGTGATGATGCAGAGGCTGATGATGTCATTGACAGTGTCACGGATGCTGGACGCGAGGGGGCGGAGCTCTGGTCCCCAGCGGCGAGCAGGACTCGTCCCACCGTCCTTCTCAGGCTGTTGCTCCTCGACAGCTCTCCCTCCCTCCTCCTCCTCCTCAGCCCCTCCGACTCCAGCTTGGCCACCATGTCCGTCACGCTGATGCTCTCCAGCTCCTCCCCTCGGACCTCGGAGCCCTCCCTGGGTCTGAGGAGCGTGATGGAGGTGGAGCTCCTCTGGACAGAGAGAGCAGGTTTACTGTCTATCTGCTGCTCGCTCGTCCTCTGCTCCAGGAACGCCACCATCTCCACTACTGACACCTTCTGCTGCTCCTCCTCCGTCACCTCCTCACCGTCATGCTGCCCGACCTCTGACCTCTGAGTTGAACTGCAGCGCTGAGGTTCAGGAGGTGGTTGCTGAGGATCCAGGACTCGGGTCCTCTGGCGGTGACTGCTTCCGGACCTGCGGCGTCGCTTGGCGCCGCTCTTCTCCTCCCGGCTGCCCTTCGCCTTGATGCTGCGTGCCGGACACGACGCCGGCAGCTTCCCGTCCCAGAAGCCCGAGCTGCTGCAGGAGGAGCTTTCACCGCCCCCCGCCTCTGTGCCTCCTCCCTCTGATGCAAACACGGCGATCTTCTCTCGGACATGTCCAGGCTTGATGACGGTCCAGATGTCCAGCGTCTCCGTGTCCTCGCTGGCGGTCTGGTAGAGTCTGCGTGTGTCGTTCTCGCAGCCTGGAGGCGGGGGGGAGAGGAGCTGCAGGGCGGCGCTGCATGACGGCTTCGGCCGCAGCGAAGCCACACTGCTGCCGCTGGTTGTGTTGATACAACAAAGTGTGTTGGTCGAGATGACACCGAACGGAAGCCGGCTGCTACTGATCTTCAGCAGCTCCCCCTGCTGGCCCACAAACAGACTGCTCCTCTGGGATGTCTGACCACCGGCCGCGTCCACATGCAAGGAGGAGCGCATGAGCTTCGGATGTGACTTCAGATGCATCATGGTCCTGAGAAGGAAACAGAGAAAACATGAAGAACATCATCTCTCTGACGTTTGTTCACGTTTCTGATCACTTTGGTTTGAATCAGTTATCTGATGATATCAAAACAGGCTGAGACGTCCTGATTGACAGCTGACACTGACTCGTAATTGGTTGAGTGTGTGTATGGGCGGGACCTGGAAACCCCGGCTCCACTTCATCAACACTGCTGCACAGACTGTAAATGACGTCATCACCACAAGATGGCAGCATCTCTACCCGAGATTTTTGGGCTTCACTTCTGGAGCAAGTGAAAACGTGTTGTCTGTTTTTTATTGACTTAAGACAATTCTCTCACACACACACACAAACACACACACTCACTCACTACCTGTACTGTGCTTTGCTGGTTTGCAGCTGTTTCGGTCTCTAAGGCTCCATTGGGGCGAAGAGGGGAAGTAGGATAAAGAGATAAAGCCCCTTGACCTTGGTGAGTCAATTTGAACCTAAACCTCAAACGTGTAAAGAAACGGTCATGTGACGTGTCATGTGACGTGTCATGTGACGCAGCCTGGAGAAGAAATGACTTCCTGTTCACAGCTTCAATGTTTGAATGGTATTTCCTTTAATTTACTGAGAGTGACTCACAACTCCACAGCTGTGTGGTGTGACCTCCGACCTCTCTGTGTTTACATCTGTGTCTGGCTCTTGTGAGTCTCTGACTTCAGGTTGTGTAATCCGAATTATTCCCAGTCGCACATCGACGATGACACACATCTGCACAAACTGCTCTTTTGTGATGATTATTTTTTTACATTCTACAGAGAGAGAGAAGTACATTTACATAACATAGTTATTAAATTCACATCAACGCTAAATATGAAACTTTATGATCCTGAAGGAAGTTCACAGCAGCTCACAGCTCCTGATTCACCAGCTGACGTGATGAATCTGTCTAATCGTTCCACTATTTGTTCTTTACTTTGGTAAAACATGAGAATACTTCTTCCACTACTTCTCTTCTGGATGATAAATTCTTAAGAGTTAATATATTGATCAAAATAAATAAAGTTTTCTTTCTGGTTCAGCCCAATGCTGCTGCAGTGTTTTTGGGGGAGTGGGTGGGGGGGAAGAGTGGATTGTGTAACCACAATGAGTCAAGTTTGATACAAACACTCATTTTTTGTTACATCACCGGTGACAATCACATCCAACAAACTAGAAACATGCACAGCCGGTTTTAAAGTGTGTTTGTAACATCAGGTCCACGCAGGACGATTCCAGAAGAATTCAAGTTATGAAAATCTTTATGAAATCATCTTCACGTTATTAAGAACTGCCACAACAAACACTTTCTCCATTTCCAATAATTAGCCCCTAGTTGTGTCGAACCTTATCAGAAATATCCTTGTAACAAGGAGCTTTAACAGTTTGTGTTGGAAATCATCAGGAAAGTTTCCAGGAAAATTTGAGAGCCATAAATAAAAAGCGTATTTCATCGTGAACCTAAAGGCTTCTGCACTCTGGACCGATCCTGAGACGCGGGACACCACAGACACAAAGACAGAGGACTGTTACATCTTCAGAAGGCACAGACCAGATGAACAGAAGGTCAGAAGACTCTGTCAGGGAACATTCAACTGAGCAGGTGTCTCACTGCTGCTTGACAAACAGGGAGTCTGCTACAGCAGATAGACACAGGAGGATTTCATATCTGTTTTCTTATTACGTTTTATGAAGCACCTCTTTGTATTAGTTCTGGCATGTCTTCTTTTTTTCATATAATATGTTATGTAACGCCTCTTTGTGTAAGTTCTGGCTTTTGGGAACTTGCAGCCAGTTGTTCCATTTTGAGAACCCGTGCTTGTTAACTCTGCAGAGCTTATTATTATAAAGACTCAAAAGCAACTCTGGTCTGAGAATTTCATTATTTCAAATCTCAAGATGAATTTCCATCACAACACACTCGCCGTTTGTAAGACACGACTTCACAAGGCGATTCCATTGACTTGGAATCTCACAGAAACACACGAGATTCTTCTTCTTCCTCTTTTTTTGTTGTTTTATGGCGGTTGGTAATCGGGGGTGCATTACCTTCTGACCTGGAGAGTGAATGTGACATCGGAAGAAAATCAAACATGGAGGAGAAAAGAGAAAACAAACTACGGATGAATCCTGCTGTGAAAACACTCTGCAGCTCGAGCTGGAGGAGAGTTACAAGTTGATCAGGGTTTGCTGCCTCAGCTACACAAACATCCCACGCAATCAGTTCTATTAACATTGTTTTGTCAACACTTCACACTTCAGGATGTCCTCTAGTGTGCAGCGGGCTTTAAGGAACCATCACACAGGTCTACGTTGTGAATATAGAGTTTTAATAAACATGACAGCTTCCAACATTTTGTAAAAATGTCTGGATAGCCCCCTGGTGGCTGGCTTCAGTATAGCCCTGCCTCCTCCATGTTTTCAGATATGTTTTTGATAAAAAAAAATTGTGCAAGATGGCAGCATTTGTATCAGAGTTATTTTGATTAAATTCTAATCGTGTCGACATCTTTATTTCCAGTCAGTGCTTCTGACTTCAGTCTAATTAGCCCTTTCGGAAAAAACACTACATTACCCATGAGCCTCCTCCTGTGATGGAGCCCAGAGATGTGAGGAGGTCTGGCTGTTAGTCAGTGAAATGCACCTTGGGAGTCGTAGTTTTGAAAAACAACCAATCAAAAGAGACACTAAGAAATGTAATGTTTGTGTGAGAGAGCGGTTACCTCCAGGCTGCGTGCTGATTGGTTGGCAGTAGTGGGGGGTGGTTCCTGGACAGCTCCTCTGATCCTGCAGCTTCACATCTCACAAACATTCACAGTGAGGGCCCCTCCCCCCCGACAAGACACAAAACCAGACGCCCGAGACTCAGCAAAGTCAGGACACAAACCACCTGCAGGAAAACGCACACACAGACACACTCAATTAGCAGCAGTAAATAAACAAGCATCTGTGATGACAAGGATTTTAGGGGTGAAGTTTGTTTGTGTGTTACAGTGTTTGTGTGTACGTGACATACACATAGAAAACAGAGACTTCGACTTGGAGATTGTGCGTCACTGATCCTCTTTATGAACTTGATGAACATTCACAACAACTGCTGCAGACTCAGTTCCTGTGTTTGTGAAACAAAACTGTGTGAAGCTTGTTTCAGCCTGTTCAGCCAGACAACCGCACCCTGTACTCAAGCACAAGGCATGCTGGGAAAACACACACAGACACACACCTCTGGAGCGGTTCGGTTGGCTCATCTGTCGGCTCATTCACAGCTGATTCTGCTGCCCTCCTGCATCCAGCAGGTACAGACCATGGACTGTATTAGGTACAGACATTTCTGTCCCTCCTGCGTCCAGCAGGTACAGACCATGGACTGTATTAGGTACAGACATGTCTGTCCCTGCTGCGTCCAGCAGGTACAGACCATACACTGTATTAGGTACAGACATGTCTGTCCCTGCTGCGTCCAGCAGGTACAGACCATAGACTGTATTAAGTACAGACATGTCTGTCCCGCTGTCACTCCAGTTCCGAGTTAGAGAGTGGAGCCTCACAGGAGACTGACTTTATTAGTTAAGCTTAAACAGTGTCAGTTACTTCACAGTCACGTGTCAACACCCAGTGTTTGGTCTGAACTTTATTAATGTGTATATATATATATATATATATATATATATATATATAAATAATATCTATAACTTAAAACACACGGCCACATCTTCAGCTGCGTGGTGTATTACAATCCATCACCATTTACTAATGATTAGCACTAAACATAACCAGCTGAACTAACCCACAGCAGCAGGTGCTTCAGGTAACTGACCTGTGTTAACTGACCAGTGTTAACTGACCTGTGTTAACTGACCGGTGGTAACTGACCGGTGTAACCCAGCTGAACTAACCCACAGCAGTCTGTTGTGTCCAGCACCGACCTGACGCTGGACCCGAGTCTGCAGGGGACAGTAAACAAAGCTCCTGACCCGCTACCGACGCCACACCCGGTCTGGAACCGGAACTGACCAAACACACAGGTAGACAAACTTTACTAGCCATGGTGCTAACTAGCTTGCTACTAGCCGCGGCCGTTTGAAGCCATGGTACACCTGGCTAACTGACTAGCCTCGTAGGCTAACGGCCAAATGAAACGACATGTCACCAACCTGACGTCATGTAGAACCAGGTGCGTCCTTCTGGGTTCACTCCGGCGGACACCGGCAGCCGAGCCGACACAGGCCGAGGGTCACAGCCTCCTGACGGGGAGTCACTGCGACTGGGTCCGGAAGCCCTCCGGTCCTCCGGGTGACGTCACCTGAGCCTCCTCCGGTTCCTCCGGTGAACACAGAGCTTTTAACGGAGCTCCGCCATCACCGGAGCTGTCGGTTCTTCTCCCGGGGATCACTCACTGGAACTACAGACGACTTACCGAACACGTTGACGTACAGCTGCTGCGTCATGACGTCACGAAGACTTATTTACGTCAAGTCCTCTTCTTCTTCTTCTTCTTCTTCTTCTTCTTCTTCTTCTTCTTCTTCTTCTTCTTCTTCTTCTTCTTCTTCTTCTTCTTCTTCTTCTTCTTCTTCTTCTTCTTCTTCTTTTTCTTCTTCTTCTTCTTCTTCTTCTTCTTCTTCTTTTTCTTTTTCTTTTTCTTCTTCTTTTTCTTCTTCTTTTTCTTCTTCATTTTCTTCTTCTTCTTCTTCTTCTTCTTCTTCTTCTTCTTCTTCTTCTTCTTCTTTTTCTTCTTCTTTTTCTTCTTCTTCTTCGTATCCTCGCAAACTGAAGGTGCACACCGCCACCTATTGTAAAAGTTTGTTTAACATCGTATTATTTAATTAAATGATCCTGTCCTGCTGTCTCTTATTCCTTCTGTCCTGGTGTCTGTTATTCCTTATGTCCTGGTGTCTGTTATTCCTTATGTCCTGGTGTCTGTTATTCCTTATGTCCTGGTGTCTGTTATTCCTTATGTCCTAGTGTCTTTTATTCCTTCTGTCCTGATGTCTGTTATTCCTTCTGTCCTGATGTCTGTTATTCCTTATGTCCTGGTGTCTGTTATTCCTTATGTCCTAGTGTCTGTTATTCCTTCTGTCCTGATGTCTGTTATTCCTTCTGTCCTGGTGTCTGTTATTCCTTCTGTCCTGGTGTCTCTTATTCCTTCTGTCTGTTATTCCTTCTGTCCTGATGTCTGTTATTCCTTCTGTCCTGGTGTCTGTTATTCCTTCTGTCCTAGTGTCTCTTATTCCTTCTGTCCTGATGTCTGTTATTCCTTCTGTCCTGGTGTCTGTTATTCCTTATGTTCTGGTGTCTGTTATTCCTTATGTCCTAGTGTCTGTTATTCCTTCTGTCCTGATGTCTGTTATTCCTTCTGTCCTGATGTCTGTTATTCCTTATGTCCTGGTGTCTCTTATTCCTTCTGTCCTGATGTCTGTTATTCCTTATGTCCTGGTGTCTGTTATTCCTTATGTCCTAGTGTCTGTTATTCCTTCTGTCCTGATGTCTGTTATTCCTTCTGTCCTGGTGTCTGTTATTCCTTCTGTCCTGGTGTCTCTTATTCCTTGTGTCCTAGTGTCCTTTATTCCTTATGTCCTGGTGTCTGTTATTCCTTCTGTCCTGATGTCTGTTATTCCTTCTGTCCTGGTGTCTGTTATTCCTTCTGTCCTGGTGTCTCTTATTCCTTATGTCCTGGTGTCTCTTATTCCTTATGTCCTGGTGTCTGTTATTCCTTCTGTCCTGGTGTCTCTTATTCCTTCTGTCTGTTATTCCTTCTGTCCTGATGTCTGTTATTCCTTCTGTCCTGATGTCTGTTATTCCTTCTGTCCTGATGTCTGTTATTCCTTCTGTCCTGGTGTCTGTTATTCCTTCTGTCCTAATGTCTGTTATTCCTTCTGTCCTAGTGTCTGTTATTCCTTCTGTCCTAATGTCTGTTATTCCTTCTGTCCTGATGTCTCTTATTCCTTCTGTCCTGATGTCTGTTATTCCTTATGTCCTGGTGTCTGTTATTCCTTATGTCCTAGTGTCTGTTATTCCTTCTGTCCTGTTGTCTGTTATTCCTTCTGTCCTGATGTCTGTTATTCCTTATGTCCTGGTGTCTCTTATTCCTTCTGTCCTGATGTCTGTTATTCCTTATGTCCTGGTGTCTGTTATTCCTTATGTCCTAGTGTCTGTTATTCCTTCTGTCCTGATGTCTGTTATTCCTTCTGTCCTGGTGTCTGTTATTCCTTCTGTCCTGGTGTCTCTTATTCCTTCTGTCTGTTATTCCTTCTGTCCTGATGTCTGTTATTCCTTCTGTCCTGGTGTCTGTTATTCCTTCTGTCCTAGTGTCTCTTATTCCTTCTGTCCTGATGTCTGTTATTCCTTCTGTCCTGGTGTCTGTTATTCCTTATGTCCTGGTGTCTGTTATTCCTTATGTCCTAGTGTCTGTTATTCCTTCTGTCCTGATGTCTGTTATTCCTTCTGTCCTGATGTCTGTTATTCCTTCTGTCCTGGTGTCTGTTATTCCTTCTGTCCTGGTGTCTCTTATTCCTTCTGTCTGTTATTCCTTCTGTCCTGATGTCTGTTATTCCTTCTGTCCTGGTGTCTGTTATTCCTTATGTCCTGGTGTCTGTTATTCCTTATGTCCTAGTGTCTGTTATTCCTTCTGTCCTGATGTCTGTTATTCCTTCTGTCCTGATGTCTCTTATTCCTTATGTCCTGGTGTCTCTTATTCCTTATGTCCTGGTGTCTGTTATTCCTTCTGTCCTGGTGTCTCTTATTCCTTCTGTCTGTTATTCCTTCTGTCCTGGTGTCTGTTATTCCTTATGTCCTAGTGTCTGTTATTCCTTCTGTCTGTTATTCCTTCTGTCCTGATGTCTGTTATTCCTTCTGTCCTGGTGTCTGTTATTCCTTCTGTCCTAATGTCTGTTATTCCTTCTGTCCTAGTGTCTGTTATTCCTTCTGTCCTGATGTCTGTTATTCCTTCTGTCCTGATGTCTGTTATTCCTTCTGTCCTGATGTCTGTTATTCCTTCTGTCCTGATGTCTGTTATTCCTTCTGTCCTGGTGTCTGTTATTCCTTCTGTCCTAATGTCTGTTATTCCTTCTGTCCTAGTGTCTGTTATTCCTTCTGTCCTAATGTCTGTTATTCCTTCTGTCCTGATGTCTCTTATTCCTTCTGTCCTGATGTCTGTTATTCCTTCTGTCCTAGTGTCTCTTATTCCTTCTGTCCTGATGTCTGTTATTCCTTCTGTCCTGATGTCTGTTATTCCTTCTGTCCTGATGTCTGTTATTCCTTCTGTCCTGATGTCTGTTATTCCTTCTGTCCTAATGTCTGTTATTCCTTCTGTCCTGATGTCTGTTATTCCTTCTGTCCTAGTGTCTGTTATTCCTTCTGTCCTGATATCTGTTATTCCTTATGTCCTGGTGTCTGTTATTCCTTATGTCCTAGTGTCTGTTATTCCTTATGTCCTGGTGTCTGTTATTCCTTATGTCCTGGTGTCTGTTATTCCTTCTGTCCTAATGTCTGTTATTCCTTCTGTCCTAGTGTCTGTTATTCCTTCTGTCCTGATGTCTGTTATTCCTTCTGTCCTGATGTCTGTTATTCCTTCTGTCCTGATGTCTGTTATTCCTTCTGTCCTAATGTCTGTTATTCCTTCTGTCCTGATGTCTGTTATTCCTTCTGTCCTGATGTCTGTTATTCCTTCTGTCCTGATGTCTGTTATTCCTTCTGTCCTGGTGTCTGTTATTCCTTCTGTCCTAATGTCTGTTGTCCTTCTGTCCTGATGTCTGTTATTCCTTCTGTCCTGATGTCTGTTATTCCTTCTGGCCTGGTGTCTGTTATTCCTTCTGTCCTGATGTCTGTTATTCCTTCTGTCCTGGTGTCTGTTATTCCTTCTGTCCTGGTGTCTGTTATTCCTTCTGTCCTAATGTCTGTTATTCCTTCTGTCCTGATGTCTGTTATTCCTTCTGTCCTGGTGTCTGTTATTCCTTCTGTCCTAATGTCTGTTGTCCTTCTGTCCTTAGCTGATTGTAATAACTTGAGCGTTGTTAGAAGAGAACCTGTGACTCCAGCGTTTCACTGCCAGTGGCTGCTTCATGTTATTGTTGCATTTGATAATAAACCATCTTGAACGTTGATTCGTTGTGTGTCTGACAGCTTTAGCCTTATTATTTCAGATGAAACCTTTCAAGCTCACCATGTAATAAATGGTAAATGATCTGTGTTTATATTCATATTGTGTATTTATGATAGTCAGAGATCAGGTGTTGTCCTGTGATACAGATACAGAAACACACAAACAGCAGCAAGTTGAAGAGGAACCTTTTATTTGTGTGAATCATACGAGTTCCAACTGAAGAACACACAGCTACAGGAGGATCTACTGAGGATCCACTGAGGATCTACTGAGGATCTCCTGAGGATCTACTGAGGATCCACTGAGGATCTACTGAGGATCCACTGAGGATCTACTGAGGATCCACTGAGGATCTACAGAGGATCCACTGAGGATCTACTGAGGATCTCCTGAGGATCTACTGAGGATCCACTGAGGATCTACTGAGGATCTACTGAGGATCTACTGAGGATCTACTGAGGATCCACTGAGGATCTACAGAGGATCTACTGAGGATCCACTGAGGATCTACAGAGGATCCACTGAGGATCCACTGAGGATCTACTGAGGATCCAATGAGGATCTACAGAGGATCTACTGAGGATCTACTGAGGATTCACTGAGGATCCACTGAGGATCTACAGTAGATCTAATACATTTCTAGTTCTTCTATTACAGATATAGTATCATTTTATTGAAGGATTTTTTATGAATGACTTGATCTCCACATCACATCTGCCCGCTCAACCCTTAGATCCTCAGTGGATCTCCAGTGGATCTGGTGATCCGCCTCAGGACACAGTCTCCATATGGACCTTGGACAGGGTGAGGTCAGAGTTGATGCTGATGTTGTTGATGGATCGGAGGTCGCGGACCCGGTGTTTGAATTCCAGCAGGTGAGAGTTGTTGACGGCCACTTTAAACTCTGTGTTGGTGCACATGATCTTAATCTGCAGGAAGAGGAGCACAAACTGTTACTGAGCCACAGAGGGATCCCCGACCCCAGCATCACTGTCACAACAACAACATAACATCAACAATAACTAACAAATCTGAGTATTTCTCATAAACCAGTTCCTGACCTCGAACGCCTGTCCCTGGACGAAGGGGAAGTGTTTCAGCTCCCTCTCCTCTTTGCCCCAACTCCCTCCGATGCAGCTGTTTCTGACGATCACCTTCTTCCTGGAGTCATCGAAGCGAGGGTTGAAGTGAAACGCCAAATCCTTGGACGCGAACAGATCCACGCTGAACCTGCAGACCAGACACCATGAGTTCACTGGACGAGCTGTCATCACAACACATATTCATGTTTTTCTTCCTCTTTCTTCCAAAATCCTTTAAGTTCTGGAACTACAGTTCCCACGATGATCTGGAATTAGTGAAGATTCAGTGAGTCAGCGGAGCCACAACCTAAGATCTGTTCTATCCTCAATCTGTTCACCTTCAAAATAAAAGCAGCTGAACATCATCATCATCATCATCATCCTCATCCTCATCCTTCCACTAACCTGTAAGCGTTCTGTTTGACGGTTCCAGCGATGGTGATCAGCAGTTTGTCATAAACTCCATTTGGAAGATTCTGATTGTACGGAACCGACTGTCAACGAGAAAACCACCATTTAGCAAATCTGTCTGTTACTTTGTCTGTAACTGTGTCTGTGTGTCTCACCAGATTCTGCTGAGGAGTAGACGGGAAGGTGGGTCCAGGTCCCAGTGCAGGACTGGGCCATCCTCCAGGTCCAGGTCCAGGTCCCTGTGCAGGGCTGGGCCATCCTCCAGGTACAGGTCCAGGTCCCTGTGCAGCACTAGGCCATCCTCCAGGTCCAGGCACTGGTCCAGGTGCAGAACTGGGCCATCCTCCAGGTCCAGGGACTGGTCCAGGTGCAGAACTGGGCCATCCTCCAGGTCCAGGGACTGGTCCAGGTGCAGAACTGGGCCATCCTCCAGGTGCAGTGGGTTGCTGTGAAGGGTTACCTCCGGGCCACACGCCTCCTCCTTCTGCAGTTGAACCTCCGGGCCAGGTGGGGTTGGGCTGACCTGAGGGATTTTATACATCTTGAACCTTTTCATTGTTATTCTTCAATCTCAACATTTAACCTCATTTCATCCACAATCAGAAAACAATAACACACCACAATAATGAAATTGAAAAAAGATTTGGATATCAGAATATCAAAATGTCTGACGCTGGTGGACTTACCTGGCCAGCTGGGACCCCCCCCTCCAAGAGCGTCGCTGAGCTGCAGAAACAGGAAGAGACCAGGAAGTGAAAACCTGCTCTTTGTGTCAACTGCTCTCAGACGAGTGAGGACAAACACGTCAACGACACGTCGACATGTTCTTCTCGAGACACACTCTCTGACCTGTCTGTGTTTATTTTGCTTGTTTGTCACAGTAATGACGAAACGTACAGATTCATCTTTGTCCCGATAAACAGTCGCACACGTCAAGTCAGTGAATGTGTGTGAGCCACAGAGTGTCCCTGAAGGGAGCATGTCTCACAACATGTTTCAGGGTGTGTTCAAAATGCAGCCCTCTTTCAGGAATGTACAGAAAGAGGGGAGTGGCTTTAGAGATGAACTCCACCCTGTTTACACACTCACACACTATTGTATGTCTATCTTAGTGAGTTCACTCATTGGCATAATGCATTCCCTAGCCCCTCACCCGAACCATCACAATCAAGTTCCTAAACCCAACTTCACCCTAAACCCAAACCTGATTCTAGACGTAAAACAAAGTCTTAACCCCAAACAGTCCGTTGAACAGCGGGTCACAAAGTGAGGACCGGACAAAATGTCCTCACAAAGAGGCTGTACAAGAACACACACGTTTCCTAGCTGGGTTTAACCCTGGTCTAGCCCTAGTCTTATCCTGGTCTAGCCTTGGTTTAACCCTGGTCTAGCCCTAGTCTTATCCTGGTCTAGCCTTGGTTTAACCCTGGTCTAGCCCTAGTCTTATCCGCGTCTAGCCCTGGTCTTATCCTGGTCTAGCCCTGGTCTTATCCTGGTCTAGACGTGGTCTAACCCTGTGTCATTTCCTGGAGGTTCGTATAAAATATTTCAGTTTAAACATGAATCAGCATCAGAGAGTGAATCACCAGAGGTTCAGTCAAATACACAAGAATCCAAAGATTTACTCACATCCATCGGGTTCGTCTGTGAGAGACAGTTTCAAGCAGCAGCTGAAGGGGTGAACGAGTCCTGTCATGAGAAGCACGCACACACACACACACACACACACACACACACACACACACACACACACACACACACACACACACACACACACACACACACACACACACACACACACACACACACACACACACACACACACACACACACACACACACACCGTTAAAACATCCCTGTCTTTATCTGCAGTAAAGTTACTGTTTACTTCCTCTGCATTGAAAATTCATGTTCCTGTTTAGTATGTACTCAAAGTGTACTTACACAGTAATACAGAGTAAACATACTTAGTTACTTTCCACCACTGCACACACTGTTGTAGTTACTGGGGATCATGTGACTGAAGGTCAGATTCAAACATTCATATTATAAACTAGAAATGAAAATCAATCAGCTCGGGTTGTGGTTCACTGGATTACAAACTGGTTTGTCTGGTCTGCAGCCAGGGGTGTAGAAAACAAACACACTTTAGATTACACCAGTGACTGGGAGTTGCTTACTGCTCATGTACATTACTGACACATGTAAAGTTACATGTACATTTCTGACACATGTAAAGTTACAGTCATGATACATCTAAAGTTACAGGTACTGATACATGTAAGGTAATAGATACATTACTGATACATGTAAAGTTACATGTACATTACTGACACATGTAAAGGTTACAGGTACTGAAACATGTAAAGTTACAGGTACTGATACATGTAAAGCAATAGATACATTACTGATACATGTAAAGTTACATGTACATTACTGATACATGTAAAGTTACAGGTACTGATACATGTAAAGTTACATGTACATTACTGATACATGTAAAGTTACAGGTACTGATACATGTAAAGTTGTAGTTAAAAACTCAGAGACTCCGACAGTTTAAGTGTGAAACAGAGACAAGGACGTACCTGTTTTCACCTGAGAGACGATCACACACACTGGGAGAAATACAACCCCTTTAAATCCCATGACAGACCACACCCACACCCACACACTCACACACACACAGACACACAGACACACACAGACACACCCTAAGACCACACACACAAACTCACAGAGTCATGTTTCCTCTCTGTGTCAGTTGAAAAAGAAACAAATAGTTATTTGTATTCTTTATTAATAAATGGATTTAAAACATAAAAACTTTTATTTTCATTTTATTTTAATCACTGGAAACGGGAACTCCAGTTCCTATGGCAACGCACAATAACAAACCAACCACAATAATCCGTCTGAGAGAGAAAAAAAAAGTTTATTTAAAAGTTTCCATGACATAACACACACACACACACACACACACACACACACACACACACACACACACACACACACACACACACACACACACACACACACACACACACACACACACACACACACACACACACACACACACACCCACCCTTGACATTCCTTCGCTGCAGTGTCAACAGTCGTGATTCATTCATAGTGTGAGTCATCATTTTATTTTTCTAGAACCAAATCATAAAACACATTATTAGAGTCACAGCTCGACTGATCCATCGATTCCTCTGAGAAGCAATGACCTCATCAACTTCTTCACAACTAGATTATAACCATCAGGGAACCAGACCATCTCCTCCTCCCATGAGCAGCATAGATACATGTTCCAGTCCAGAACCAGAGAACCACCTGGAGAACCAGATCTATAACTGGACCTCTTGTCTTCAATTGATCTCCTGAACTGACGTCACTAGTTTCATCCTCTGAACCACTGATTCTCAAACCAGCCAACAGTAGTATGCAGTCTGATCTGAGGTCAGAGTCGAAGGTGGGTGCGGCCGCAGCCCCCCCCCCCCCCTTACAGAGCAGGGGCTGGTCCAGCAGCAGCCTCGCCCGGCTCATGATGGGCCCGGCGGTGGCGGCTCTTCCGAGTGGAAGAAGTGGAAGTGGGAGGAGCTGGAGTTTCCATTTGTTGCTTTGTTTAGCTTTTGTCGTCTCTTATGACAAAGCTATAACTTGTATCTATGCACCAGTGTGAAGGTGTTTAAGTGCCCGTTCGAGTTCTACACCTTTGTGTGTCTGTGGCCGACAACAGTCAACAATGAATGATTTTCTTATTAAGAATAAACCTTCCTCTTGAGTGAACTGTGTCTAGCTGACTAGGTTAGGCCTACGCTGCTGTATTCTAATGTTGCTCATAACAGTGGTACTTGGAGAACCTCATTTTTTCGGAGGTGGTACCTGGTGTAAAACTTTTGAGAACCACTGGTCGAACCCAACATCTGGTCTATTGGACTCTGGGCCAACTGGATGGTTTAAGTGATCACACAGCTGGATGGCATCAGCTTGCTCCAGGATTTTGGAAATGAAGGGTTTGATGTGGGTCTAGAATGAATTGAAACATCTGGAGTTTCTTTTTTAAACAGGTGGTTTCTGAATGAGTGTGTGTTCTGGTGGTTCTCTGCCCCCTGCTGGACAAACATGATCACTGCAGCTTTACTTCATTCTGCAGGCTTCGGAGTCGGTGAGTCGCTGTCGTCCAATCGGAGGGAAGGTTTCGTGAAGAAGAGCAAATCACCAATCACAGCTGACTGACACCTGGAGCTGAAGTGAAGTCCAGTTTAAAGGTCAGAGGCCGGTTTAAAGGTCAGAGGTCAATAGGTCTCTGAGGATTGAGAAACAATCAGCAGTTCTGCAAAAACCTCCTTCAAACAAGCCCTGAACCATTTGAGTCCAACCACACTGAACCCAAACTTCTGCTCCTCGGGGCTGAAGAGTTCAGACCTGTATTTCAGAGGACGTCACAGAGCTGAGAGTTGGCTGCTGGTATTACACCAGAGTGGTGACACTGACTGGAATCTTAAGTCCTACATGAAATGGTTCCAGTCCCCTCCAGGTCTGAGGGAGGAACGCAACATAGACCCCTCAAAACAGGTCCATCTGAGGAGGGCTGTTTTAAATGATCCTTGTGGTATTTTGACCAAATATGTTACAGACACTTCATTAAGACCCCAAGGAGCCATATCAACTGTGGTAAAATGGGCATAATATGTCCCCTTTAAGTTTCACTATTTACTACAACCCAACGAGCTCTTATTGTGAAAGCAACATTTGACTTCTTCCTGTCAGAGTGTGCCAATTTATAAAAGCTCGATGCCCGCCCCTCAGCCCGAACCCTTGGTCCTAACACCTCCGAGTATCAGACTCTTCAAAAATCTTTTGATATTATTTTTTTTTACAATTTCTGTCACTATTTTCGTCCTCGTGAAAGATTCACAGCTGCTGAAGAATGAATCCAGAGAGAGAATCAGAAAGAAGCTGCTTCGCTCCGAAGGGGAACCTCCGGAGAAAAGAGCTGGAGTGAAATTCAGAACTTGAGATGAGATGAGAAGATGAGAGAAGATAAAAGGATTTCAATGAACTGACATGAGGTGAAACAAGGCGTTGAGATGAAAGGAGACCAAACGAAATCCGACAAAATAAAAGAGAAGAAACAAGAACCATAGTGTGATCAGATAACAAGACGAGAAGAGATATGAAGAAACAGTAAAAAATAGAAAGATTCATCAAGAATAAATGTGATGACAGGTTTATCAGAAGAGCTTCACTTTCAAGCTCAGAGGTTAAGGTCCAGGACCTGGAGTGAAGCCTGAGGCAGAGCTGGGATCAGCTGAGAGCAGGACACAGATACAACTGCACGGATCAGACAAAATAAAAAAAGAGCACAATAAGTGAATGAAATCAAAACTACTTTTATCAAAATAAAGAGCATTTTATTAGTGAATATATAAGTGTTGAGTATAAATAATACAAATGTCCCTTTAGACACAGTAACAAATGGAGATAGCAGCAAAGACGAGATGAGGCCCATGTAGACACGCCCCTGCTCGTCACCACTCACCTTTTAAAACAAGGACATCAGGACGTTTTAGTTCAGGTCACATGTTAAGTTGGTTAAAGGTTTTATTTCTTTTAAAGCAGGATGTGAGGAATCTGATCCGTGTCTGTTCACTGATCGTCCGTGAGGATCAGTTGATAAACGAGGTGACACCGTATGAAACACTCGATTCACTGATTCAAGATGAATCCACTGGGTCCAGCTTCTCTGGAGTCTCTTGTGATGGTGAACACATGTGAGTCATTGTGAGCTTCAGGAAACTGTCACAGGTGTTGGTCACATGTCAAAGAGCAGAGAAACCATCGGGGGTTCGAGCTGATTCAACTGAACAAATGTTGTCGTGTTCATATTCTGTTTGTGTTTCTAGAAAACATCACTGGTGGGGGAGTCTGTGTCAGTTGCTGCACTGACCTCCTCCACCTCCTCCATCACCTCCTCCACTGTGACTGAGAGCAGATGAACTTCCATCCTCCTGGTTCCTCCTTCCTCCTCCTCCTCCTCCTCCTCGTGTTCGGCTGCAGACACAAACACAGACCGTCAGTTACTCCACTGACCAAGCTGGGATTTTCTACACGTTATATACATGAGTATAAACATGTGACGAGCACTGTGACACATCCTTATGATAATGATGGTGGATCCTGATCCTGATGGTGGATCCTGATCCTGATGGAGGATCCTGAACCTGATGGTGGATCCTGATCGTGGACTATGATCACATCAACACTGCTTGATATATCATATTTCTCCTCAGAGACTCGACCATGACTGACAATAATCCATCAGGTCATTGACCTTCATCTAATCAAAGCTGTAAAGACTCTGATCTTTCTGATGTCCTCTGTTGACTAGTGTCCGTCCTGGAGACGGGTCCTCACACGTGTCTCTGAGGTCTCCACCTTCTCCACCTGTTGAAGGTCTCAGTAGTTTGACTCTTGTTGAAGATCAGAGGACGTCTCACCTGGTTAAAGACGAGGAGACAAACTGGGACCTGAGAATATGAGACTATACTAATACAATGTGATTGGTAATGAATTCAAAAAGCCTGATACAGCTTCAGCTCATACAGAGCTAAACTCCACGTGCACACACACACACAGACACACACACAGACACACACTGAAGCAGCTCAGTCAGTGTAAACATTGCCTGTTATGGAGATGTGCTGACAGAGTGGCTGGTTGTGGCTGGTTGTGTGGAGCTCAACTCACACAACACTGTCACTGTGTGTAGACATGCAGTGTTGCAGCGCCCCCTACAGTCACTGATCACGGTTCAGCAGCAGCTCTTTGTGTTCATCACACAAAATCCCATAAATTCAAATAAAACATACTTGAATAAAAGAATCTGATACAAGGTGAAGTAGCAGCTGGTGAGGTGTGATGGTTCTGACTCATCACAGGTTCTGTGACCTCGTACCTGAACCCGGAGCCATCTCTCCAGGTGATGACCTCTGACCCCCCCGGGCGGCCGCACTGCTCCTGCAGGACGTGGGATTTGTAGTCCTGTGAGGATTTGTAGTGCAAGGGTCTATCACCTCTCCCATGCTCATCTCCTCCTCCTGATCCTGGTCCTGCCTCCCCCAGGAGCCCTGAGGACACACAGCGGGTCAGAGGTCACTGTGTGTGTATGTGGGTGGGTGTGTGTGTGTGTGTGTGTGTGTGCCTGTGTACCTCAGGTTCTGGTCTCTCTCCTCGAGGTGTGACTCCCTGCTCCATCTTGGTCAGCAGGGTCAGCAGGAGGCCGTGACCTCTGACCTCGCCTTCACTGGGGGGGTCATAGTCCTGGAGGACAGGCAGAGAGACAGACAGACAGTTTGAGACAAACAAACCTCCTGTATAAACAGAGTGAGACATGTTCAGTGTGTTTTGTCACCATGTCGTGGACCTCCTGTAGAGAGCTGGAGAAACTGCAGACGGCCCCCTCCTCTGAGAGACAGACAGACAGACAGACAGACAGACAGACAGACAGACAGACAGACAGACAGACAGACAGAGACAGACAGACAGACAGACAGACAGAGACAGACAGAGAGAGAGAGAGACGCTTACATCACAGTATCGGACACCTTCTACATTCAGCCTCCGTCTTAGTGTTACGTCTGGTGCAGTTTCCAGCCTCTGGATCAGAGACTTTTGTGAACTGATCCAGAGTCAGTTTGAAACTCTGGTTTGTGTTTGAGTCTGAACAAAAACTGAGACTTTAATAAACAATGACACAGACGTTCTCTTCCTGATTGGTGGGATGGTCAGGATTATTAGTGACATGAGGCTGAAATGTAAAGTATTTCTTGCAAAGTATATCTTGTAAAGTATTTCTTGTGAAGTATTTCTTGTAAAGTATTTCTTGTGAAGTATTTCTTGTGAAGTATTTCTTGTAAAGTATTTCTTGTGAAGTATTTCTTGTGAAGTTCTTCTTGTAAAGTATTTCTTGTGAAGTATTTCTTGTGAAGTATTTCTTGTAAAGTATTTCTTGTAAAGTATTTCTTGTGAAGTATTTCTTGTGAAGTTCTTCTTGTAAAGTATTTCTTGTGAAGTATTTCTTGTAAAGTATTTCTTGTGAAGTTCTTCTTGGTCGACTTTGCGATCAGAGAGAAGATGAAGATACCTGTGGTAGTAGTTAGCTGGTTGACGCTGAAGACCACCTCTCCCTCTGAGATGTGTTTCAATGCTGCAGAGCTTCTGCTCACAGAGCTGGAGGGGGACGCTGGTCCAGGGTCAGCCTCAGGTCCACGAGGAGACGGCGAGGACACAGAGGGGGAGGAGAGAGGAGGCTCCTCCTCTTGTATTGTCATCACTCTGAAGGAGGAGTCACATTCATTATGCAGCTGTGAGAACCAGAAACTTACTGCGTCACTTTGATTTACACCATTTTATCACCTGTGTCATATTACACATGTGATATCTGCAATATCAGATTATTGTATTGATCAGGTGTTAAAATACTTTCATACTAGCTGCTCTGGTTACAACAGATAAGGAGCAACAATAAGAACATAATATAGATACGACATTAAACTAACAGCGGTTGTTGCTCTGTATCCAGGTGCTGCTTTGGTCGCTCCTCGTCCAATGGCAGCTCAGCATCTAGCCAGGTCCGAGGGGGCGTGGCTTGATGAAGGGGAGGTGGACTTCCTGCTGATGAGGAGGGGTCAGGAGTGGGTGTGGGCGTGACCATGAGCTCTGAGGTAGAGAGAACCATCATGAGACAGTGAGTTGCTAATGCTAACAATGCTATCAATGATGTTACTGGGCGGCTGTGGCTGAGGGGTAGAGCGGTCGTCCTCCAACCTGAAGGTCGCCAGTTCCAACCCCGGTGTGACCCATCTGCATGCCGAAGTGTCCTTGGGCAAGAAGCTGAACCGTGAAGTGCCCCTCATAGAACAACACAGTGCTGCTGATAGATGCTCTGTATGAATGTGTGTGTGAATGTTAAAGTGTGAAGAGCTTTGAGTCATCACGACTAGAAAAGAGTTTTTCAAATAAAAAACATTTACTGCTGCTCCCACGAATGCTAACAATGCTAATAATGCTAATGTTGTTTCTACCTGCAGCTGTGATTGGTTGAGGACACTCCTCAATCAGCAGGCTGGTTGGCTCAGATGTCGGGGGCGTGGTCGGGGGCGTGGTCCGGTTGATGGTAATGGTCGGGCTGGGTGGAGGGGTCGGTACCGGTGTGGGAACCAGTGGAACCCGGTTGTCCTGGAACAGAAGGATCTGGTTTAGGGTCAGAACACAGACAGAGCGGTTTCTCTCCTCTTCAGGTTCCGTACCTCCTGATGTGCGGCTGGTCCTGGTGTCGTTGGTTCCAGTCCTGGTTCTGATCCTGTGTCCGGTGGATCCCTCTCTCCCAGCATCGACACCACAGTCTCCATCAGAACCTCGTTAACCAGCTGCCTGATCAGAGCCGGGTCCACCGACACGTTGGAGTCAACAAAGAGCTGCAGTCCTCCACCTCCGACCGCCTCCACTGACACACGAGAGAGAAACATCACCACGAGGGAAACGTCACACACACACACACACACTGTGTGAATGTTAGAGTACCGGTCCGCACACATCTGCTCTGATTGGTCCGTCCGGCTGTGCACTCACCAAGATCTGAGGTGAAGCTCTGCTCCTCACGCTCCGATTGGTCAGAGGAAAAGTTGTTGGTTGGGTCAGAGGGAGGGGGGCGGTACATCTCTGAGATCATCCTGGACATCAGCTGCTGCTCCACCCTGACAGAGCAGAAACACACAGAACCACAACATGCTGCCAGAACCACCAGGATCCAGTACAGTTCACATCAGACCAGTTCAGAGCGCTCTCTCACCACTCCACCAGCCGCTCCTCCAGGGCGTCTCTCTGCTGGTCTGGGTCCCGGGTGGAGGCCGGACCCTGGGCAGGGAGGGCCGAGCAGGCCTGAGGAGGGAACGCTGGACCCTGGTACGTGAACGGAGCAGGAGACGGCCCCCCCTCCAGCTCCACAGCCTCCTCACCCACCACACTCTCCTCCTCCTCCTGGGGGGCAGCAGAGGAAACCTGGGGCCGGGTGGTTGTTCATGATCTCAGATTATTATCACATACAAATATAGTGAAACAAATACTTTCAGACATAAGAAAATTTGAAATTGTGGACTTTATTAGATTCAGTCGCTGTGAAGAATCAGATAAAGGTTCTGATGGAATCATCACAGATCAAACTGGATCCTCCCCTTGTTCTCTGAGCAGTGGGATCAAGTTCAGGAAAGTGTGGTTTGTGTCCAGCAGGGGGAGCTGTGGGACTGCAGCTGAGTCGGAGGAGGCAGATGGAACTCACCTGGAGCACATCAGCCACAGACAGGAAGTCAGCACCAGGGAAGGCATTCTCCTCTTCCTCCTCTTCCTCGCTCTTTGTCTCGATGACAACCTGTGATGGAGCAAGAGGCGGAGCTTCTCCAGCATTCAGCTGCTCCTCCCTCTGTGGACACAACACCAGCTGTCAGTGACCTCTGACCTCATCCTGTGGGAGGGACAGTCAGGTGACCTGCTCACCTGTGATTGTTGCTCAGGTGCTCCGACCGCTGCAGCCACAGTGAATGTGGTGGGAGGGGTGGGTGGTGATGTCATTTCCTGTGCATGCTGAGTGACACACCTGGAGGAAGAGTTCATCCTGCGGCGACCTGGGGGTGCACAGGGTGAACCATTATCTCCACCGCTGAGGTTATGCTTGAATCAGTTTGTTAGTCACAATAACAATTGAACAGATCTCCAGTAAACCCCCCCCCCCCCCACCCACACACACACTGATTTCTGGGTAATGCAGTCCGAACATTTACAATAAAGTTAAAGATAAATAAGAACCTGTTAACTGACCCAGTGGGATCGCCATGGGAACGGGGTCAGCCGGGTCACCTGGCATAATGTGGGAGGAGCTGAAGATGAGGTGATGATGCAGTCGTCCAGGTGATGGACTGGGGGGAGGAGTCAAACTGGTCTGAGTCTTACAAGACTTTACCTTCACACCTGAGGAAAGACGTCACTGGTCACTGGACAGAGGACACTAGTGATGTCATGAGAACCGATGGTTGGTTAATGGTCTGTCACCACAGCCTCGCACTGTGTGTGTGTGTGTGTGTGTGTGTGTGTGTGTGTGTGAGTGTGTGTGTGTGTCAGCCTCAGCTGTTTTCTTACTGTCCTTATACCTGATAACTGAAAACCATAATTATCCTTTTATAATGTAACTGGCCTTTTCTTTCTATTCATCACTCGGAGGCTACAGAGCCACTGTGGTTGTTTTCAGTGGAAACCCAGTTCTGAAGAGTAACTGGGACCATCAGTGACCTCTGGGGGAGTAACTAGTTGTTTCTAGATATTTTGTTAAGTCAATAAAAGTTGAAAAACCACCTCTGACGCTCTCCACCAGGCGGGGGCGGGGCTTCCTGTTGCGTGGTGACCCCGGGGAGGTGAAGCGGAGGTAGGGACTCTTCTTCAGGGTTCGTCTCAGACCTTCATGTGGAGCTCTGCCGTACAGACGGGTCAGGTACGACTCCCCCTCCACCTGGGCTCGGTCTATCAGCCCAGCTGGGACAGGCTCCGCCCCCTGCACCTGCATACAGACATCCTCAATAAGACGACTGATCAGCTGCTGCTGATCAAATCAATCAATCGTCTCTCTGACCGTTCTGTGTCCAGCTTTCTGTCCTGAGCCTCCTCTCGGCCCTGCTACCTTACTTCCTGTCTGTCTGAGCACACTGATTGGCCTACCCCTCCCTGAGGGGGCGGAGCTCCTGGCTTCCCTCTCTGAGGACGTCTCAGCCTGAGGACAAGAAGAAGACGAAGAAGACGAAGAAGATGAAGACGAAGAAGAAGAAGAAGAAGACGAAGATGAAGAAGAAGAAGAAGAAGAAGTTTCTGCTGCGTTAAAACCTTTTTGAAACCACATGAGTGAAAATGAAAACCTGTTCCACCTCCAGCAGAAAGCTGAGGAGTGAACGATCCGCCACGACGATGATAATACTGTAATAAAAAAGTCATATAGATTTTACTTTAGGTCAGAGATCAGAGGATTCTCAAATCGAAAAAACATTTTATAAACAGCTCTATACTTTGCACATGAAATGTTTGAGTGAAGAGACGTCAATGTGGTTTTGTGTCTATTGCAGACATGAACCATATCAACCGAAACTCTGAAGACATGATCCCACATGCTCTCATCTTCATCTAACTCACGTCCTTTAAAAACCGTCACAAGACCCCTGGTAGCTAGAGCCTGTGTGGACGAGCGAGACGCACCTGGACGTCTTTGGACAAAGTGCTGATCCAGGCGTCCACCGTCCTCTTGATCCGAGCCGCCTGAGTCCCGTCTCTGCAGAGACAACACAAAGTCAGACAGCAGAGCAACACACACACACACACACACACACACACACACGCACACAGTTAATGTTAATGTTACACATTATCTATTACACCCGCAGACATGAGCAAGCTGTTAGCAGTTAGCAGTCTTAAGTCAATTAAAGCTATCAATAAGTGAACAATAACTTCATGCTAGCTGCCTGTTAGCATAGCATGTTTGTTTCCTGGTCTGTTAGCAGATGCATGTTGGTGCTGAAGGTGGAGGACCACCCAGTGAGCCAGGCAGCTTCTGATGAACTCTATGTGAGCTGTAGTTACCGTCAGTATCTGTGCACGTGACATAGGCCTCGGACATATCTCCTGTTAGCTACCTGTTGGCAGCCAGTGCCTCCAGTTGGCAGTGGAGGACCTCTCCGTTCTTGGCTCTCAGCAGAGCCTCCAGGTTCTCCTCCAGAACCTTCTTCTGTCTCCGAACCTGACGCAGAACCCCACCCGCCTCCTCCAACATGGATGGTACCACAGGCCCTCTGTGGACCATCACAGACTGGGAATGGAACTGGCTCTGGTTTTGTTGGGGCTTGATTTGATGGGACAGGACTTTTCTGGACTGAGACTGGTTTGGTTTGAACCTGGATTGTTGTGACTGGAAGTGGTTTGGTTGAGACTTGGTTTGATCAGAGTAGGGTTGTTGGGACTGCATTGGTTGGGTGTGGGAGCTGTGTTGTTGGTGCTGAGGTCGTTGGGACTGGGACTGCTGGTCCTGGATTTGTTGGGAATGGAGCAGGTTCTGCTGAGACTTGTGTTGGTCCGCTGGAGGCCTGGTGGTCTTCACAGAGTCTTGTGGCTGCTGGATGACAGAAATTCATTTGGATCAACAAACTCTGAGCGTTAGTCTCTGAGACTTTGTTGCCCTGAGTGGAGTCTCCCAAGTCAACCTTCCTCTCAGGCTGCGGAACAAAAACCCTGTGACATCATCAGCGTGTTCTCAAAGTTAACAGAGAGGAGTTGTGGAGTTCTGACTCAAACGTTGTGTTGAACTATTCTAGTCTCATTCATTTTGTGTTCTCACCGCCAGCAGCATCTCCCTCATCACCTCGTGGGCCTCACTCGCTGCCTCTCGACTGGGACCGGCAGGAGACTGGGAGTGGGTCTCTTTGCGTAGCTGCATTGATGAGGTGACGCTGGGAGCAGCTTGGTGATGGAACTCCCGCCTGAATGATAAATAAAAAGGAACAGAAATGTGCGGTTGCAACCGATTAGGTGCTGTGGATATGTTTCAGTCTCATTTTAAAACAAAGAGATGAATAATTTGTGTGGCTGAGTTAAGCTGCAGCTTGAAAAGATGTTTCATATATTTGAGAATTCATCTCATTTGTGAATCTACTTGTTTTACACATCATGTCATGCAATTACAGTCAGATTCTGTTTTACATTATTCTTGTGATGTGACAGAGGTCTTGGTAAATTGATAAAAATAAGGGTAACATGTTTCTGAGTTATGGTTTGAGCCCTACATCACGTGATAGAACACAGAAGGGAACTGACACAATAGAAGACATCGTTCAATTAGAAGCTCATCAGATTACTGAACTGTTTCCAGTGTGTTCGTGTGGACGTTGACTCGTTCAGCAGCTGAAACGTTCATGAGGACAGAGCCTGTTTGTGTGATGTGTCCAGAAAACTGAGAATATCTCCTCTGTTCATGATATGAAGCAAGAGGAGGACACCTGTCCTGCTGCCCTGAGGACAGACACCGAGGTGCAGGACTCTCCCCGACACAAGGTCAACCAGTTCACAGCTGGGTTTATTACTGTTCTCTTCAGAGCTACAGAGAACTATAGATCAAGATGTGTGTTAGTGTCCACACCAGAGCAAAGGAGAAAAACACACACACACACACACACACACACACACACACACACACACACACACACACACACACACACACACACACACACACACACACACACACACACACACACACACACACACACACACACACACACACACACACACACACACACACACACACACACACGCCCTCTGTTTGTACACGTACTCCGGAGGCAGCAGACTGGAGAGACTCAGTACAAACCAGACGGACGACACTAATGGGCTTTCCTGCTGCCTGAGAGAGTGTGTGTGTGTGTGATGGTGTGTGTGTGTGTGTGTGTGTGTGTCTGTGTGTGTGTGATGGTGGGGATGAAATGGCTGCTGCAGTTGCTAGGCAACGCCCCTGCAATGGTGCTGAAGACGGAGAAGCTCTCGTGGACGGAGGAGGAGCTGAAAGACCTCGTGTCCTGTTGAGATCGACGTGTCAGGAGCTTTGTAGAACAGACGGAGACAGTGACGTCTCTTCGTCCTCTCTGTCTCTCAGGTCAAACAACCAACTGGTCCCATGCAGACGTGGGTAGAAATGAGCTCAAACAAATCAGATAATCATATCTACACCATTTGCAGTCGGTGAATGAGTTAGGTCTGAATACAGGTTATATTGTTGCTAGTCTCCCAGTTGACTGACTGTGGACCGACCATTGGTCCAAAAGGACTAAGTCGCGACAAATGTGTGGATTCATATGAGCAGTGGACCCATATGGTCTGATGTGTGTTAATGTGGACTCCTGTCAAATCGATCATGTGATTCATCACACAGCCAATCAGACGGAGTCGGAGACAAAGAAACAAGGAGCTCCAGCTGAGCACTGCGGGGGGGTATAAACATGAGGGAGAGAGAGAGAGAGAGAGAGAATGCTTCCATCATCAACACTGTGGGATGATGGAGGAAGACCCCCCCCCCCCCACAGAGTTAATTATCACATGGAACACGTCTCTGGCTGTCTCCGTTACCATGGCAACAGAAGGGGAGGGGCTGTAAAGAAACTGAAGCTGCAGTAAAACATCTGATGTTAAAATCCCCTCCGCCCTCATCCAATAACACACAACCTCAGATGATCCATGTGATGTTCAGAGCTTCAGACTCGTCACCTCGGTCTGAACATCAGGTGTGAACGGTTCCTCAGAGCAGAAGAGGAGTTCTGGTTCTGTACCAAACAACCAGGTTCTGTTGGTTGCAGTGAAAACACTTTGTTGGACAGTTTGGACCAATCACAGGAAGTAGAGACAGAATGAAACAATAGAAGAAGAAGGAGAAGAAGCAGCTGCAGTCTTCTCCTCTGACGATATGTTTGAACCATGAGGACGTTCAGTTGGATGTTCGTATGTTCTCTCTCTCTCTCTCTCTCTCAAAGATATCACCATGTGTGTGTTGCATTAGCATGCACACAGTGATCTGCTGCACGGAGCCAAGGGCACCTTAACCATCACTGCCCCCCCAATCCACACACAGACTCACACGCACACACAAACACACACACACACAGACACGCTCCAGGTGTGTTGTTGCTCAAAGAGAAAAATCTGCAATGCAGCAAAAATCAAGAATCACTGAAGAACACTGTATTACTACCACAGGTACTGTAATACTACCACAGGTACTGTATTACTACCACAGGTACTGTAATACTACCACAGATACTGTATTACTACCACAGGTACTGTATTACTACCACAGGTACTGTAATACTACTACAGATACTGTATTACTACCACAGGTACTGTAATACTACCACAGATAATGTAATACTACCACAGATACTGTATTACTACCACAGGTACTGTAATACTACCACAGATACTGTAATACTACCACAGATACTGTATTACTACCACAGGTACTGTATTACTACCACAGGTACTGTAATACTACCACAGATACTGTAATACTACTACAGATACTGTATTACTACCACAAATACTGTAATACTACCACAGATACTGTAATACTACCACAGATACTGTATTACTACCACAGGTACTGTATTACTACCACAGGTACTGTAATACTACCACAGATACTGTATTACTACCACAGATACTGTAATACTACCACTGATACTGTAATACTACCTCTAATTATACCACAGATACTGTAATACTACTAGAGATACTGTAATACTACCACTGATACTTTAATACTACTAGAGATACTGTAATACTACCACTGATACTGTAATACTACTAGAGATACTGTAATACTACCACTGATACTGTAATACTACCTCTAATACTACCACTGATACTGTAATACTACTAGAGATACTGTAATACTACCAAAAAAAAATACTGTAATACTACTAGAGATACTGTAATACTACCTCTAATACTACCACTGATACTGTAATACTACTAGAGATACTGTAATACTACCACAAATACTGTAATACTACTAGAGATACTGTAATACTTCCACTGATACTGTAATACTAAAAGAGATACTTTAATAATACCACTGATACTGTAATACTACCACTGATACTGTAATACTACTAGAGATACTGTATTACTACCACTAATACTGCATTACTACCACAAATACTGTAATACTACCACTGATACTGTAATACTACTACAGATACTGTATTTCTACCACAAATACTGTAATACTACCACTGATACTGTAATACTACCTTTGATACTGTAATACTACCACTGTTTCTGTAATACTACTAGAGATACTGTATTACTACCACAGATACTGTAATACTACCACTGATACTGTAATACTACCACATATACTGTAATACTACCACTGATACTGTATTACTACTAGATACTGTATTACTACCACAGATACTGTAATACTACTACAGATACTGTAATACTACCACTGTTACTGTAATACTACCTTTGATACTGTAATACTACCACTGTTTCTGTAATACTACCACAGATACTGTAATATTACCACTGATACTGTAATACTTCTACAGATACTGTAATACTACTAGAGATACTGGAAAGCTGGATGTATTCTGGTTGTGTGTATATGTACGCATGTGTGTTTGTGTTGCAGTGAACCTGAAGCAGCTCTACACACACAGACTGAGTGAGTCTGTGTGTGTGTGTGTTTCCTTGGTAACCACCAGCCAATAGCTGGCGGGCTCTGCCTCCTGAGTCGTGACTCCTGCAGTGACTCACCGGCGCCCCCTGGAGAACGACCTCTGAGATGAGAGGCAGAGGCGTCATGGCTGATGGGTACCAACATTACTACAGCGTTACACATCTACAGATGACGGGTCTTCCATGGGATACTAATGCTGCTGTTTACTAATACTACTACTACACTTCCACTGGTAGCTAGAACCCTACTAGTACTACTTGCTTCTAAGCTAGTACTAAGATTGTTATTAGTACTACTATAACTGATGCTAGTGTTTGTAGCTACTACTGGCACAGCTTATACAGACAATAGTCCTTATACTAATATGGCTTCAGCTGCTACGTGAAGAAAAGGCATTAATGCTAGTACTACTACTGATAGTACTACACCTGCTAAAAACAGAAGAATCTGGCCCCAGCTCCACCGGAGAACTCCCCCGAGGCCGGAGTCAAGGCTACGTCTATAGAGCCGACTACATGTGAACGCTGCTGCAGAAGGAAAAGTCAAACTCCACTGAAAAGGTTCATACCAATGAAATTTATTACAACTGACTCAGCTCCAAGGCACGTTACAAGATCAAATGTGTTTCATCTGTTTTATCCTTTTTATCAACGGACGGTACACAAACAGAAAATACTAAGAAACACAGGGCCTGTGTATTCTAATGGTTCATTTGACCAAGTCAAACTTCTAGATGTGGAACAGAAAAACTGTAAAAACCTGAAGACAAGATTTATTGCAGTAAGAAATTGTAAAAAAAAAAGAAAGACCATGTTTAAGAAGAAAATTCACAAAAATTAATAATAAAAAAAAAAAAAAAAAAAAATTGCTTAAAACTCCTATAAAAAATAATTTTACCCACATGATTGTATAAAATCAACTGATGGTGTGATGAGGAATCTGTGACTGAGAGCTGTCTCACTCTCTGAACCATCTGTTTACACACAACACCATCACTGGTCACACCTCCGTCACCTCCACCACAATGAAAACACTTCAACTCTTATTCTGGAACATCCACATGTAGAATATTTATATGTTTCTGTCTGAAACAACGTGTTCTGAATCCTTCTCTGTTCATCTGTCAGCGGAGGGACTAGTCTTCTTTTGATGAATTGACATTCGTTTTTAGAATAAGAATAATAATAATAACTTTATTTGTATAGCACTTATCTAAACGAGGTTACAAAGTGCTTCACACAAACGTCCATGGCAAAATTAAGAATAAATCAGTTGCTGAGAAATCTGGATGTAAATTTATCCAATTTATGATAATTTCCACATATATTCTTTAGTTCACTATTTACTGAATGTCTTCGTGGTTTGGGGCAACTAATGTTAATTTTTCAATTGTAAAACATTTACTCAATTGATCGTTTATTCTGTAAAGTGTCCGTAAATAGTGAATCAGAGTCCAAGGTGACGTCTTCAGCTCAGGATGAAAGAAACCAGAACAGAGGCTGGAACCAGTTCATTTTTGCTTTAAATATGATTTTGGCGATTGATTATCTTTATGTCTTTTTCAGTTTCTCTGTGAAACGACATAAATCACCTGTTGCAGAGCTGAAGCAGCTGCTGATTTCTCCTGGGGGAAGAAACTGAACCTTCTAGCATCAAGGATTTCAAACCCTGAAAAAGCCTCATCTCTTTATAGACCAGGTGGGTTTGGGTTTTTTGGACCATGGAAAAAGTCAAAAAACATTTAGCGATGAATGTTCACACTTTACAGAGTCCAGTTATATTCTGTAAATGCTCTTCACTTCATCTCCACTTTGAACCTGTGCTCATTACCTCCCTAGAATCAAAGTTCTCTCAGGTCAGTCATAGATTCTGATAATCAAACCAAACGCCATCTTGATTCCTGATGGATGACTGACAGGCCTTTTCAACTGGCTCAGGAATAATTCAGTTAATAAGTAATAAAAGTTATAACTGTGGGGTAAATGACGAGCTTCCCAGAGAGCGGGTGGACGTGTCGATGAGGTTACTAACACGTGACGGACGTGAAACTGGAAGAACTCTGCTCTACAGGCTCCGCCCCTTCTGCTCTACAGGCTCCGCCCCTCGCCTGGATGTTCCCACATGTTCCTGTTTGAATGAGTCGGACCCGACAACCTGCTGCTGCTTCACAAACACCAACTACACAACATGTCCAGAAACAACCTGCTGCTGCTTCCCACTGACTACACAACATGGTGATATTCTCCTGTGCTCGTGTCTGAAAACAGTTTTCTAGAGGAGACCCTGAGTCTCTACACTGATCCAATGAACAACGTCTTTAACGCGTTGATTCTTTCATTTGTGACGTCACTTGTCAAAGACGTGATTTGATTATGATTCGTTCTTTTTCTCCTTCTTTCATTTCTAACATCTTCACTTTCACAGAGTTTCAGTACGACAAGAATCTCCTCCGCCTGCAGGAGCGTCACCTCCACTTTAACAACTTTTAATGTGTGTTTAATCTGTGTTTTTTGTATTCGCTCTAAACGTCAGGATACCAGAGACAACCCCCCCCACACATCTTCTGACTCATCAGACCCATCAAGGACCTTCACTGAGCTGGATACACGTCCAATAATCTGTCCGTCCTCAGAGAGGACCCGCGGGAAACAGAAATAAGGATTTATCCATGGGACCTTAAATCTTGAGAAAAACATAGAGTGAAAATTACTTTAACATTCTGAAGATAAACGAGCCGGAGGAAGTTGTGTTCAGTTGGTTAAGACATGCAGTCGTCTGCCACAAATACAGGACCGGTCCTGGAGGCTCTGGACCCCAGGGACACCGCGGAGCCTCGGGTTCAAGACCTCTGATTGATATCCTGGAACTTTGTCCTTTTGAGCACAGGTTCCAAATGTTTCATGAAACTAATGGACCTGCTTGACGATTGTTTAAAATGATGTTTGTTCTTTTTTCAGTCGGAGACGGTGATGGAGAATTTATTTTAAATTATAGCACAGACACTGATAATGGATATTATTATTTTATTATAATAATTGGTAGATTATTAAATGATTAGGTAGAAAATAATCAGGCAACTGCTTTGATAGTTGATTAAATCTTTCATTAACTCTGAGTTTCAGTTTTCTTTATGAGAAACGTTTTAAACCTGGATCCTTGAAGACGTCACCTCTGACTTGATTTCCATTGGACAGACTAAAGAGCAGCTTCATTCCTCCAGAGAGGTGAGGAGGTGTCAGCTCTCTCAGATGATGATCCATCACATGAGCTGGTTATCTGCAGCGGATTGACCTCCAGGTCAATGTTTCCCCGTGACAGACTCATGAAGTGTTGAGGCTCAGCCACTCACTGTGGTTCATGGAGCAGTGGAACAGAGAGGAAGAGTTCAAAGTCTCCCCCTGCTCCTCCTCCTCCTCCTCAGGGGTCTCTCTCCTTCTTCACCTTCACGTCTCCGGCCAGGATGGTGGCTATCTCCCCCTGCATGAAGGCCCAGGGCACGTTGGAGCCGACCAGGGGGCACTTCTCCCCGCTGGGGCAGTACACCTCCCCGGAGGCGCCCTGGGCCTTGATGCTCTCCCTGGAGCAGGGGAAGCAGAACTTGTGGTTGGGGACGGAGGGACACTGCACGAAATGCGTGTCCTCTAACCGTTCGTGGCAGATGGTGCAGCACAGGGGCCCGCTGTTGGCCATGGGGGAGTCGGGCACGTTCTGAGCGTGCCCCTGGTCCATGCCCCCCGCGGACTGAGAGGGCAGCCCGAGGTCTCCGTTGCGGGACGAGAGGCGCCTCTGTCCGGACACGGATGCGGGGGACACCGGGCTGCTGTTGTGTCTGGAGGAGGTGGTGGAGTGCACGGAGTCTCTGTCCTTGTTGGGGGACTGCGCGTTCCCGAGCGTGTCGGCGGCAGACATGAGCGCGGCCATCGGGGACTGTCCGTTCTGCGGAGCGGCAGCGGGCTCCGGGGGAGAGGAGCGGCCGGAGAGGCCGGGGTGTCCCGGCCCGAGGGAGGAAGCGGCCCCGGCGAAGGAGCCCGCTGCCATGGACAGCTTGAGGGCTTCGGTCTGGCTGTTGATCCACTGCTGCCTCTGCTGCTCCTCCAGCTTGAGCCCGGCCTCCGCTGGGTCCGGCTCCGGGGAGGCTTTCCTCTTCCGCACCGCGGCCCTGGAGCTGCTGCTCCCGCTGCCTGAGGCCACCGATCGGCCGGACAGCACCAGGGAGGTGGGCAGCAGCGGGTAGCTGCCGTCGATGTAGGGCTGGGGGAGCATGTCTCCCCCCAAACCCTCCTTAAAAAACCGCAGGGACTCCGGTAATAAATCCCCGAGCAGCCGCCAGTCCCCGGAGCCGTGCTTCCTCTCGTACTCCAGGTATTTGAAGCCGGAGGACAACCCCCGGCCGAAGTCCTTCATGCAGTCCTGGTACATCTGCTTGGCCACCCCCGAGGCGCTGGAGAACACGGTCCCGGAGCCGCTCGGGTACTCGATGAAGATCCGCAGCTCGAAGTCCAACCCGGGTTTGGACACCGCGTCGAAGGCGAACACCCTGCCGACCAGCCCGTGGTCCTTCTTGAAGCGGACGTCGAACGGGGTCGAGCCGGACAGAGTGAGCAGCGTGTCCCGCACCGCCTTCGGCTTGCTGGCCCACTCCTCCTGCCGGTTCCGGAGACTCTCACTCAGCTCGGCCAGAGCCTCCGCGTTCCGCTGCTTCTCCTTCAGCTCCCGCTCCTGGTCCGTGCTGGACACCGAGGCCGGTCGCTTCCCCGCCGGGTCAGGCATCCCCACCTGCCCGGGCATGGAGACACTGGCCATGGAGCCCTGCGGGGCGCCTCGGCTCGCCATGCCGTGCGGGGCCGGTCCGTTCAGCAGGGTCTGGGGCAGCAGGTTCGGCGGCACATTGATCTGTCCCGGTGCCGGGCCCGGCCCCCCGTGGCTCCTGCTCCTCGAGTTCGGACTCTGTCGGTTGAGCTCGGGCGGTCCGTCCTCCGGTTTGAACCCGTTCGGTCCTGCGAGGCCGTTGGGCAGCCGGCTGCTGTGTCCGCTGTAGTCGAACCGAGCGCGGCTGTCCGCACCGAGCGAGTACCGGTCCAACCCGGGCTGCTGGGACTTCGTCGGTGCGTCCGCCTGGAGTTGGTGGTGGGCGGGATGCCCCACCGGCTCCTTCCCGGTCAGTGGCACCGCCTGGCTCTTGGCCATGGCGGGCTGCTGCGGGCCCCCGCTGGAGGACCGACCCTCCTGGAAGCCGTGCGCCCGCTTCAGGTGCCGGGCGGTCTCGATGACGAACTCGACCCGGTCCGCGCCCTCGTAGTTGACGCAGCCCCGGCACACGGGCTCGGTGAAGTCCCAGATCATGGCCCAGGGCATCCGGGGCAGGTCGCACAGATAACATGACTGTCTGCGGGACGAGGAGACCTGCGGGGAGGACATCTTCCCCCTGCCCGTGTCCCTCCCGGCCCGGTCCGCGGAGCCGCTCACACCAGCTCGGTTCCTCCCGCACACACGGAGCGATGCAGCCGGAGAGGAGCGCAGGCAGGCGGCAGCAGTGACTCCTCAGCTCCGCTGCTTATTGTTCCTGCTGCTGCAGAGATGGAGGAGGAGGCTGCGGCTGTTCCCACAATGCACCACCACCCCCCCCCCCCCAAAACCCCCCAGCCAAGAATGCCACCTGGTGGAGTCAGTGACGTCACTGCCCCTCCCCCCACTGCTCCTCTCACTACCCCAGAACATTATATTCATTATATATATTAATAATAAATAACGTTATTCATTGTAAAGAGCATCAGTGACTGTGATTCACATGTGTGCTCTTCCTTCATTGTGTGAAAATCCACCAACGCTTCCTCGTATATATGAATGTTTATGAATATGAACGCTGCCATCTTGCTGCGTGTCGTCCGTCTTTATTTAATTTATTTATTTCACCAGGTGAAGAGTAAATTTCAGTTTGATTCAAACTAAAAACTGAATTGAAAATATAAGATAGAACTTTATTGTACCTTCAGTGGACCACACTACACAGACCTGACCTCAGGCCTGTGTGAGGAGGATGTGAGGGCTGATGGTTCAGACTGAAGGAGACAACATCTGTATCTGTGTTGCTAGGCAGGATTCACCCCCCCCCCCCCCCCTCTGTTCCAGCTCAGCCTGTTGTTTCCTCCTCTTTGTGTTTCTGTCTTCACTACACAATCTGAGCTGTGGACACACGTAGTTTCACACGAGGTCGACTTCTTAAAACCAACACAGACTCGTTTTGATTCATGTCGACACCAGAAATCATATTTAAAATCTAATGAGATGTGTTGTGTGTGTGTATGTAGATATCCACACACACACACACACACACACACACACAGTTCATTGTCTGTGTTGCCGTGGAAACGTGCCTGCTGCAGGATGAGCTGCCAGCCTCACCCCCCCCCCCCTCCCTGTATGATATGTAAATTGCATTATGACGAGTGACACACCTACTCATGTGGGGGGCGGGGCCTAATTACCTACCAGGGGGATGGAGACAGTGTCCATCTGTATTTACAGGTTATGATCCGATCTGTCAGAACAATATCTCCTGTGAAAGTTTGAATCAACCTGAACATCAGGATCTGAACATCAGGATCTGATCTGAACATCTGGATCTGAACATCAGGATCTGATCTGAACATCTGGATCTGAACATCAGGATCTGACCAGAACATCAGGATCTGAACCAGAACATCAAGATCTGATCTGAACATCAGGATAGGATCTGAACATCAGGATAGGATCTGAACATCAGGATCTGAACATCAGGATCTGAACCAGAACATCAGGATCTGAACCAGAACATCAAGATCTGATCTGAACATCAGGATC